>NW_027468859.1:3697120-3762120 GCF_046254945.1 Alosa pseudoharengus
GCCATACATAGCCATACATAGCCATACATAGCCAGACATAGCCATACATAGCGACCAATCTTTAATGTTGAATATCTATCTAAATGCGTTCCAATGTGTTCCTGAAAGTGCAAACTAAATCTTTTACAATAGCTCTATAATGTTGACAATCTGTTTAATAATCCTGACCTATGAAAAACACTTGTGTTGATAGGGACTGATATATTTTCCATTTTCTTATATGTAGTCTTATTCATGTCTGGTATTATGTATAAGTATAAGTATATATACTCTTTTGATCCCGTGAGGGAAATTTGGTCTCTGCATTTATCACAATCCGTGAATTAGTGAAACACACGCAGCACGTAGTGAACACGCAGTGAGGTGAAGCACACACTAATTCCGATCCAGTGAGCTGCCTGCTACAGCGGCGCTCAGGGAGCAGTGAGGGGTTAGGTGCCTTGCTCAAAGGCTCTTCAGCCATTCCTACTGGTCGGGATTCGAACCGGCAACCCTCCGGTTACTGTACTTACACACCGCCGCCGCCTTGATCTTCCAAAGATTCAGGAAGTCATTCATTTTCAATAGAAGCCGGCTTCTCTCAGCTGCAAGAAGCAGCAAATCCGTCGGCGTCGCGTTTTGGGCATCTTGGGCGACTTGAGCGTCAAGCAGAAAGTTGAAAGTAAGTCAACTTCATGGTAATGAGCTATGACGCGGTTTAGCAACCAACGACCAGCAACCAATCGGAATAGCCGGCCTTTAAATAAAGTAGTAAGATAGAACATGACCGAACGTAGAATGCTGCCACGTCAGAGCTTCCAAAGCTTCCCTGTACTTTTCTGACAAGCGTCCTTGACAGGGTGACCCGAGCTTCTTTGGAAGTTCAAGTCGGTGGTGGTGTGTACGTACAGTTAACCAGCCCTAACCAGTAGGCCACGGCTGCCCCATTACCTCTTTCAATCCATTATTATTAAAGATTTATTTTGTAAAGGAATACATCTATCGGCCATGTTATGCCAACATATTTGATTCACCTATAGGCTACAGTAGATAGAGGCTTATGGACATCTGCTGTTGTCAGTGTACAGTCTATCCCCTTACTCACAATGTTTTGTACATGTTTTGTTTTTTTCGTAAAAAAAAAATACATTCAATGTTGCAATTATTACCTGCTGACTAATGCAAATTACTGATTGATTTTAAAGAATTTCACTTGCACATGCACTCAATTTCTTTGAGATCGCGGTGTCTGTCTGCCATCTGTGAGGCTGCAATGGTTAGGCCTACATTATCCCAACAGTGATAGATGCGCGATCTCCGTCTTGAAGCCTATTATTTGTTCTCGTTTGTTTCCACGCTAATAATCAAGAAGAAGGATCTATATCCTCCAAAGAAAGCTCAAAATATTTAGCCTAGGTCCACTTTCAGACTCTATGTTAATGGCTGCATTTTGTTATGGTTGGATGGTATGGTTAAAGTTATGAAAACTTTAACCATCAGCTGCGACACATTGAAAATATGCTAACTGAAATAACTGGTGAACAAGTAATAACTTTCCAAGACAACATGAAACTATTAGGCCTAGGTGAATTTACAATCACACTCAGTGGAATATGTTTAGTTTCGCAAAACAGCAGCTGGGGGAACGCAAATTTGCAAGTGAACACTTGTTAAACTCACCTCATCAAGTCTTTCATTTAACCCACTGTTGGATAAAGTAAAAAAATAACAAAGACAGGCCACTATGCTTTGCCTGTCATTCTCACTTGTCACTTTATCTTTGTATCTCATCCTTGCATGAAATAGATTTGCGGGAGATTCTAATTCACATGCTCAAGGAGCTTTCCGGAGAAGTTGGATGTCTGCTGGTTTTTGCGTAGTTCTAAGTGGCACACTGATGAAGGCCATAAGGCCGAAACGTTTGTTCATTTACCCCTGTTGCTAATGAAATAAACCAGCAAGAAAGAAATCTTGCTGGTTATCGTAGATCTAAGTAAAAAATCGTAGCGGCGTACTTTGATGTGAAAATGCGTGGTTGTTAGGCAAAAAACGTACAGGTTGGCAGGTCTAATTTGAGTAATAAAAGATTCATAGGATAAAACTGATCATCCCATGGATAAATGAAATGTAACAGAAGATAAACACACACCAATATAAGCAGGCATTAACATGCAGACAAACATACACACCTCAGTATCTCTCAACCAAGCACAAACTCACACACTAAAGTATACACAGCTCAACTCAAAGACAAAAACATCTCAGCACAAACGGAGTGTGTTTACCTGCATCACAAATTTCTGATCAATGTACTTCTTGGCTATGTTGGGTTGGAAGTCTGGGGACTCCAAGAAACGCAGGAAGAATTCATACACCAGCTGTGGGGTGAAGAGACATTACGCAGCAAGGTTAACACATACTGCAGCATTCCACACACACACACACACACACACACACACACAGTAATTCAATACACTTCAGTTTCAAATTCAGTTACAGCTAGTAATGTCTTTGCACTGCACCGACATAACCTTTGACTGACATTTGCTGCATCCAATCATCCAAGGGTATGTGACATTGAGGCAGTACCTGAAGGTGTGGCCACGCTGCTTCTAACGTGGGCTCGTCCTCCTCCGGGTCAAACTCCGCCCCTGTCGGGTTTGAGGAAGGGGGTAGCGTCCTGAACATGTTCACGGCAAACTACACGCGCACACACACACACAAAAAGTGACAGAGTCAGCTGAAAGCATTAGTGCCGTCTTAGCCAGCCAAAGACACATTAAAGATCTGGCCTGTCAGATGACAATTCAACACTTCAAACACCATTCAGCAGGGGACAGTGGTCAATATTTACACGGCACTCTCCAGCTCTGCGCTGGCATTGATGACCGCTCTCTCTCTACTCGATCTGTGTGGGCAGTGCATCCACACTCAGTCTCTTTTCTCTAGCAAATGCGCAGAAGAGCACTTCATGTGAAACATTGTTGTATGCCTCTCAAGAGAGGAATCCTTGGAGGCTTTCTTATGGCACGACAACGAAAACAAATTTGTAAGAATCACAACAAAGACAAATAGGCCAGCTAAGCTTGTGAATGCACTTGTCTGAGCACAGCCAGAAGAGACAGACCTATTGCATATTTTAACACACTTTGCCACCATGACAACCATTCATCTGAAAAAAGAAGGGCTGTATAGTGCATCTTGCAAAGAGTGATTTACCAGTGCAGCATTAGTACGATACAGCTTTGCGTATGGCAATATGATGCATGCTTGAGAGACTGAGTCACTTGTTCGTTTGAAGTTTGTGTGTATACTTCTGTGTGAGGGGAATCAATGTGCTTTGATTTGAACTAGTATTGTAGAAAATGAGACAATACCTTGCAAACAATACCTGTGTGCAAAAAAAAGTTAAGGTACAGCCCTGAACAATTCTCCTAATTTTTGTACTGACCATGGGTCATCGTGTATATTATGGAATAAAAAAACATGGAATGAACAGATGAGTCATTCTGTAGCCTTGTCTTAAAAAAAACAAAAAAAAGAACAACCAGTGGATTCTCTCAGACAGACACACACTCTTTGAACACATGTTGTCAGCAGTGTCTGGATGCTGTACACCTGCATGCAAAGATGGAGCATATCTTTGTCACATGATTGACATGCAGCACATGTTCTAATTGGACTGCATCCCATGATTTACATGATTGTTGTTCATATCATTTCATTGCTTTGTTTGCTTCCCTCCCTAGTAAAGCCTTCTCGAGTCTGAACTAGAGATGCACCGATTGATCAGCTGGTGACCGGAAATGGCCGAGTTTCACGTGATCGGCCATGTCCGGCGACCGGCTGTTCAGTCTGAGATATGCCGATTTTATGCCGGTCAAATGCATTTGCGCGCCGCACTTGACACATCACCCAGCTGAGTTTGAAGAAGCTCGCAGAGGCCAACACTAAGGGCTGGATGCACAAATACCGAGATTTTCTCTGTGCAGAAAGCAAACACACTGTGCTTTACCATATTGCGTGGAATTTACTAAGATGCCACTTCATTGCGTAAACAACGTTCATCACCGCCCGTCCCTGCCCCCTCTACAACACATATTGTGTGCCCACAGCTGAACCACAAGTGCAGTTGAATGGAGTTAACCGATTGAGTCATTAAGAAGAATAAAAGTTTAGTGATCATACATGATAACAAGATGTCAACAAGTAGTGACTTCCTACAAAGTAGTTGTCTAGTAGTTGTTCTCCACTTGAACAAAAACTTGAACTATTTACAGCCCGTAGACTAGGGCTATGACTTAATACCGTAGTCTAGTAGATTGAGAGTGGCAAGTGGATCTAGTGAAAGTTAACGATATAAGAAAGGCAAACAAAAGTTATAGTTGCTTTTGACATAGTAGCCTACAATGAAGAAAACCGATGCTCTGAATACTGATTCAGCGGTCATAATTGACGCATCTAACCGGAATTTGGATTACACCTGCTTTAACAGGCTGAAGTTTATCACTGCAAAACAGATGCACGCTCTTTTCATACATATGGCGGAGTATCTAATCAATCGCTATTAGCACTTCTTCCGTGTTTGCGTGATATTCCCAGTTCCCATATTTTCACTCACCCTCCCATAAATGCATCAATGCATATGAAAAAATGTTCAATGGCAGCATGTTCAAATGATTCATGTTGGATATTGGATGTGAGAAGAAAAATGGTTGTTCCATAACGTGCTTTAAGTACTAGTGTGAGAATGTCCCACACTGGGAAGCATTAGTTTGATACTGCAGCTGAAGTTAGACTTGAAAAAGAATCTGTAACACTTTACTTGACAGTATCGACATAAGAGTGACATGACACAGTCATGACACATGAAACCTAACCCTAACTTATGACAAAAACCGAATGTCACTTAATAACAGAAGCGTTATGTCATAAATGTTTATGACATGTCTATGACACGTTCATGACAGTGTCATGTCACTCTTATGTCGACACTGTCAAGTAAAGTGTAACCGAAGAATCTGTCTGTTCACCGGTGTTAGGAAGAGGTGGCCTGGCAACAAGCTCGAACTAAGTCTAGGGAAATTAGATGTGCTGCCCAGGCCAGAGTCCCTAACCTAAGTGAGTGCAATGGTGTGGCAGTCAGTGTGTACGAAGGAATAGGAGATGAAATGCAAGAGGACACCAGCTTACCTTCAAGTCCTGGACCAACCCGCGCATTGCCTTCTCTAAGCGACCAGCCCATGCATAATTCCTACTTCCAAGAATGTTCATAGAAAAATGTGGGGAAAACCCCAACACAAAAACAAAACAAGGAAAACGTGTCCCCTTGTGGATGAGATGTGTTTGTGAAAGTGTGCCGTCTCACAAAGTCCCCTTGTGGATGAGATGTGTTTGTGAAAGTGTGCCGTCTCACAAAGTCCCCTTGTGGATGAGATGTGTTTGTGAAAGTGTGCCGTCTCACAAAGTCCCCTTGTGGATGAGATGTGTTTGTGAAAGTGTGCCGTCTCACAAAGTCCCCTTGTGGATGAGATGTGTTTGTGAAAGTGTGCCGTCTCACAAAGTCCCCTTGTGGATGAGATGTGTTTGTGAAAGTGTGCCGTCTCACAAAGTCCCCTTGTGGATGAGATGTGTTTGTGAAAGTGTGCCGTCTCACAAAGTCCCCTTGTGGATGAGATGTGTTTGTGAAAGTGTGCCGTCTCACAAAGTCCCCTTGTGGATGAGATGTGTTTGTGAAAGTGTGCCGTCTCACAAAGTCCCCTTGTGGATGAGATGTGTTTGTGAAAGTGTGCCGTCTCACAAAGTCCCCTTGTGGATGAGATGTGTTTGTGAAAGTGTGCCGTCTCACAAAGTCCCCTTGTGGATGAGATGTGTTTGTGAAAGTGTGCCGTCTCACAAAGTCCCCTTGTGGATGAGATGTGTTTGTGAAAGTGTGCCGTCTCACAAAGTCCCCTTGTGGATGAGATGTGTTTGTGAAAGTGTGCCGTCTCACAAAGTCCCCTTGTGGATGAGATGTGTTTGTGAAAGTGTGCTGTCTCACAAAGTCCAAATCACAGGCAGCACATCCTAACACCGGTTCCATATTTTTTAACAGCCATTCCATTATTGAAAAGTTGAATACATTTCTATGTTGAAATGTTATATTAAAGAAAAGATAGAAAATAAGAATCGGCTAAAATTGCAATCGGTGCATCTCTAGTTTGAACCATCTTCTCTGTTTATACACCTCTACATCGATAGTCACCTTAATATAAAGACAGGGTGGCCATTTTTTTTTTTTTTTCTTCTTTCGCCAATGGACATCACTGTCTGCTCCACTGATGTAGGAGATTGCAGAAGCCATTTGGATTTACAGCCCTGATGCACAGGCCTTGCACTGCACTCTTGCTTGAGCTGGCTGATGAGCTGTGGCATAGCATTATGTAAGGGCGGCAGGTCTGGAGTCGTTTGTGGTATCAGATATGCATATGATAGACCCTCTGATTAACCAGCCTTTTAGACCACACAGGAGCAGAGAGACACACACACACACACGCGCTCAAAAGACAAACAGGAAAATACTCAGATTCTGTGGCCATCTCTTTACTTTGATGTTGAAAGGGGGAGGGGAACTTCAAAGTGGGCTGAATGGTCTTGGGGGCCTGGATGACAAAAGCGCAGACACGCAGACACACACACACGCTTAAGTGCTTATTGTCATGCTGATTTAGCAAGCTTCTGCATTAGCTATTCGAGCGCTTGATAAAATATGAACACAGGGAGAAGAAAGGGTTCATTTGCACTTCGCTCACCAGCGTTTACCAGCCTTGCATGAGCGGGTAAGACTTGATAAATATAACAGCAGCAACTCAGCTGCAAACCTCCCACTCATATGAAAGTCCCCGTCTCTCAAGACTGTATGTAAAGCAACCCAGTAAGACCTGTCTGTCTGCAGAAAAGTTGGCCCTAAAATGTGCATACCAAGGAGAAACAAATTTGATTTGTTTTGTAGATGGTACCTGGGTAAAGTTTATAGATAAGTGGAGAGCACAGACTCAGAAGTTAGAGAATTGAGCTTAAAAGGTTAAGTCACTGCACGGTCAAACACACACACTGAACTCAACAACGCTGACATTGCAGAAAACGCAAATAAAAGAGTCAGTGTCCTTCTTTTACCATGTGCAGTAACGATAGATAGATAGATAGATAGATAGATAGATAGATAGATAGATAGATAGATAGATAGATACTTTATTGATCCCCAAGGGTTATGAGTGAGGGTGTAGAAAACAGTGGTTCTCACTATTTGCAACCCTTTTGGGAAGAGGGTTGTAGTAAGAGCTTGGGGCTATTCGGTTGGGTCAGGTGTAGGCTTATTTGCCACGTGCACCACTTCTAGGTAAACGTTTCTCACCATATGTACTATATTGAGTCAGGATAATGAGTCTCAGGTGTTTAGGATAAAGGGTTATCAGATTTAGGTGTTTAGGAAACAGGGTTCTCAGTTTTAGGTGTTTAGTATACAGGGTCATGAGTTTTAGGTGTTCAGAAAACAGGGTTATGAGCTTTAGGTGTTTAGAATACAGAGTTATGAGTTTTGGGTGTTTAGTAAACAGGGTTCTGAGTTTTGAGGTTTTAGGTTACAGGGTTGAGTTGTAGGTGTTCAGAATACAGGGTTATGAGTTTGGGGTGTTCAGGACACAGAGTTTTGAGATTTGGGAGTATAAGAAACCAGTGACCAGTGTCTTACCATGTGCACCACCTCTGGGTAGATGGGCTCGGTGATGACGTTGCGGTTGTGGGTGATGTACTCCACCATCTCGCTGAGCGCCGCCCGCTTGACCTCCTTCCATTTGAGGTCGCTGAGCGGGTCGGACACAAAGTCGAAGAGCACACAGCACTGCCGCAGCTTCTGGATAAACAGTTTTTCCTGCTCCGCTGGGGGCACATCTGGAGGGGGGGGTTGGGGGGGAGAGAGGGAGCCAGGTTATTATCACACTGATACTCTATTTGTGTTGGTGTCTATATGTTAACAATATCGTTTGCTTTTGGAGCAGATGTGTTTGGTGAGGGCTCTAGTAACTTCTACGTTAAACCTCTTATCTTGCATGTTTTCCGCACAAAACTCACATCAAAAGAGTTGTGCAAAGAAGACAACATGACGAAAGAAAGTGGTATTAAGCAGTTGCTTTCATCCAATGGACTTCCAACGGTAGGTTTGGGAATCGAACCCGAGCCGACCAATTGTCAGACAGAGACACAACCACAGCGCTGCCACATGGTCATCGTGTGGCCGTGGCCTACTGGTTAGCGCTTCGGACTTGTAACCAGAGGGTTGCCGGTTCGAACCCCGACCAGTAGGAACGGCTGAAGTGCCCTTGAGCAAGGCACCTAACCCCCTCACTGCCCCCCGAGCACCGCTGTTGTAGCAGGCAGCTCTCTGCGCCGGGATTAGTGTGTGCTTCACCTCACTGTGTGTTCACTGTGTTTCACTAATTCATGGATTGGGATAAATGCAGAGACCAAATTTCCCTCGCGGGATCAAGAGTATATATTCTTTATATGTTAATTATGACAACATGATACACGGAATATGGAATATATATATATATATATATATATATATATATAGAGAGAGAGAGAGAGAGAGAGAGAGAGAGAGAGAGAGAGAGAGAGAGAGAGAGAGAGAGAGAGAGAGAGAGAGAGAGAGATAGATATATAGATATATAGATAGAGATAGAGATAGAGATAGAGATAGAGATAGAGATAGAGATAGAGATAGAGATAGAGATAGAGATAGAGATAGATAGATAGATAGATACTTTATTGATCCCCAAGGGGAAATTCAGGAACAGAAAGCCCTCCTTAAATCACATCAGCCTACCCATGACATTGCTTATCAAATAGGCTGCAGGAACATATAATATGGTGGCTATTTGTCTTGTTTTGGTACTGACGCGCCTTTACCTGACTCGTTAATCTCACCTTCCACCTTGACACCGCCCGAAGCGCCACAAAGCACAGACTATCCGGAGGGTAATGCTGAGGTTAAAAGCCAGCCCCAGATCAGTAGCCCTGAGGAAGTCCCCCGGCGGCACAATCAAGCCGCAGAAGTGATAATGGGGAGATGATTAGCCGCGACAAGCCTTAGCTCGCCCAGCTTTGGCCTGAAAGTGGGTAAAGGGCTATTTAAAAAGGGTCCACAGACCAGGCAAGTCATACCAAATGGAAAAATTCCATTAGACAAAAAGCATTCAAGTTTGAACTACAGCTAATTTTTATATTCTAATTAAAAAAAAACAGAGTCTTTTGAGTAATTCCCAGGAATTTCAAAATTACCTGTCTGTACTTTAACTACCTGCTTTATTCACCCTCAATACTTCAGAGAACCCTTCATATTATAAGATGTTGTCTATTCCATGGATTTCCACACAGAATGATCAACTGCTACTGCCGTGAAGCTTTTGATATAAATGTATGAGTCACCATAGTGAATAGTGTAATTTCAGAATCAGACATTCAGACAGGCGTCCTAAACCACCAACCGATAAAACAGGCATCAATCTTCACCAACCACAGCGACGAGCTGATGAGAGCCTGAGCGGAAATGAAACCCAAGGCATCTGAACCTGAAACTGAACCTGCAAACACCACTGGGGCTCTAACATTAGACTCTTGGCTAACGGTCGGACGGCAGTTTTGATGATCCCCCTGAGCCACACCCACGTTTCCTCCTCTGCACACCCCACAGGCCCAATGCAGTTCCCAGTCAGACTATTGACCCTGATGTGCAAAATACAAAGTCTAACTAAAGCTAATTTAATAACTAGGAAAAATATATTTGTTAATTTTGCACTGTAGGCACGACCTTCATCGCAAATGAGTCAGCTCAATGATCCAACACGCCAAACAATTGCCACAGTTCAAACACGAGAACTTTGTTGATAAGACTACGCACTTTGTCCGCCATTTAATTATGGCTCCAGAATGTCCAAACACCAAGGCCTTCCTCACACTTACACAACTGTTTAGTCTATAAAAATAAAAAATGTTGATAAGTGTTTACTAAAGCCCAGGATGATGTTCTCAAATCAGGGCTCTACACTAACATTTTTTTCCAGGAGCACTTGTGCGCCCAAGTTAAAAAATTTGGGAGCACAGACAAAAATTTGGGCGCACAGTCAGTTCTGTACTTAACTTACACATAATCTAACATTACACTGCAGCTAACAGTTAAACATGCCAGTGCACCAATTGCGAATATTAAGAATAACTGACAACATTTAGGCTACAGGAAACAGGATTTTAAAGATCAGTGCCTACTTTATTTTCAGTCTGTTCTATTTTCCTACATTTTGTTAATGTAAAATAATACAATACATTGCCATATTTGCATTTAGCCTGTATATCAAGTATCCTGCCAAATGTAGGCTAATTTATTTATTTGTGAATCCATCTGTAGCTATTCCAAATATGCCCATTGTGACCTATCTTGACACCTACCTATTGACATGGTTAGAAGTCATTCGCACCAGTGCGCCTAAATATTTTTTTGCACTCGCACGCCATCATTTTTACTCGCATGTGCGAGTGAAACGAGCGCACTGTAGAGCCCTGCCTCAAATGCTTTGTTTTTACCAATTTTATATGTTATTTAATTGTATAATTGTTTTTGATAATTTTGTGGTTTTTAAGGAAGTATTAAAACTGGTTTATTGGTTACCAAAATTGTTGCCGATTAATTTAAGACTTGACAACTAATCGACTGATAAACTTATTGTTGCAGCCCTACACCACTGTAAGGTGAGCTTTACAAAACAAACACCATCTTTAAATGGCAGAGGCTCACAGAGGTTCCAAAATCTCCCTTTTCCTTGCCACAGTACCTCATTAGCAGCTCTCTTTTAGTCTAAAACTAGGACTTAATCTGTGTACAAGATAACAAAGCCCAAAGTGTTCAGTAGAGTCATGGCACATGATTCTTACCCTAATGCAGTGGTTATCAAACTTTTTCTGTCATTCCCCACTTTGGAAGTGGGGAATTTTCAAGCCCCACCTGACCCCATCAATTCAGCAAAATAATGGTTCCTGTGTTGGTTTGGTCTGTTTATGACTACTATGTTTGTGTGTGGCTATTTTGTTTTGAATGATCTTGTTAAAAAAAGAGAAACTCATTATTAAAGATTAACAGGAAAAAAAACAAATGTCCTCCTGTTCATCACGGCCCACCTGTCATGTCTCTATTCCCCACTAGTGGGGCCCGCCCCACACTTTGAGAACCATTGCCCTAATGCTACAGGCTAGTGCGTTTCCCAAAAGCACCGTTGGATAACTACCATCAAATGTAATTTTTGGCTGTCTCTTGGCTGCCATGGTGGGTGGTTAATGACGACTTCGTGATTTGCCCGTTAGCTCCGTATAATTTGCCTCTTTGTTTCCTTGTATGTTTACGTGTATTGTTGTTTATGCCACTGTGGTTTGTTTTCTAACCAGGCCCTGTGGATGATCTACTGTCGTTTAGACTCCTTAAAGCAAGGAAACATGTGCCTGAACTTATCCTAAATTTGAAAAGATGACTTATTTTCACATTTTAAATGGCACAGCTCAAGCCTAAACTCCTGCACAGTGCCTGGGAATTTTAACACCCTGTGCTCTATTTCGTTTCTACTGACCGCCAGAGGTCATCCGGAACTCATAGAACCGTGGTTACATACGTAACCATATGTGTTCCTGAAGCTGCGCTGGTTTGTGGCCTACTGGTTAGGGAATCAGACTGGTGACTCCCAACCGGTGATTGAACAGAGCTCCAAAGTCCACACCCACAGCTACCACAACTGCTCCCTGGGTGCTGTAGAAATGACTGCCCACTGCTCTGGATGTCTCAATTTGTTCACTGTGTGTGTGTGTGTGTATATATATATATATATATATATAGATATATATATATGTGTGTGTGTGTGTGTGTGTGTGTGTGTGTGTCCAAGCTTCCAACTCTCCATTGCCATTCTCCATGACACATGTGTTTCTGGACACATGCTGGCCTCTGGTCACACACACACACACAGGGCTTGAATATTTCAGGTATGTGAGGAAATGAGAGCCTTGTTTTGTAAGTAGATACAGCATGCAGTGGATACACTCACAGTCTACGACACACATGCCACAGTCTCGTGCGTGTGTGTGTGTGTGTGTACCCAAGCCCTTTCCTTGCTGGCATGGCTGTACGTTCAGAATCACACAGATAAGGTCACCTTCCCAGGTTGTCCACAACCTCCCTCCACACACACTTTTTAACTTAAAAGGGGTGGTTCAAGATTTTGGACATAGGACCTCATTTCCAAGTTAGCAAATGTGATATTTATCAGTGGAGACCGTTTTCAACACATATCCTCCAGTCCTTCTAGTTGCAGAGTTCGCAGGTGCTAAGCTAGTGCAAGTCATCAGTATGTGTTAGCCTGCCACTAACAGTCTTACCCACTCCACAGTACACCCGAGGCAAATAAATTATAATGCCAGACTAGTACTGCGCCGAAAAGTAAACAGAGAAGCGTACTCCAATGGGGATACCTAGTAGTAGCCTTGGTAATATCAGTCCGCCGCTGCGTTGCTTTGTTCTTTGTTATTTTTCTGCTTGTTTGTGAGTTTTGTTACATCTAGATTTTTTATTTGTTTAATTCGTTTAAAATTAATAGTGTACATATTTGGTTAAAATCGATTCCCTAGTTTAGTTTTCGAAACTTGTGTTGGTTGGTCCAATCGATTGTGCAATCGATTTTCGAACGTAAAGTGACAGCCCTACTGGTGATAAATCCAAACAATGCTAATGTTTTCACACATCTATTGTATTGAATTAGGCTAGCTACAGTATGTCTTAACACAAAGGCCTCTTCACATAAGAGTAAGCCCTAGCCACACAATACACATACAAAGTAGGCTATAAATCATCACCAAATAGGGTATTTATACGCGACTGTAGTGCAACCTCATTGCCATACAGAATTTCACCAGCGGCTGGTTGTTTAGGTTCTTCATTCTCTACAACACACAGAGACAGAAACACACAGACACACACACACACAAACACACACACACACACACACACACACACACACCAGCCAAACCCATCATTGGAGTGTTAGTGTTGGCTCAGTCAGGAAGAGGAATCTCCTCTGAATGACCAGCTTCCAGCTCAGGAGAGGAAGCAACAGAACAGAACAAAACAAAACAAAACAAAACAAAAGGCCTCCTCCCTGGTGACGACACAAACACGCACACTCACACTATACACACACACACACACACACACACAACTATATGCCCTGCAGCCCTTTGGGCAACACCACACGTAAAAGCACACATACTTCCACAAACTGTGACTTCACTTCCTTTGACAACAGCAGTCTCAGTGGGGGAGGGGAGAGGCTGCGAGACGGTAAAACGACTGCCCTCTCCACGCCGCTTACCACAGAGTCCTCCTCCAAACCGCCTGTTTGCTCGCTCCTTCCTCTCCCCTCTTCTCTCTCTCTCTCTCTATGTGAGACATTCACAGTTGCAGTGGCGTGGTTCTCTTCGAGTAATGAGCAACATAAACAAACCGCCTCTCTCCTCTCTGCCTGTGTCTTCTGGGACACAGAGCCAAAGCCGAAGCTCCACTAACACCACAGCCCAGACATGAGACCCCTGTGAAGGCCTCTGAGCGCTCAGCCAGCCAGCTAGCCGCTTGCTCCACATCAGACCAGCGGTGTGAAAACAAAAGAATGACAACACACAGCCCCTTTCCTTCTACTAGTCCTCTCCAGCTGTGATCACAGACAATCACAGACTGCTGCACACACACATACATACACACACACACACACACACACACACACACACACAAACACACACAGACTTCTCTTCCTAAGTGACCCCCGATCACCCCCTCCCCTGGGCCTCTCCGTCTCCCACTCTCTCCTCCTCGGGTTAATGATCCAGAAAATCCCCGCTCTCTCTCCCCACCGTTGCTAACGCTAAAGGCTAACGCTAACAGCTAGCAGTTAGCACTGCTGCTTTCTCACCTCTGAAGTGCATGAGGGCCACGGGCTGGAAGGGCCCGTTGGAGCTGGAAGCATCCAGGACCATGGCGACCTCTCCTCTAGAGCATGCCAACATCCAGGGACGGGGGGTCCAGCCACAGGGGCAGGGGCAGGGGCAGCAGGGTGAGGGAGAGTGAGTGGGTTATGCGCAGGAGCCAGACTCCATTTTAGCACGGCACACTCTCAGCAGAAAATGAAGCTCTGCCGCTGGAGGGAACCAGCTTGAGCCAGTGATGTCATTCGGCCACAGCCTCGCAGCCATTGGCCCAGCCCAGTCACGTGACCCGGTTGTCAGGCTGCAGAGCAGAAGAGGCGTGGGATTGGCTGGGGGGCGGGAGGAGGGGCCGGACAAGGAAGCTGATTGGTAGTAGGGGCTTTTTGGACTGCCTGTAAAGGGCAAATAATCTTCCCTCAGGAGAGAAGTTTAAAGCCCTGCCGGAGGAGCTTGGCTTTGATGAAGCTCAGAGCCTGGGTCTGCCAATCCACACTCACACTCTCTCTGTCTAATAGTCACATTATTAAACGCCTTTCCAAAAAGCTCTACTGTCTATTGTCAAAATGTGAATTGGGTGCTCTTCCCTTATACAGACAGTGGGAAGGATATCAAGTACTGATCTCAAAAACACAAAGTAATAATACATTAATCCAATACCTTTTAAGCGTCAAATCCAATTCATCAGTCATCAAGGTCACGTGTGGTTTGTACTCCTAACAGACATAAAATTACAGGGCTTAAGCAGTCCTGAGAAATTAGATGAAGACTTGCTACACCTAAATTCTCAATTAATAAAACTAAATGACGATCCATTCAACCATCCCCCAAGGGAATATCAGCATCTAAGCTCTACCATCTCAGATGAGCAACAGACAGAAGTAGGGAGAGCAAAAGAGAGCAGCAAGCGAGATAAAGACTCGGCACAGCATCAGAAGTGCAACCGGAAACCACAACTACTGTACCTGGAGCAGAGCACATGGGCAACGACACAAAGCGCGCGCACACACACACGCACACACCAGAGGAGGCTCCTTCATTGAGGAAAGGGAGGAACACCCTCCCTAAAATTTCAGAGAAAAATAAAAAAGTGAATTACTAATCTGATAAATTACTGTTAATATTACTATTTGAACACTTTGAATGAACAAAATCGTTCCTCTAGGTCAAAATGCCAACAGCACCCCCTATCGCAATTGAAAATTACTGTATGGAGGAGCTTCATTGAAGTCCATTATAAACGCCTCTTGTTTCAGAGACCAATGAGCAGCTACTGTAGCTCTGCAAGAACGTTATCTGCAGTCATACAGCTAAGAATCTTGTGTTGAACAGAACGCTTGTTTTTTGCTTGTGAAATAAAGAGTACAATGGAATCAGAGGACAATGTCCATCTTTTATACATTTAATTAAATACAGTGTGAAGGTTAGGATCAAAGCAGGAAGACCAGTTCCAAAAACTCATATTCCAAAAAAAGATGGTAAGGCTAGTGTAGGCTACTGAATGCTACATAGTATGACAAATATTCATTGCTAACTGGTGACGTTAGCACAGAAAACAATCAGCTATAGCCTACTGCTTGCCTGTCACAAACGTGGACAGTTCAGGGATTTGGTGATAAAAATTTTTTGGATAGTTATGCGTTGTTATAATCATCCAAGTTATGCCTTAACAAACAATTGTTAAATAATGTTCTTGTTGTTAATATGTTCTTGTTTTCGCCGTTCTAACTGTATCTTTGGATGGTAACATTGTTAATGAATGTTTCAGACCACGATGCATTCCTTTAATGACGTCTTCAATAACATTTGCCTTTCGAGTATTATCCCACTTAGCTATTACAACCTGTAATAGTAAATACAAGTGTCTATGTTTAGTATTATAGTCTTTTCTGCAAATGTATTACATTGAGCAAAACCTCCAGACTTTCCATAATTTTGCACATCTGGAAAACAGAATTTCATAACTAGACCTACATACATACCTGTCAACACTCCCGTTTTTTCCCAGGTTCTCCGGTATTTCAAGGTCATCTCCCGGCACCCTCCCGTTTTGTTATTTCTCCCGGAAAACTCCCGTAATTTGCATGGCCATCAAACTTCATTTTAAAATCATTGATCCATTCATTTTTTCGATTAGTCTGACATCTCCCAGGTTGCCAGATTGTGTATGAAATACACCCACCGTCGTAAGCAAGCGGGCTAGTTGAATGGCCTACTCCAGAACTAGCTGTTGTGAAATTGTTGGAAATGTAATTGATTAACACATCACATAAACTGTTATTGAGTGTTGTTGATACACTGAACTTGTGTCCTCGGAACCAAATCAGACAGCAAGCAGCTTTGGAAGTAGGCTGCAGGCAGGCAGCTGGTGGATACATAACTGGTAGGGGTGTAAAGATTAACCGATACGTATCGGTATCCGTTTTTAACGTGTAAGATACGGCTACATCGATACGTGAAGCCCCGTATCGGAAAAAAACTGAAATGAACCGGTCGTTATATCGATTTACTTGTTATGAATCGGTTAACAACCTTTTCTGCTCTCTCATTCACGTTCCAAGCAGCGCGTTCATCCCACTTCCGGTTTTGAAACTATACGTGGTACGGAATTGTGGGTAATGCAGTTCGTTTTTGGTTACATTCATTGCCTTAAGTTGTCAAATGACCTCATTACCCATACATCTACTGCAATTTAAGCATGTGACAACTCGCACTCGGTCGGCTTTTGTTTTTCGAAATCCAGCGCGAAATTAAACACTTATAGCATTCCTAAACAGCAACGATAGTCTGTAGAGTAGCCTTACCTTTGATGAAGGGATTTCCTTAATGTTAAATAATAATTTGGCTCTTGCTGCTAAAACGATGCACAAATTATTAGCCAATGATTTTGTTCATATTCACTCAGACTTGTGGCATTATAGGTTTCTGCATTAGGTCTACTGTTGGAACAAAATAAGCCCAGAGAGTTCATTGATTTGTAGGCCTATTTTATGCTTGTAGGGTAGGCTAGGCTATATGAGAAAAGGCCAAGAGTTTCTTAAGCACTTTTATTTCGGTATTGTCTTACCTCAACAAGGCTACAGCTCCATGAAAACAATCAGATATAACTCTATAAAATCTGTGAAAGATCTATAAAGTCTATAAAAAATGATTTTTATGTTGTATTTGGCTGCTGTGTTTGACTGAAATGTAGACTAATCTTTTTTCATTTCAATACAGTATATGAAACAAACCTCAGTTTAGATAATCATATTCACACATTTTTTTGCCTAATTGACAACCATGACCATGATAATTGATAATATAAAATTAATGTGCGCCATGAGCAAATGATAAAAAATCTTTCAGAATGCTTTCCATTCTTGAACTGCATCGAATTGCATCGAATCGCATCGCATCGAATTGTACTGAATCGTTTTTTATAAACATGTATCTTTTCTTGTATCGAATCGTGCCCATGTATCTAGATGCGAATCGTATCGTCTTTTACATGAGAGATTCACACCCCTAATAACTGGCATGCGTAAAAAAACAAAATCTCCCGTTTTTGGAAAGCTAAATGTTGACAGGTATGCCTACATATCTTTCCTGACTTCCCAGACCTAAATTTACATTTACATTTATTAATTTAGCACTATTATCCAAAGTGACATATATTTAAATTATATAATAAAGTCCATTGTCCCTGGAGCAATTTGGGGTTAAGTGCCTTGCTCAAATGCACAATAGTGGAAGCCAAGAATTGAACCCACAACTTTTCTGGCTGCTGCATGCTAGCCTAGCTCCTTAGGTCAGACCCCCCCCCCCCCCCTGAGAATGTCAGAACAGCATTTATTGCACAACATTGCCAGTTAAAATGCTACATAGTACATACTGCTGCTATAAATGTGTCTGGGTAGGCGGCCTACATACTCATATACACATATGCCACCATCACCATCACAACCTCACATTTGCCAAAGCGCACCCTCTTTCCTCTGTTATTTTTTTAACCACCGGCCGCCACTGGCGCACACACACGCGCGCATATGCACATACGCACGCGCGCACACACAGTGTGGCTTCTGCTGCTCACAAGCAGAGGGGAAAATTTTACAGAACAGGGCTATCAATGTGCACACACACCAAACACACACTGTACACACAGACACAACACAAGTGGAGATGGAAGTATCGTAAAACACACCGGGCAGCAACTTAACTACACTGATGTGTGTAGACACTGATATGGCCTAGGCTATACATTTCAAGGTTCAAGGTCTGTGCACAATATGTGCTACAAATAAACGAATCAAACATGACGGACAGTCATTACATTACTACTAGGGATGTCCGATATTGGCTTTTTTGCCGATATCCGATATGCCGATATTGTCCAACTCTCAAATTTCGATTCCGATATCAGCCGATACCGATGTCGATATGTGGGTTATTTTTCCTCAAAACTAATTTAGGTAACATCACATATCTCCTGTTATGGAATTAACACAACATGCTTAATGTTATTGTGATGCCCCACTGGATGCATTCTTGAATGCAACAAGGCTTTCCAAATGTTAACATTGTCTGTGCAAAATAAGAAAAATACTTCAACTTAATTTAGGGAAAAAGTGCCATGTTTATTAATTTTTTTTAAATTGTCTCAAACAACAGTTTGGATTACACTCTCCCTGAGATAATCTTGACAATGCCCACAACAAATAGGGCAAATTTGACTTCTTCACAAATGATAAAACATTGTACCTGAACAACTATGTGCAACATAGCAGAATGTAAAGCCAACTAAAATAACAGGCATATGACAGGCTACCCTTTTTCTGTGTTAAATGAGCCTGCATTTGTAGGACACTTGTCACTCTCCGATGTGAGTCGCTACCGGATGTGAGTCGCGCATGAGTCACTTTGCTACTTTGCGACTACCAGTGCTGTTAGCCACAGAATAATGACATTAGCCTACACAGCAGTAATGTATTATTTAGTGTAAGGCATCACATTTTCACGGCATGATCTCTAATGTCAGTTCTAGATTAGAGGCTGAAGTAGACTGCTAGCGAGAGACTTCTGTAATATCAATAAAAATTGACCTATAACGAAGTTTGTTCACTGCTGGCAAGTAAGTAAGCAATCAAGCACAACAAAGGCGGTCACTTGAATGGCGTTTGCTAACGTTAGCAATCAAACAATCTTAGATAGCTAAAACATTTTTTAAACAGAAAAGTTAATTATTTTATGGATTTCAGTCGAATCCCTTGGCGTTATGCCGTAAAACCTATCAATCTGAGCATGCGTGACTCACATCAGGTAGCGACTCACATCGGGGAGTGACAATGCTTCATGAACTGTTTCTTTAACTAAAACTCAATCACCTTAATTGAATGAATGCACAAATATGAGTCACGGGTGTCTGTTTTTACAGACAAGACAGATCCTCACTCTAAACCCGTCCTTCCTCATATACAGATATCTAGGCTATATTTAACATTTATTTTATATTTGGCCTGTTATGAAATCATGTATTGAACAATTTAAGCACAGCTCAGCTTTAAGAAACTCAAATAGCCTAGATGCATGCTTAGCATTTTGTGATCATGAAGGCTACTTTCACAAACTCTTATAGTCAGCTGTCCTCTGATTTACCGATATCTAGGCGACATTTGTAATATTTGTTTTGTATTTGGCCCGTTATGAAATAATGTGGAACAATTTAAACACAGTGTAAAACTTAAATCCCAAATTTGGAGACATCCATGTATGTTGAAATTTACTGCAAATTCAAAACGGGATTAGTCTGGAACGGCTAACTGTACAGGGGACTGCTTTACACCTTTCTGTTCGGTAAGGTCTGCTGTTTATTCTGATATATGGTTTGTCATGTGTTAAACGAAGGGTTCTGAAGTATTCCACCGAGATGAATGGGTAGGGAGATGGATTTGTATGCTTCAAGACGCAGATTGATGAGGTCATCATCTGTGCGCCGGTAAACGCTTCAGGAGCGCATAGGCACTATTTGTGTGTAACGCAAGCATTATGTTATCGGTTTTAAGGCAAAAAAAATCCGATAACGATATTAACAGATATTACATTTTTATGCTAATATCGGGCCGATAATATCGGTTGGCCGATATTATCGGACATCTCTAATTACTACATCAAGTAGCCTAATGCACATTTTGTTATTTGTGGTTTTAAATAACAATTTAAACAACAACTTAATAACATGGTGGTTGGCTGATCCCTAACCACTGCACTCCTTACAGGGCAACCTTGAACTACCCCAGGGGAACCTAGAACTGCCCCGGGGGAACCATCTCAACAGTTAGATCACTGCAAGACATTCTGAATAAGAGGATCTGCTAAGTAAATATACACGCAAATAGTGTCAAATCGTGCAAAAGCCATTTTCCTTGTGTGCCGTCTGTCTTGAGAAATGTCTGATATCAGAAATGCTCATGACTCTGATATTAAGATCAGGCCATAATAAACCAACTCAACTGAATTTCATGCAACTGCATAATACATTTTGATCTGTGCAAATCATAAGATTTGCATTCAGTGTTTTCAACGAGACAAAACTCTGCCATTACTAAATAATAACCAGTGCGGTCACCAAAACAGACCACCTGTACAGCAGGCTGAAAAAACGGACAAATGGCAGAGCAGAAAGATAGAGAACCACCTGTAGAGCAGAAAGATAGAGAACCACCTGTAGAGCAGAAAGATAGAGAACCACCTGTAGAGCAGAAAGCACCAAATCTTTTTTTTTTTTTTTTTTTTTAACCAACACGTCACAACACGTGCTCCTTACACCACAAGTTTAACATGTGTGTCACTGACGCATCATCTTAGCACAGCATAGATAGAGATTGATCGCCCTCATGTGATTACTCTTTCTACAGTTCCAGTAGCGGGCAGCAGGTGGCGCCAGAAGTCAGGCTACAGTGACACAAGGCTCCCACCAGCACCAGACAGACTGCTGGTCTGATTTATGCTCTGACCCACTGAGCTCAACACACAGCCTGAACTGCTCATGCCGCTTCAGTGGATCGCCTACCAGCAAGCTCCCAAATCAATTCATTCATTCATTAATTTATTTCTTTATTCATTTAAATGCCGCTTTCATCCAAAGTATAGTATAGTATAGTATAGTATTTCTATTTATTTCTTTATTCATTAAAATGCCGCTTTCATCCAAAGTGACTCATCTGACACCTATTGCTGGGTCAATTGGAACAACTCCGGGGTTAAGTGTCTTGCTCCTATAGAAAGCCTATCAATCTACGCATGAGAGAAATCTCACTGTGTCTCCAGTGTTAGAATAAACAGGTATTTTCTTTCTCAGTTTTGAAGATGAATGTTGTGGTACCACCCCTTTCCTTTCAGGGTGCGGAGGGAAAAACTGCCTCTGACTGGGCGCCCTGCGAGACAGCTCCTCCAGCATGCTTCAGATGTAGTTGCAAGCGTGATCCAAAACTAGCTTGATAAATGTGAGACCACAAACATATGCTGTGCTTGAGACAGCGGAAACAGACAAAGTGAGAGCCACATATGCCAAACCACACCAAAAAATAGGAGATGCAGCTCTGCGAGCCAACTGGCACGTCAAAAATCAAGGCTCAGCGGTCCACATCACGGAGACTGACACAGACCAGACGCCTCCATGGCACAGGCCCTCTGACACAGCGGCTTCAGCATCAGATGGGAGGCTCATCGGCCTCCACACAGGACAACAGGAAGTCCATTTACATGCCATCTGGAACTCGGTATAAAGATATTCTCCAAAACTCTGCATAAAGGTTCTCTCTGGAACTTAAGCTAAAAGAAATCACCTCAGGTAAAGGGTTTACCTCAGGAGGAACAAGAGGTAAAGGAGGCATACCAGTAATAATTAAGGGTTCATCTTAGGAACTAAAAGAGCTATGATGCCAAAAGCTAAGTTCATGTCTGGACACAGTTAAGAGCCCTACTCTCTGGCGGAACACTACCATCACGAAGACTGCCAAAGCATTTTCTAACTGACTCACAAACATCATAGCACATATGGAGCGATGTGAAATATAAAAAAAAACAGCTTAGAACACTGAGATTATGGTCCAAGCATCCTCGTTTTCACTGCCAAAATAGTTAACATCAACCAGAGAAGTCCCAAGACTTAAGCATCACCAGGTCACGGATCAATGGTGTAATAACGTGTTTGTCCAAGATACTGGCCAATGTTTTCTGGAGTAGAGGAACTCCACAGAGCTGAAATCAGTCTAGTCCCCAGCAGGGCCAACTGTCACCAAAAACTACAGAAAGAACACAGATAAGAGGCAGAAGTAGGCTGAAACCAGGTCTCACTGGTTAAGTGAGACACCGAGGTGACGGGAAAGACCCAGCGTGTTTGACAGTAAGAATGCCCCACAGGACAAGCAGCCCACCACAACTGCACCAAAAAAAGATCAGAGACAGAAAACCCAAAAGACAAAGAAAGTTTGGAGAGAGAAAGAGAGAGAGAGAGAGAGAGAGAGAGAGAGAGAGAGAGAGAAAGAAAGAGAGAGAGAGAAAGAGAGAGAGAGAGAGAAAGACAGAGAGAGAGAGAGAGAACCTGACTGTAGCCCCTGGTTCTCCAGCATAAAGTCCCATGGTGATGCAGGGTTGGGGCATTAGGCTGTTATCTCTGGATTAGCCCTAAATATAGAGCACTGGGTACTGGCTAGGGCCAATCCAGCACAAAGTCTCTCCAGTCAGTGCTGCCTGCGGCCACATCCTCCACACTGCACATTGCATAACACAGGCCTTCAGACAAGGAGCAGTGCTATGGACGCGTGATAGGCCACGCAACACAGCACCCTCAGGGCTGCGTAGACTACAAGAGGCCGAACTGGAGGACCTACCAGAGCTGCAACCTCAGGGTTGACCTCAAGTGTGATTTGTACTGCCTTTTCGTATCAACAAAGATTTGTCCATTTCAAACACTGCTTCGATTTCGTCTGTATCCGGAAGTTTTCAGAAAACATGTAAAGACTAAATGTACGCAGAGTATGGAGGAAGGTTTCGTCAATTTCCCCCTCTCTAATGCATAGACATAAATGAGCCTTTAGAAGCATATATGGGACTGACCCGAACTGGTAGTGTTTGGGGGACCCCTCTGAACCACCTAACCAGTATAAAAATGTCATCATGAAATCAAAAAGATACTGAATGGCAACATCTCAGTTAGGACCATAAAGGTCTATTGAAGCATAAATCATACACGTAGTGTCTATATTATCAACACCAGTGTTATCACCACCACCACAAGGGCCAGTGTCAGTTTTTCTGCCCATCACCGGAGTTATTTCAATTCATCCTTGATGCTAAGTTAACTTGTTGAAGTGAAGTGTGTGAAGAGGACAAATCAGATGGGGGTGGAAAACCTGATACTGGACCGTGGGACTCCATAAGTTGCCTTGTCGTGAATCATCAGCCTGACCGTTACGAAACCAGCTCAGAAAGAACAGGTCTGCTGACCTAGTCTGAGGACACCCTGACTAAACCACCCACACGATGGCCCACAGGTGTTGGCCAGAGCTAATGGCCATGCTTGCATCCCTGCTTTCAGTTCAGACCTGACACTACTACCACTTATGTTACACAAAAGACAGTGGTCTTGGTACAGTGCTTAGATGGCTAATGCTGTCCGCTGTGTGCTGAGGCTGCTGCTGCTGCAGCACATGATTCGGTCCACAGTGTTGTATTCTCAAGGCCCTCAAACGTTCATTCATGGTCCTACTGCAATATCAGTCCATCAATCACCCTTTTCGCCCTCAAGCACTAGGCCTTCACAGCAACATGCAGCCTTAACTACCCTGCGTCTGGGGAGAGAATGAAAGACTAGGTGGTGACACACTCCTCGGCCTTCACAGCAACATGCAGCCTTAACTACCCTGCGTCTGGGGAGAGAATGAAAGACTAGGTGGTGACACACTCCTCGGCCTTCAACAACACTGAGCATCCCAAAGCCACTTCATTACAAACACGCAGCCCTACACAAGATTATTGCATGAATATCCTACGCCTAATCGCATCCCTAATTGCACAAATGCCCCAATCCATGCAATTTTACAGCAAATACCCTACCTTTTGAGTGAGTGTGTGTGTGTGTGTGGGTGGGTGGGTGTCTGTCCATGCGTGTAAGCCCAGCTCACCTTTGAAGGCGGGAAGTTTCTGCAGCTCCCGGTTGTTGCTGAGACTGAATCTGGACGAGCTGGGGCGCTTGTCCTTCTTGACGGGCGTCTGGGATCCGCTCTGCTTCCCCTTCAGCAGCTGGGTGGGAGGTGGGACGCTGTTGCTACCTTTCCTGTTGGAACCCTGTGCAGGTAGAGAGACCAGGCACCACAGTACCATGAGGAACAATGTGCCATCAATCAATGCTTTTCTTTATGAACTGAGCATAATTGACATATTTTGTGAAGCAGACTTCGAAACTGTTCAAACCACAACAATCAGCGGGGGGCATCAACTTTATTCAAAGTACTTCACATATTCCACATCGTGTAGTGTGGCAGATTTACAATAAAAGTTTCAAAGCTGTTAAGGACAGGGTTTGAAATTAGCAACATCCATCAGGCAAATGGTACATTTCAGACACAAAATAATGGTTGATTATTGAGTGGCTGTTGAATCTGACCATTTGTCTATCAGTGGTAGCTGGTAGATATTTCCATTTTAAAAGGTTCATTTCCAAACTCTGCTTAGGGGTTATTTGCAAGCCTACTACAACACCTACACTCATTAAAATGATACCAACAACACCGGAGCCTTCCAGAATATAATTAGCCTAAGTCTTAAAATCCATCCCGAGCATGATAAGGTGTTGGCCTACAGTTTTGTGTGCAGCTCTCTGGTCTGCTGGCCGACAGCCTCATTAAGCTGTGATGTAGCAGAGCAGAGTAAAGCAAAGGGCTGCAGTCAGTCATCTAATCTTTGCCTTCTCCAAGTGCACACTAATGAGGCCACAGCTTGCAGCGCAACGATTTCAATTTGAAAGGGGCAGCTGTATTAGCGGCTCCTCAGTTATCCTGTGATCCATTTGTCCGTGGTGATGGCTTGTGATAACACGTAACTTGTGAAACGACGTCACTTCCTCATAAGACCGAGCTATACGTGTTTCCAGTTTGCGTTTACTTTCATCACAACACAATGAGTCGGAGAGCATGGTATTCACCGCGAGTAATGAAGCGTTGTCTAGCGTTTGTTTTTAGCAACACTGCTAGCCACTTTAACTAACACCAACAGAACGGATAAACAACACATTCCACAATATTCCACCAACAACAAGACAACATACCCTTAAGGCATTGGAATGTGTCATTCACATTTGATAAGCAGTTAAAAGAAGAGTAAACAGAGGGCGTAGCCATGTTTGTTTTCAAATCGTAAGAACTGTCCGTCGAACTTGGGGGTCCTCTGGTTTAAATGAGATTGCTTCTCGTCAGACAACTTGAAATGGGCGTGTCGTTACATCATTTTGCATACCTTCCGGTTTTTCAGACAACTTACTACTCGTAACATGATTACGATGGACAAATGGATCACGCCATTATAGAACACAGAGAGGAGCGGACGCACTGGATTAGGACCCCAAGATGTAAGGGAACAATTGGTGATGAGCACACACACACACACACACACACACACACCCCTTCTCAATCAACTTTAGCGACTAACCAATAACTGTTGGAGAATGGACACAATATAATATATCAACAAAGCAAATCTCTAATAACATTGCCACAGTGATAAGGCACAATATTGTGTTTACACATCCTGATCTAAATACCCTGGAAATACACAGAATTCTTGCGGGAGCACAATTTGAATTTGCTCAGCGAGTCACTAGTCATTAGTCATGGCCAGACCATTAATCTTTCGGATTTGGGTCTGGAATCTCCAGGCTAAAACCACTTTGCAACAAATTACATTCTTATGAGTATTGTCCTCCAGGTGGCACTATTCTGCACTGGTTTAGGCTAGCTGGTCTCCTTCTGCTCCAGATCAAATGTAATGCCTGCCAATGTAATGCCTGCTACAATTTCATTTGTTTAGGCCTTTAAAATCCATGACAATATTTAGATGTTTTATGGCTCCCTGAGGATGAGGAGAGGCTCCCAGTGCACCCTTATACAAGCCACCACCTTTCTACTCATGTGCAGTTGAGACGGCCAAAATTATTCACACCCAATGTGTTGCCTTTTGCAAACCTACTGGCCAAATAAAAATTCACGGTAACCGAAATCTAGCATGAATATTCATACTTTTGAGCTTCACTGTAGGCCTATG
The DNA here is from genome assembly GCF_046254945.1 of Alosa pseudoharengus. NCBI lineage: Eukaryota > Metazoa > Chordata > Actinopteri > Clupeiformes > Clupeidae > Alosa > Alosa pseudoharengus. The sequence continues at coordinate 3,723,446 of NW_027468859.1, forward strand.
TATAGCTCAACTGGTTAATAACATTGCATCATTGTGCAGAGAGACCTACAGTACGTAGGCCCAGGTAGAGAATGAATCGATATTACATTACATTACATTTGGCTGATGCATTTTTAACCAAAGCGACTAACAACATGGTAACAGTTTTAAAGCATTTATATTATATTATATATATATATATATATATATATATATATATACACACACACACATTGCCTGAGTAGGCTTTTTCAGAATACTTTGCAACACTGACTGTTTATCAAGCCTAATACCAGTGTATGTGCTGATTATCTATGTTGTTTATAAGATTATAAACAGAACATACAATAGTATTACGCTTATTTATATTACAGACAAGAGTTGATCAACTGAACCAGCTGCAAACTGGGGCAATGTTTGAGTAGTGCAACAAGGTCTGGGACTTTCAGATTTAGTCAGATTTTGATGTCACAGATTCAGTCCAGTGGAACCTGGTTAAATAACTGGATCCAAGTGTTTGTGGCTCCACATGCCCTGTCTATCAATTAATGAATAACTAATGGAATGGATGTTTAGACATGTCAATTCACAGCCAATTACATTTTTGTTTGCATATTGTAATGTAGCATATTAGAGTAGATAAAAAGCAAGCAGAATTCATCTCACCCATACACCCAGAGTAGAACCCATCTTTACGTTTAGGTTATTAAAAAAACGGCCAATAGATCTACTAAGCATAGAGACTACAACGCAGATAATCTGAGCTGAATGAAGCCTCCCTTGATTGTGTGCCTTGGGGTTCCCTGAGTGACGACTAAATACACTCACACACAGCCGAGGAGCACATGACATTGTGTTGTGTTGTCGTATGGACAATGCACACTACTCTGAACTACAACATAGGGAACAACCCACACCCGGTCCCGTGAACCCATCACTCCTGTCCTCTTCGCTCTCCACTGGCTCCCTATCAAACAACACATAACCTTCAAAATACTCCTCCTGACTTTTAAAGCCCTCCATCACCTGGCCCCGTCCTACCTGTCCGATCTCCTCACCCCCAATCGACCCTCCCGAGCCCTCCGATCCTCCTCCACACTCACTCTGATCACCAAACCATCAAGACTCAAAACTTTTGGCGACAGAGCATTCTTCTCAGCAGCACCCCGACTCTGGAACTCACTCCCCCAATCTGTCCGTGACTCCCCCTCACTTTCCACATTCAAATCCCGTTTAAAAACATACCTCTTCTCACAAGCCTACGACCTCCCCTACCCACAACCATAACCATCCCCATCCTTGCCCTCTCCCCTCCTCATACCCAGTCACCCCCTGCCCCTACCCCGCCACCCTCCCCTGCAACTCGACCCCCATTGTGACTGTTTTTGCTCATGTCTTGTCCTGGATGTCTGTAGTATTATTATTCATTCCTCATTCCACTATTCCTCTTGTCTTTGGCGCATGTACCATTGTGATTTACTTTTTATTCATCAATTCATTGCTGCTCTTGTGTGTGTGTACGTGTGTGTGTATGTGGTACTGTTGTCCTTCTTTGTTTCCCCAATCTGTAAGTGACTTTGGGTCTTTGAAAAGCGATATAGAAATAAAATGAATTATTATTATTATTATTATTATTATTATTATTAACAACAACTAATGCTAGGTTATTAAGAAAGACGCTCAAGTTTTCAGCCGATGCCGTAAGCGGTGAGGACCGGTGTCCCCTGAGACGAACTGGTGCAATTACGTTAACGTTAGCTAGGCAGCAAGCTAGTAGCTAACGTTAACGTTACTGCCACCTAATGTGATGGGAAATGCAAAAAACACAACAGTCTTTGAAATCAAACAGTTCGAAGACGCTTTCGCCGAATTATTGGGCGTGGTGCACTTCCTATGTTGAATTTATTCGAGGCAAATCTCTGCGTCCAAGACGGTCCAAACGGGATGCTAACGTTAATGTCATCTTGGTTATCATGTATGATAGTGAACTGTACACTCATCTCGGCTAAATTACCGGGGGGACGCTGTTTAGCTGGCACATTTATAGCTCAGTATGATGGTTTTAAAGACATACTTCCATAATTTTGCTTTGAAAATGCATAATCCCTTACCTCGTGTTCGGCATTCTCTTGACCGCCCGTTTTGCCAACTTTTCCAGACTTTGGTGATTCCTGGAAACAAGGACGAAAAAGAGCCGGGTGGTAAGACGGCTAACGTCAGCGATAGACTAGGTTGTTAGCAAACAATAACTTAGCAAGCTGTCAGCTCCAACGGGGCTTTTGTAAATGCATATTTTCCTAATGTGTCAACATGTATCACAGTAATGTTTTAAACAAACACATGACAATAGTCGACAAACCTTGCAGTAAAGGTTGCAACCACCTCGCTAACGCAACACCAACCTAGCTAACACAACCGCCAAGTAATTGGTTACCATAGTTAACGACGCTAGCTCTGCACCAAGGTAACGTAGCTTCATCCAGCTACATAGCAAGTGGCCACTCCTCAAGCTAGCCAGATAATTAGCGAACACCAAAATACATTACAGTTATTCAGATGTCACAACGAGTTTTATTTGACTAAAAACATAATATTCCAAACGGGCCAACAACGGCTGAACCAACAGTAAACTTTATTTTGCTAGCAAGTGTCATGAAAAATATGTGTCCTTTGACAAACTGATAGCAGGCTGTGAGGTTGGCTACATTAGCTTGCTAGCTATCAACTGGAAGCTAGCTAGCAAATACCGTGGATGGCTGACACCCTCGGGAAGACATGAGATGCAGGCGAGGCCTTCGCATTTTAGCGGATGAATTAAAAAGTAGGCACACTTTCAATGAAATGTACTATTATCAACATGACGTATTAACTAAACGTACCTTATCTTTTTTCGTTTTATTCGGCATTGCACTCATGTGTTCTTCCTCACCCCTCTTTTACTCTCTTCACTAGAGCCCACTCCTGACAACTCTTGTCCGACTGTAGCGGTTTGCCTCTCCCCTAACATATGATAGGCTGGTACACTTCTGTCAGGTGACCCAGCGCGCTGGCTGTCAGCCTTACTACGCTCTGGTTTATCCTCCGAGTTACAAAAATAGACTTTTATCAAGGATCAAAGACTTTCTCCCTTAAGCGGGCAGAAATTTACGGATGTATGTAAAGTACCTAAATCCACAGGCTAACAATTTATATGCGAGTCCATGCAAGTGAGTCAAATGTCAACATAACATTTGCACTAACTATAATAGTAACTCACCGCGTTACTATCACGTTACCAGTGGCATTTAGTTTGCAGACTACATTTTAGATTTGAGTTTTGTTCGCGTTGTGCGTTCGTCCGAAATCGGCCAAGTCCTTTTTTTCTACAACAAGGATCTGAAGATTTAGCGCAGGTCGCTCCCGAAGACAGAAGTCTAGCACCATCTGGTGGCCATAATTATAAAAGGTGTAACTTGGAGGAATGGACATAGCCAGGAGTTGTTTTTTTACCTTGCTGTCAATATGGGGGGAAATAATCTTTTGATTTGTAAACATGTAAAAAAATATACACTCCATCCTTGATGTGGGCCGATTCCTTCGGAAAAATCCAATATTATAAACAGTGCAATCAAATAATAGTCTGAGAACGTTTGTACCAGTATTTATCTTCAACCTCCTACCACTATCACCTTCAACTACACTTTGATTATCACTTTAACTTCTGCACTCTCATTTTCTTGTGGTAGTATTTATTGTAGTATTGTAGTATTTAGGCTGTTGCATTATTATAACTTTGTATAAAAGTGTCTGCATAAATGTACATACAAATCAGAAAGACATGCCAGGATATCAAAGAGGCTGACATGGTAAACTTTTATTTTGTGGGTCCCCCCAATTAAAGTTACAGTATCAATTTGATATGTACAATACAGTTGAACAAACAAAAGCAAACCTGGAATGTAAATAAATACAAAAGCAATACACAACTCAATACAAAAAAAGGTAGACGTCATGAAGGAATAGCAGTTTGATCTGGTCAAGCCAATGGGAGGGGAATGAATGGTGTGTGTGTGTATGTGTGTGTGTGTGTGTGTGGGGGGGGGGGTCTAGGGAAAGACATTCCAGGAATCATTTGAACATCAAATCCTACAACCATTTACAGCACTGAAGTGGAGGTCTCCTGCCCAGCAGACTCCAGGCTTTAGCTTTAATCCACCTCCTCCATTCGGGACGTGTCGTCGTCTCCCTCCAGAGGAGGCATGTCCTCTATGGGAGCAGCACTTGTGTCGTCTGTGGTCAGGTCGTCCTCATCGATGCCTGCAAGGACATAGAAGTTCACAGGGGTCAGACAACTCATACAGGGACCATTGTAACTAGTATCTAATCTAAGATACTCTCTCAGCCTAGGAGGGCAACCCAAACCTACATCAGCTCATCAAGAGGACTGAGAATAGTAGTAAAACGTGAAACAAATGTCTGAAAATCGGGACCTGAAAATGATGCAAGTGTTCAGTTTTTACTATGAAGAAGGCTTTGCTTTCATATACAGTATATAAATCTGATGTAACTGCACACGTAGGCCCATTTGTACTCTCGGACTAACAGGATCATGTCAAATACCCAGGCAATGTACAGGTTAGGAAGTCATGCTGTTGAATCTTATTACAACTTTAAGATAAGAGTGGAGTTCTCACCTAAGCCTAGTTTGATCATCCTGTAGATGCGATTGGAGTGTGTCTGGGGGTCATCCAGGGTGAACCCAGAGGACAGCAGGGCCGTCTCGAACAGCAGGATCACCAAGTCCTTCACCGATTTGTCATTCTTGTCGGCCTCTGCCTTCTGCCTGAGCGTCTCAACGATGGGGTGGTCGGGGTTGATCTCCAGGTGCTTCTTGGCGGCCATGTAGCCCATGGTGGAGTTGTCCCTCAGAGCCTGGGCCTTCATGATCCTCTCCATGTTGGCAGTCCAGCCGTACGTGCTGGTCACAATGCAGCAGGGGGAGGACACCAGACGGTTGGACACAGAAACCTGGAAGCACAGAAGAAGAACAAAAAAATATTATTTCTAGTGAAATAATGTGAGCAGCTTAGAGTCTAATAACTTGTCACATATGTTCACACACTGGAAAAGGAGTGACATCCTAACCTCGTATATGTGCATTTATTTCATGCACATACACCATGGAGGTGTGATGAACCCAATAACAACGAGGTGTCCTGAGAGAACCTCACCTTTTCCACCTTCTTCTCCAGGATGTCCTTCATGATCTTGCACAGGTTTTCAAACTGAGACTTCTTCTCTTCCTGTTTCTTCTTCTGCTCATCGTCCTCGGGCAGCTCCAGGCCCTCCTTGGTCACAGACACCAGGTTCTTGCCCTCAAACTCCTTCAGCTGCTGGACGCAGTATTCATCAATGGGCTCAATCATGTAGATGACCTCCAGGCCAGCTTTACGCAGGCGCTCCACAAAGGCCGAGTTGGCCACCTGGTCCTTGGTCTCACCTGAAACAAAAATATACAACATTTTTCAACAGAGTCCAGTGTCGCCACAATGGCATACTCCTCTGGTACCTTCTTTTTATAAATTATAGGTTTTCCTGAAATCGTTAAGCAACTACAAAGAATTGCAAAAGCCTTTATACTTATAGACCAGCTATGTATGACTAAGTTATCAGCTAGTTCACAAAAACTGATATATTTCCCTAACCAGTGATGTAGTAGATGTGCTTCTGAGTGTCCTTCATGCGTGTGACGTAGTCTTTGAGGGACACCATCTCATCTCCAGTGGCCGAAGTGTAGTAACGTAGCAGCTCAGAGAGCTTCTTCCTGTTCTGGGAGTCTTCATGGATGCCCAGCTGCAGAGATAAAACCACAGAATTTTTTTTTTTTTTTTAAATAATCGTGACTATGATTTTTAATCAAGCAGAGGTAAGTCGATCATAACTGATGTTATAAACTGGAAAAAATATGTTTAACTAATTCCACTGTACAGCTGCCATGGTATTTTTGTAAATGTATTTTCAAGGTCAATGGCCTAATATCCTTGGCCACTTGACATGGACAAAATGTCAGTTCATGTCCAACTACGTTTTCACTTTGTGCTGTGGTTTTGAGCGTTATAGTCAAGCTAAACCTGCCCTTATTTCAGTAATACAAATTATTGGAGAAGAAAAACGAATGGACAGAAGTGGGGTGTACAAATCCCCTCTCTTCCCCTTAATCCTTTCAGTGGACTCCGGGGAGGGGGGGGGGGGTGAGTTTCTCAGGTCAGTGCTAATCTACTTGGCCCAGGTTTAGGGAGAGGCAAGCTGCGTGAGAGGATCAGACAGGTGGCAGATGCTAACAGGTTAGCAGGGCAGTGCCCAGGATGCTAACAATTGACTGCTAAGGTTTCAGCTCTCCTCGGACAGTCAGATGGAACAACGAGGGATTGTCTACCCTGCTGTCAGGCTTAAATGATGCTTCACACCACTAGCTGACTGGATTTGAAATTTCCACCACGACACACCAAACCGTTTTCGAGGACTGGAGAGATTTAGCCAACTGCTCAACAGATGCAATGGACGGCCAAGCTGAGGAGATGGGGGATAGGGCATAGACAATGTACCTTGATATTCTTGGAGAACTGCTCGTAGTACTTCTTGTAGTTGTCCTTGTCCTCGGCCAGTTCAGCAAAGAGTTCCAGGCACTTCTTGACCAGGTTCTTGCGGATGACCTTCAGGATCTTGCTCTGCTGAAGCATCTCTCTGGAGATGTTCAGGGGAAGATCCTCAGAGTCCACCACACCACGGATAAAGTCTGGCAGAAAACAGGGATCACACACACATGCATGAATATACACAGCCTAAACCAAAGTTGAGCGGATGACACTCTAGACTAGGGTTGGGTATCGTTTGGGTTTTATCCGATACCGGTGCTAAATCGATACTTTTAAAACGGTGCCGGTGCCGAAACGGTGCCTGAACCGGTACTTTGTTTTTAAAATGTTTTACATTAAAATGGTCTAAAGCATGAATTGATTTATTGATAAGACAAATTTGAACATGAAATTGAACTGTTATATTCAATTTACTATCAATATCTCATTGCTCCTACGAATAATACATTTAAATGTTAAAACAGCTTGCCATGCATGCACACACAATGGTAAGCTCTGTTTTCAAGTTTACCCAGTGTAGGCGGTTTGCCATAAGGTATGTTAAAACCGCTTGCCATTAAACTGCCAGGTCATGGACAACGGCATTTGCAAGCAAGCTAATCTAACAGGGACTCTACTTTCCAGTTATTTCAGTGTGTTCCCAAATGCTTCAAGAAATGGCATGTCTTAACCCATAACACGCAGTAGTTTTGAACATATTAGGCTACATGTCGGTGTTGAAGTGTTTACATTCCCAGCGCTAGCCTAGTAGGTATTTTAATAGCAACTATGGCTATGCACTAACACCGTACGGAGATGGTTTTGTAGCCTCTTTGACAGCTCAGTGACATCAGGTATGTAACCTACATATTTATGTTTTTGCCAGCTAACTTTAACCATGATCTTCATATTCATTGTGATGCTATGGGCCTCGTGCACATGAAAGATTAATATCATGCCATTCACACCGTGAAATAAAGTTTTCCCCTTACAACTTTGCTGATAACATTTCAAATGTCAGTTAGCGCATTAGCAAGGATATTGTGTAACGTATAGGCTAGCCTACTGTTGATGTTGTTTCATAGCCTTTTGCTTGTGTGTAGTTAGGCCCACTGCTAGATTTTGACACAAGCTCGTGATATCGCTTTAAAGTAAGCTAGGCTACTTGGGCTCACGCAAGCTGTCAAACACTGTCCACTGGCCTATGTGGTGCACCCCCCTGGTTTATATCCAGTGTTTATCATATGTTAGGTAACTGTATCTGGATGTGTTGCTATCAGAGCAAGACGTTAGAGGTGCAGTGATGCCTCGTATACATTTTTTTTTTAAAACGCTATTTAAGCACCGAAATGAGGCACCGAAATCCACATTGTTATTCGATGCAGTTACTACTGTTTGTGTCGGCACCGGTGCCATATTAGAACCGTGTTTCGGTGCCCAACCCTACTCTAGACATAGGCTATATATAGATATATTTTAGGTTATGTTCACTAAGACACATAATCTAAATGGAAAATGGTTCATCTTTCATTACTATAGAATCATAATACCATTCCATAACATCCCATAGAGGCTCTGTGATGGCACTTACTGAGGTACTCAGGGATAAGATCGTCACAGTTGTCCATGATGAAGACTCTGCGCACATATAGCTTGATATTGTTCTTCTTCTTCTTGTTCTCAAAGAGGTCAAAGGGCGCACGGCGGGGCACGAAGAGGAGGGCACGGAACTCCAGCTGTCCTTCCACTGAGAAGTGCTGTGGACACAAAATTAGGAAACATGGTGCTTTATTCAGTGCAATAACCTGCCACAACGCCAAGTGTTATTTTTTCATATTGCTATGTGACAATTCTAAATAGCATAAAGGTTATTGTCTAACGTGCAGTCAACAACACAATAAATATTGTACAAATAAATGACAGATGGGTGTCATTTACCTTGACAGCCAGGTGGTCCTCCCAGTCGTTTGTAAGGCTCTTGTAGAACTCCCCATACTCCTCGTTGGTGATGTCCTCAGGGTTACGGGTCCAGAGAGGCTTGGTCTTGTTCAGCTCCTCCTGGTCGATGTACTTCTCCTTGATCTTCTTCTTCTTCTTCTTCTTGTCTCCGCACTTGTCGTGGTCGTGGTCGTGGTCGTGGTCTTCGTCCTCGTCTGAGCCCACGTCCTCAATCTCAGGCTTGTCAGCATCCTTTCCTTCCTCCTCTCCATCTTTCTTCTCCTTCTTCTCTTTCTCCTCCTCCTCCTCTGCTTCGTCGTCACTCACTTCCTTGTCACGCTCCTTCTCCACCTGTGAGGCAACATGGGAAAAGGTGATAACACTGACAAATCTGGCATAGAGCATCTCTTTTGAACAGAGCGGGACTAAAGATAGAGCTAAAACAAGTTATCAAGGTGTATTTCCTTCAGTAAAATATTGAGGGACATTCTCACGAAGAACGATAACGGCAAAAAAGTATCACTCTACCCAATATGACTGACTATAACTATAATGATTATGACACCGGGAACAATATAGTCAGGAATCACTTTTAGCATTTAAGTATACTGACCACGGACATACTTACAAAAAGGGTAATAGGATAGCCAATGAACTGTGAGTGCTTCTTGACGATCTCTTTCAGTCGTCGTTCCTCCAGGTACTCTGTTTGGTCATCCTTCAGGTGCAGGATCACCTTAGTGCCACGGCCCATTGGCTCGTCTGTAGGTATAGACAGGAACAGGTGTAGGTATAGACAGGAACAGGAAATTCAAGTTGATGTACCACATCAGTGGCATTCACAAGGAAGTGACACATTTCAAGAAATGTTTTAAGATCTGTTCACCTTGCACTTCATTTATTAAATCTCTTACAGTGTTGTAGTATGTATGTTTATGCTTTTTGTTAATATGAAAACTCCCTTTCATTTATTCTTTTTCTTCTTATTATTATTATAATTATTATTATTGTTGATATATTTGTTGTTATTATAGTTATAATTAATATAGTATGTTGTATTATTATTTTATTATTATTATTATAATTAATAACGTAATGTTTATATACCATAAGTTGCTTTGGACAAAAGTGGATGCCAAACACCATAAACATATTTGCCTCATAGCAACATTACCACTGCTGGTTTTGTCACGCATAGCCTTTATCAGAGTAATCAGGCTGTGGTCTTACCTGTATCGACTTTGACGGTGAATGAGCCTCCAGCGGAAGACTCCCAGACATACTGCTCGTCATCGTTGTGTTTGGTGATGACCGTCACCTTCTCTGCCACCAGGTAAGCGGAGTAGAAACCCACACCGAACTGCCCGATCATGGAGATGTCGGCTCCAGCCTGCAGAGCCTCCATGAAGGCCTTGGTGCCAGACTTGGCGATGGTACCCAGGTTGTTGATGAGGTCGGCCTTGGTCATGCCGATGCCAGTGTCGATGAGGGTGATGGTGCGATCGGCTTTGTTGGGAATGATCTCAATCTTGAGGTCTTTACCAGAGTCCAACTTGCTTGGTTCTGTAAGACTTTCATAGCGGATTTTGTCCAGAGCCTGTAAAATGAGTGGTCATACAGAATGGTCACCAGATGGCAATAAAAGCGTCAACAAAACACATTAGAAAAAATATACCTGATATTCCCCTCATATGTTGTGTTTGTTATTTTAATTATTGTATGCAATTCATAAAATTACAAAAAACATCAGTTCGACAGTTACCAGTTTATCTTGCCATGTGTGCAGGCATAAGGTGTCTCATTATAAACTAGGTGAAAGAGATGACTTATTGTTGGGAGCATCTACTCACATCTGAGGAGTTAGAGATAAGTTCCCTGAGGAAGATTTCTTTGTTGGAGTAGAAAGTGTTGATGATCAAGGACATCAGCTGGGCAATCTCTGCCTGGAAGGCAAAGGTCTCGGCCTCCTCCTCCATGCTCTGGTCCTGTGGTTCAGGCATCTATGAGGGGAAAAAGCCATTCTTTCAGGACAAATTCTACAAAGTTGCTATAAACCAGATATAACTCCAAATATCAATCCCACAACATTTACAATTGCAATACACAATAATAATAATAATAATAATAATAATAAAGAGATTTAATGACTTAAACCTAAACATACGATTACAAATAACGAGTCTGGGACAAAAATAGGAACCCTGTTCAGCAATTTGGTCGACATAAAAAAGCTGCACGTGAATCTACAATATACATGGGAGGATTTCGTGACTGAGTTATCGAAGTCCTTTTAAAATATCTGGTAGCCTATTATAGTCTAAATACATTTTGATAATAAGTGCGCTTATAATCAAAATGTATGTTTAGGTTTAAGTCATTAAATATCTTTATTATTATTATATTATATTATATTGGCGATACATATTCTTGAAAGAGCGCACTTATAATCAAAATGTATTTAAACTATAATAGGCTACCAGATATTTGAAAAGGACTTCGATAACTCAGTCACGAAATCCTCGCACAACATGGTTAGGCGCAGCCAGATACACTCCACCTTCTGGTTTACGCGGTAAATTACAACCTTCTAGAAAATACTAGTCTCTTCCACAGGCGCGCATCTCATTCAGCGACATTACTACGAAGACGCTCATTTTGGTGTGTTGTAACATTTCGTAATAAGTAACCGTTTAAAATACTGCTTACATTCAATCAACAAGAAAAACCAAACGTAATAAAATGAATATTAGCCAAATTACCAGACTAAGCCGATTAACGTTAACACCCAACTGAATCGTAAATTCCAGATAAAGCTCCACGTGAAGAGTCCACTGGAGTTTGATAGTCAATCACAGTTAACCTAATGTTAAAAGAATGAAATAGTAACGTTAATGTTTAAGTGAATATTATAACTTATGATATAGCACATTTAAATTAAAAGAAACTAAAGCGAACCACCACCTAACATCAGCTCAAGTTTAGTAAAGGATCCACAAACGTTATTCATTTTACATGGACTGTAATCTGTGTCATAATAATGACAGCTGGCAAGATAATAACATTAACATTAAAGGCAACTACTTATCCTTGCTATGATAGCTAGCATCATAAAAACCTGGCTACTTGGGCTAGCATAGCTTACTCATCTATCGTGACTCCTCCTTGGGAATGGGAAGAGTATCGTTAACTCAAGCTAGGATAGCTGGAAGATAAGTTAGCAATTTCTTTGCGGTGTCCAGTGGCTCTTGGATGCTCAACTGCCTTGCTAGGTTAGACAGCTCATTAACGTATTTAGATGGCGTTATGCGATTTGGGTAATGTTAACGTTTAGGCTACCCTGCAAACCATGTCACGAAGTCTTGACATAATGAACGCACTTTGTCCAGAAATATTTGTTTCTTGTCATTTAAGACACATTGTGCAGCATTTTCAATAACTGTTACAATCAATGATACCATTTAACCCTGTAACGTTAACTTATCGAATGTTAACGTAGCTACTGAACATCACTTCATTTGAAGCTCATCATCAACCTATCATTATGTTTTCTTACCTGAATTTGTTCCCTTTAACAGCTGACAAAAACAAATTCTTTCAAATTGTTGCTCTCGTCACCCTCTGCAGACGTCCTGCCAAACCGAGGTAAGGTTGCTCTCATACGCTGTCAGTAATGACAAGTGTCCTGTGCATAGATTTTGGTGCGCTACACTGTGTCCGGTTTTATACTGCCCTTCAGAGTGTTCGAGAAACTCAGCTTCCAGAACCGTCTGGAATCTTCTCAATTCACCCCTACCGATAGGGCGTCACCGAGGAGGGAAGAAATTCGTGTCAATCATGCAACCACGCCTTTCCCTATCTAACAGCATTGAAGGATTTTGTAGGGGGTGTGTCTTGACATAGTTTTGTAACCGCCTCTATAAACTTGCTTTTTCATGCACCCACGTGGTTTAAAGAATATTCTGGTTAAATCAATGTGATCAGTGCACTTTCATGAAAACCAGTAGGCTAATATACAATGCAGAGCATTTACTTTATTATAAATCTCAGTTTCTTTGATAAAAAACATGAATTACGAAACATGATATGTAAAAAAAAACATGAAAATAAAAGAAAAACAAATCATGTTAAGTGGACCTCAGATTATATGGTAGGCGTATGCCTTAATGATGAATAGCTACCTAAATTCTATTTGGACAAAAAATACGTAATGACAGTCCTGTGAAATATACGTACATTGTGCTTGCCAAAGCAAACCTTAAAAAAATAAATAAAAAATAATTCACAATTGAAAAAAAAGCCATTCACAATTGTCTTAGTCAACTTCCTCCATTCTGGAGGTGTCCTCGTCATCACCCTCCAGAACAGGCATGTCTTCCTCGCTTGCCTGAGGCAAGTCATCACCAATGGCTTCGTCATCATCAATACCTGGACAACAAAGTCAATTTAGTTAGTTAATTTAGTTTAGTTTAATTTAGTTTCTTTGAGAACCATTCAGCACTAGCTCAACATTTGTTTCAATTTTGGTCTCCAGGTAGACTCACGCATGTCCTGCGCCATGACAGCAATTTCTTGCTCCTTCAGAACTCACCATAGACTACCCACTGACTGCCATTACACTTAAAACCAGTTAAATCAGATGCACGAAAGACTCTTCAGGTAGTTCATTTGTTTCCAGTGGAGCATTATCTGTGTTGTAACGGCATATTCTGCTCCTTTCATGTTCACTCCAACAATGAAAATATTGTTTGCCCAATAATAACAATTTTAACACATGCATAAATCCTTTTACATTGTAACATGGTGCAGGAGCATAGCACAAGACCCTGGGCCCCTGCATAGGCAGTCCTGATGGGCCCCCACCCCCCATGTTCCTCAACCCAGGTAAAGTGAAATATATTCCAGACTTTTCAAGGGCCCTCTCTCCCCTTGGACCCCTATAATCAGTAGTGGTTTTACCCCCAGTCCGACGCCCCTGACGTGGTGATTCACTAGGTGCAACAACCAACCGGGTCAGTGTAGACACTAATTGCATTAACAATAGTGGCAGGTTCAAACACACCTGGCTCCACTGGAAACAAATGAGCTACCTGAAGAGCCTTTCGTGCATAAGGCCTGCAGGAGACATGAGAGACACTCACCAAGACCAAGCTTGATCATCCTGTAGATGCGGTTTGCATGTGTCTGAGGGTCCTCCAGTGTGAAACCGGAGGAGAGCAGGGCTGTTTCGAACAGCAGGATCACCAGGTCCTTTACTGCTTTGTCGTTCTTGTCGGCCTCGGCCTTCACCCGGAGGGTCTCCACGATGGGATGCATGGGGTTGATCTCCAGGTGCTTCTTAGCTGTCATGTAGCCCATGGTGGCGTTGTCTCTCAGGGCCTGAGACTTCATGATCCTCTCCATGTTGGCCGTCCAGCCATACGTGCTGGTCACAATGCAGCAGGGGGAGGACACCAGACGGTTGGACACAGAAACCTGAATGAATGAGAAAGGTTAGCTGTGCTATGTAATATGTTACTGTGTGGTCATAAGCTAATATGTATATAAATTCCAATTCAGCAGACTATCTAGTTCAGATATGCTTTTCATATTATGTACCTTCTCGATTTTTTTATCCAGGATGTCTTTCATGATCTTGCACAGGTTCTCAAATTTGGTCTTCAGCTCGTCCTGTTTCTTCTTCTCCTCATCGTCCTCGGGCAGCTCCAGGCCCTCCTTGGTCACAGACACCAGGTTCTTGCCATCATACTCCTTCAGCTGCTGGACGCAGTATTCATCAATGGGCTCAATCATGTAGATGACCTCCAGGCCAGCTTTACGCAGGCGCTCCACAAAGGCCGAGTTGGCCACCTGGTCCTTGGTCTCACCTAGAATATGCACACAAGTATATGGAATAAATTAAGTTTTAAGATTGTGTCAACCTCCTGTTTGAATGAAATAGGATATCTACAATGGTATTGGGATTCAATAGACGTAAAAGCTAAGACACATAATATTATATTTTGGTATACTTTATAGTATAATGGCATTTAAACACGGAATCTCACCGGTAATGTAGTAAATGTGTTTCTGGTTTTCCTTCATGCGTGAGACGTAGTCCTTGAGGGACACCATCTCATCAGCAGAGTTCGAGGTGAAGTAGCGCAGCATGTCCGACAGCTTCTTCCTGTTCTGTGAGTCCTCGTGAATACCCAGCTGTAGAAGAGAAAAAGGGCAAAAAGACATGAACAGATGATCCAGGAGTGGTTCTGTTGCCCATCTGGCAGAGCAAAGCACTAAGCTGTGAAAAACACTGTCACTGAAAGAAAATAACACATTGGATATACTTGTAAGATTGGTTGGACAATTCACATGTAGCATTCATGTAGTCATGTTTCTCTCTAAAAACAGTGTTATTACATTGAACACATTTTGCTACAGCAGTGGATTTTTTCTTGTTTTACTTGTTAGACTTGTATCATGACTAAACCACAAAACATGAGTAATTTGTGTAATTCCATGTTTTGTGGTTTAGTGATTTGGACAACCCCTCTTTTTATTGACATAATTTATTCATAATGGAAGAAATCGTATGCCTGCATATCTTTTAAGTCACTGTGTATAAAGGTGTCTGCTAAATTATTTCTTGGAAGTGTAACAAACATTATACATATCTTTGCTAATTACCCACCTTGATGTTCTTGGAGAACTGCTCGTAGAACTTCTTGTAGTTTTCCTTGTCCTCAGAGATTTCGGTGAAGAGGTCCAGGCACTTCTTGACCAGGTTCTTGCGGATGACCTTCAGGATCTTGCTCTGCTGAAGCATCTCTCTGGAGATGTTCAGGGGAAGATCCTCAGAGTCCACCACACCTCTGATGAAGTCTGTCAGTAGAATTAGAATTCGAATAGAATACAGTAATGTTTAATTGATTGAATATCAGAGGAAGGGGTCATTCATGCCATAAGATTATGAGTAACAACATTGAAACAAGGGAGAAAGTGACAAACAGGAACTCACTCAGATACTCTGGAATCAGCTCGTCACAGTTATCCATGATGAAAACTCTGCGTACATAGAGCTTGATGTTGTTCTTCTTTTTCTTGTTCTCAAAGAGGTCAAAGGCAGCTCTTCTAGGCGCAAAGAGCAGGGCCCTGAACTCCAGCTGTCCTTCCACTGAGAAGTGCTGTGGACATACAGAAAATAATACAGTTAATACAACTTTAGTAAACAGATGCATAACGCATCACGACAACACTTATAGTCACAATTCCAGGAGTGCTCTCACCTTGACAGCCAGGTGGTCCTCCCAGTCGTTGGTCAGACTTTTGTAGAACTCTCCGTACTCATCGACGCTGATGTCGTCTGGGTTACGAGTCCAGATGGGTTTGGTCTTGTTGAGCTCTTGGACATCGGTGTACTTCTCCTTCACCTTCTTCATCCTCTTGTTCTTGCTTTCCTTGGTGTCCTCGTCTTCATCAGCTCCGATGTCCTCAATCTGAGGCTTGTCTTTGTCCTCTGCTGCGTCCACCTCCTCGATCTTCTCGCCTTCCTCAAGGTCAACCTCTTTCTCTCTCGTTTTCTCAATCTGTATCACAAAACATATAATAACGTAATCATAAACATTTTGAACAATATAGAAAATACTCATATCTTAATCTTTTCAATCGTTTTATCTTTACATTTTTATTTAAAATGCTTAGTAATGAAAAGCATTAATTCAAGGAAGTAGGCCCTTAAAAATATCACAGGTTACACAGTAACGGTTCCTCACAGGATACAGCAAAGCCTTATTGACCTAGAACTTACATAGAGAGTGATTGGGTAGCCAATGAACTGGGAGTGCTTCTTCACAATCTCCTTGACACGTTTCTCCTCAGTGTATTCTGTCTGGTCCTCTTTCAGGTGAAGAATGACTTTGGTGCCACGGCCAATGGACTCACCTGTAAGGACACACAGGGTTGAACTACACTGCAGAAATGACAGGGCAAAAAGCGCAGGCATGTGTTATTAAACATTATTAAATAATGTGACTCACCAGGATCTGTCTTCACTGTGAAAGAGCCACCAGCAGCAGATTCCCAAATGTACTGCTCGTCATCGTTGTGTTTGGTGATGACCGTCACCCTCTCTGCCACCAGGTAAGCGGAGTAGAAACCCACACCGAACTGCCCGATCATGGAGATGTCGGCTCCAGCCTGCAGAGCCTCCATGAAGGCCTTGGTGCCAGACTTGGCGATGGTACCCAGGTTGTTGATTAGGTCAGCCTTGGTCATGCCGATGCCAGTGTCGATGAGGGTGAGGGTCTTTGCCTTCTGATCAGGGATGACGTCAATTTTCAGATCCTTGCATGATTCAAGTTTGCTGGGGTCTGTCAAGCTTTCGTATCTGATCTTGTCCAAAGCCTGCAAAACAGAGAAGGCCACAGAAAACCGCATTTAAAACAGCTCCCTTAAAGTAATACAATGTAACAATAGTAATTGTGAGTTGTTTTGTTTTGTTTGGCACAAACAAATTTATATAATTTGAGTTGAAAAGTAAAATGATGCACATCTACCCAGAGAGAACATTAGAGTGCATTATTGTGTGTGTACTCACATCTGAGGAGTTGGAGATTAACTCCCTGAGGAAGATTTCTTTGTTGGAGTAGAAAGTGTTGATGATCAGGGACATCAGCTGGGCAATCTCTGCCTGGAAGGCAAAGGTCTCCACCTCCTCTGCCATGATGTTCTGGGCCTCTGGCATCTGTGTAAACACACACATTAGCGACAGGTGTTAGCAAACGCATGCTGACCTGCCTACCTCATAATCACTTCAATGTCTCATTACTAGCTACCCTTACCCTTCTGCACTCGAGTTGGGGGTGGTATTGCCAAATTGGAAATTAACCCAGTGAGTAAATACCATTCTTGCAGCATAACATGAATTAACCGTAGTAACAAGGGTATTGCTGACTCAGAATGTCTCAGTCGAGTGGACCAAATGGTTGACTTGACGGAGAAAGACGCCTGCAGCTGGAGACAGCTGACACCATTTCTCCAGCCTTGCTGTGAGACCAGCTGCCATGTCACTCACATGCCAATCAAACCACACTCTTTGAAGATGGAGGCAGGGAAATCATGTGGCTGCTACACATGGCTCCCATTCAGGCATTTCATACATCTTTACGTTTAAGTTTTTCGGCATGATTTAACATATTCAGTCAAATGTTGAGGATTAAACTGCAGATTTAATGTTTGTTTTATTTATGAAAACCTCAGACTTCTCCTGTATGCATGCAGTCGGACATATGTGACAATGACCTCCATTAATTGTAGATCTGTACTTTATAATGGTTTGAAAATATAAATAATCTCTAACAAAATGTAATAGCTTGTGTAGTTTATCAACTGTTGATTTGAGTCAAACAGCCCTCTGCCCCGCAGCACTATCTGTGACTTTGAGTTCCAGTGTCAGCCATGTGCTCCAAGCAGAAGTTGAAGCATTTTATAAAGTTGCTTAATCCTACTTCTCTTTGGTGCAAAAACACAAAATCAAATACATTGAGCTTTCCAGTAGACTAGATTAGATTATTAATTACGATTAGTAATACTACTACTATTACTACTACGACTATTTATTACAGTTAATTGTGTTGCAATCCCAAAACAGATTCTATTAAAATCACAATCTTGTATTTATCATTTCAATGTTTTAACCATGTTTGGTTAAAACATTTATTCAATAAAATATGTATAATAATATGGTTTATTTTACCACTGTAGGCCATAGAGAAAAAGTGAAGCTTACCTTTTCAGTTGGAATGAATCACTTGAGAAAAGCCTCCGACTCTAGGCTCTGCTGAGGATAGTCCTTAGTGTTCTGGTGGACAGTCGGTCACTCGTTCTGCAAAGACACCAACCGGCTCCAGTCTTTTTATACTTTGGGGCCTGCTGGTCTCGAAGGCGTCCATTCAGAAGGTTCCAGAAAGACTGTTCTCTACACTATGGGGGGAGTTTCTAGAGAGCTGGTGCGGTGGGGCCGCCGGGGTGTCCAATGCCACAGCCCGCATCTGTCCTTGTAGGGGTGTGAGATCACAGAGGGTGCCTGTCACTCAAGGAAGGAACCTTCCGGATAGCATGGCCACTTACGTCTATCAGCGTCACAGCTGGTTGTGAGCAGGACCAACTGCTTAACGGCACCTCACAGAGAGACACAGACCAGACCAGTAGGCCTCAAAGACAGATACGTTTCTGTGTTAGGTATCAGAAATGTTTGACTGCCATTTTCTTTCAGGCCATGAAAGTCATGACAAATTCCATCTGTTTTTCATGGATAATTTGATTCAAATCACTCAACTACATGACAGTTAATTCATTGTAAAAGATTAGTTGAACGTTACATTTCATGATGACCTCTTGTTTCTTGAGCATTTGTCACAAATTGGGTGCTCAAGTGCTTGTCTCAACAATAGGCCTATGGAATACCGCCAGAGGTCAGAGGATGCAGCCCTGATCAATGAGGTGTGAGTACCCTTGCCAGACAAACCCTAGAATCTTCTACTTTCATCTAGAAGTTTAGGCTAGGCTACAGAGTCTGAACAATCGGAGGAATTTGTTTGGTCATAGCCTAGGATGCTACCAGTTGACTTATGCATAACCCCTCCCTCCCTCCCCCGGCCTGGATTGTGGGCGTACTTAATACTTAAATACTTGACCAATGGCTGTAACCCTATTACTTCAACCTATTCTTGCACTGATATAGTTTTTTTATATTACTTTGTCTACATTATTCTCTTATATGTCCATATTTTATGCTGGTCTCTAGACTTTATTCTTGCACTGTTGCACTGTTGGACTTACTTATTTGCACCATTACCATGACACTCACTCTCATAGAGTACCATGCATACAGAATCACAGGCTCAGTCCCTGCCCTGTCACTGCAAGTGTCTCATGCTTAATTATCCTTAAGCACACTATGTGGATATTTGATTTAGTTTTATTTAGTATTTTTTTTATCTTCTACTGTCTTTATTGTTCAGTGGGGTTTTTTTATATTTAGGCTATATACTTATATGACTTTTTCTGCTGTAAGTGCATGTTGTGTGTGATGCTACTGAGACCTTGAATTCCCCCTTGGAGATCAATAAAGTAGCCTATCTATCTATCTATCTATCTATCTATCTATCAATCTATCTATACTTATTTGTCACAGATCAGATGTAGCTATGTAGGGCTATCTCCCATAGGAGTGTCTGGATGGGCGATGGAAATAGATCTATTTCCATCGCCCATCCATTTACATCAACCACCAAGGCCATTTCCACAGAAGATGGGAACCCTATCAATTTACAAACATCCTAAACTGCAACCGCCGTAAAGTAGGCCTAAAGGATGCAACCCCCCCGCCCCCCCTTCAAACTTTCGGGCACTCCACATGTGATCTCTCGATCTTTCCGACCTGAGCATAATGCGCAAGCGCAGTTAGTAAGATCCGGGCTCCAGACAGGATGAATGCAAATTTCCAAGATGGCGGTGGAGGGAGGAGGGAAGGAGATGAACGAAATTAAAACTCAATTCACCACTCGGGAAGGCGTCTATAAACTCCTCACGCACTCCGAATACAGCCGTCCCAACAGAGTGCCTTTTAATTCACAGGGCTCCAACCCGGTCAAAGTCTCTTTCGTGAACGTCAACGACCAGTCCGGTAACGGCGACAGAATCTGTTTCAATGTGGGCCGGGAACTCTACTTTTATATTTACAAAGGCGTGAGAAAGGTAAACCTAATGACATCACACATATCCGTATGCAATGTCATGCCACCTCTGTGTTCAAAGTTTGTTTGTCTTCTCTGTAAAAGTCTTGGGCAGATTTGCCATATGCACTGTGCGTTTCAAAGTGAAGCAATCATGCCTAGTTTATTGTGATTTCACCTTGCTAAAAGAACAGCGATAATGCTAACGTTAGCTGCCCTGTCCCAACTTCAGCAAGACAGTTTAATGAACACCGTTTGACAGTCTAGCATTATGTAATTTTGCTGACGGGTTGTCTCTCACCCACCTGTGGGTTGCACCTTAAGCACTCTGTCAATGTTATCTCCTCTCTCGCTTGCCCCTGGGTCTGTGGTTTTAACCTTGGCTGCTCGCGGTACCTCTGACTTCGCTTCACAATGTTTACCACAGGCTTTACGGTGTTTTGGTTTATGTTCTGGCTGTATATGTCCATGCAACGATCAGAATGAAAAGTCGAAGTGTTAAACCTCGTGTGAGAGGTTTTAGCTAGACATATACGCAGATTAGAATGAGCTGTCAGTGCTAAAGAAACGCAGCAGCGAAAGCATCAGTGAAAAGGGCGAGGGTAGTTGAGTTGATGCTGACTGTGCAAAAAATGACAATGTTTGTTACTTCCGTCCAAGGTCTACATGTCAACAAATTGATTCGTCAAAGAACAGGCTTAATTTTCCAGCGCTATATAATAAAGATTTATTAATTATACCCATCATGGAAATCTTTCAAATACATCACAACCAGTAGTAATTCATTTTTGGGCTAGTTATTAACTAAATGCAATGTAAGACTTGCTGTGTTGATCTATTCCGCTTCATGTCACAGTCCAGATAATTCGTCCACCTTGGCATCTGAAATGTTTGGTTGAAACTGCGGACTCGTCAGTAATTATGATAGGATTGTTTGCTGTCCTTTTCAATGTATAAATTGACCTGTGGTGGGTGGCCAAACTTTATATTCAAACATCATTGTCAGTGTCCATGTCATCAACATGATGCACGGACAAACAGGCAGATATTGTGAAAACTGTTATCTAGGAGGTCTTGCTGTCACCTGTTGCATATGCATGTGTTGTGTATTATCAGTGGCTTGAGTGGTTATGCTATCAGATGAATTTGGTAGCCCATTGACACAGTGCAATGCTGAGACCCCATGATGCATCACTCTGCTTGGGACCATGGATATGGGATAAGCTTCCTTTGCAACATTTCACATCTTTACATGATACCCTTCATGATGCTCTTCATGATAGCCTGAACGCTGTCATTTAAACCTTGAGGGAGTGATTGGTGAATGTCCTGATAGATGATTTAGGAAGGTTGTCATGTAGCCCTGTTGTTTGGCAGGTTGTCTTTCACTTCACACCGAGTCACTCTGCACATATGAGAAAACCATCATTTTGCATTCAGAACTTGAAAGCTGAAGAATGTGATGCAATCTGATGGTAGAATCAAGCATAGTGCAATGTGTCAGTGCAATGTGTCAGTGCAATGTGTCAGTGCAATGTGTCAGTGCAATGTGTCAGTGCAATGTGTCAGTGCAATGTGTCAGTGCAATGTGTCAGTGCAATGTGTCAGTGCAATGTGTCAGTGCAATGTGTCAGTGCAGGTTTTCCAAGCAAGTTTCCAAGTAGGGCAAGTGATGCTGGATGACATTGTGTTTGTTTATGTTTATGTTTCTTGCAGAAGCTTTTGTCCAAAGCAACTTGCCTTGTATTTGAACCAAAGATCAAACAAAACTCACCAGAGAAGTAGCTCACCCCTGCCTTCAGTGCTCCCCGAGAAACACACAATGTTTTGTTATTATTCCAGGGACAGGCTGCCCCCACGTTGTTTGTTTCCAGATCATGGAGCCAGGGCTGTGTAAGAAGACCATTTTTTTACAGTGTACTCAGAGAATGGAGTTAGAGGATCATGAGGAGATATTCGCTGAATGTTACGAAAAATGTTGTGTGTCAGAAATCGCTTACCCTACCTTTAATGAACAGCCGTCATCATTACTATATATAATGCACATAGACCTGCTTGTGGGTATCTGTTACTTTTTCCTGTTTGCTCTAGAGGTGCGTAGTTCTTCTGCTATTGTTCCTTAGAGACCCCTAAAGTCTGAGACAACTGAAGAAGTTTCTCCACATATGTGGGTTTTGTGAGCCACCTGCTGGTAGGCAAGCATACTGCATGCTAACCCACATGCCCCTCCAAGGCCCCTCTCCTGTGCTAATGATGCTTTTTCACATTGCATTATCGTCAGCTGTGAGCCAGCGAAACTGGAGCCCTGGTCAGAGCCAAAATGTTCGCCTTGCCTCTATGCCAGTTTCTGCAGCCCCCTGGGCAGTCTGTCATGATGACGGGCAACCGTGGCACTCTGCTTTGCTCTGAGTCTGACTAAGGTGAATTGAGAATGGCTGTCTGTAAGCTAGCCGACGAGGGCTTTTGACCCGTCTCGTTTGCACTCCCATATGGGAAGTCTTCCGATCAAGACACAGATGAATATTGAGTTTGTCACCTGTCACGACAAATTGTCTTCAATCCATATTGCGTACTGCGTGCGTGTGCTCACGCTAAAGTGGCTTGCTTATGCCTAAATGGTTGGTTGGTTGGGTAGTTCAGAATGTTTGAAAATTGTCTTCGTGTTGTTTCCAAAGCGCACTGCATTTATTATTTATATGGCCCAACATGAACTCTTTGGCAGAGAAAGAGAAGGAAATGACAAGGTTGCTTTATTTAGACCATTTCTCTTTTATCATCAATTATTTGTGTAAGAGTGTGTGTGTGCATGTGTTTTACGACATGCATGCATGATAAATAAAAGCTGCTTTACAGACAGTAAACATATACATATACATTATTAAGTGTGTGTTTATGTGTGTGTGTGTGTGTGTGTGTGTGTGTGTGTGTGTGTGTGTGTGTGTGTGTGTGTGTGTGTGTGTGTGTGTGTGTGTGTGTGTGTGTCAGGCCGCCGACCTGAGCAAGCCCATAGACAAGCGGATCTATAAGGGAACGCAGCCTACGTGTCATGACTTCAACCCGCTGTCGGCAACGGCCGAGAGCGTCTCCCTGCTGGTGGGCTTCTCCGCCGGACAGGTGCAGCTCATCGACCCCATCAAGAAGGAGACCAGCAAGCTGTTCAACGAGGAGGTCTGTCTGCACACACACACACACACACACACAAACACTCATGGGGGAGGACAGAGACACATTCTCACTCCCTGTTTCATACATGCACACCCTTCCCCATTTCTACACATTAGTTGTATAAAGCTTTGTTAAATCATTACTCTTTAGGGTGGGGTGAAAATCTGTTTAGTCTACTACTGGTGTTTTTTTTTTAGTTAATAATATTGAAGTATAGTTCATCAGCAATCAGCAGTATAGTGCAAGCAGTAGCAGGCAGTGCCCACAAGAACTCCGGTTCCAATCTGGCCTGAGGTCATTTCTGAGGTCATTTGTGAGGTCATTTCTCGATCCCACTCCCCACTCCCTCTCTCTCAGTCTTGTCCCATCCACTCTCCAGCGTCCTCGTCCTATCAAAGGCCCGAATAGCCAATAAATAAATCTTTAAAACAGCACACTATCGTACAAGCTCTCCAGTGGGGGACACTAGCATGGCCTCACTTACCCTCGACAGGTGAGCTGAGCTCAGGTGTTGTCAGCAGACCATTATGGTGTAGTAGATTGGTCTTCTGCTATGTGTGAATAATGAATGAATCAAGTGCTCGTCTCGGGTTGCATGACTGAACCATTCAGCAGAACTTAGCCTTCCACAAAGGAGCTGTCGGAAACAAAAGTCATTCCTCCAGTGCACAGATGACAAGTTTGAGTCAGTTAAATCTTTAACTTGGTGTCTGTCTCTGCTGGGAAGAGTGAATCTTAAAAGGTTTCAGCGGTGGACTTGTGTGTCTGTCTGTCTGTGCTGGATGGAGTGACTCTTAAAGCTGTCAGTGATGTGAGTGCTGCGTGTCAGTGTCTCTACTGGGCTGGAGGCAGCAGTGAGGAAGAATAACATGCGCTCTCTCGCTTGTCATCTGCTCACTGTGTCCTTCTGAGAGAAGGCTGTTGTGGACCTGGTCACAGACCAGTACTGGTCACAGTAGCAGTCATTCACTGATGATGGCGTGTGTGTGTGTGTGTGTGTCCGTGTGTGTGTGTGTGTCTCTCTCTCTTTTGTTTGACCTGCTCTCTGTGTCAGTACTGTCCTGTCCACTGAGTGGCTCTAGCAGAGATTCACTGAAGCTCATGTGTGCTGCCTTCCTGCCCCATACATGTCACAGTAGCACAGCGTGTGTGTGTCTGTGTCTGTGTGTGTGTGTGTGTGTGTGTGTCTCCCTTCCGCAGAGGCTGATTGATGGGTTGTGGGTAATGTGCATGCATCTGTCTGCCTGCCTAACCCGTTTCCTCTCCCCCCTCCTCCTCCCCCAGAGGCTGATCGACAAGTCTCGGGTGACGTGCGTGCGGTGGGTGCCGGGCTCGGAGAGCCTCTTCCTGGTGTCGCACGCCAGCGGCAGCCTGTACCTGTACAACGTGGAGCACAGCTGCGGCTCAGCGGCGCCGCACTACCAGCTGCTGCGGCAGGGCGACGGCTTCGCCGTGCACACCTGCAAGAGCAAGCAGGCGCGCAACCCGCTGCGCCGCTGGACGGTGGGCCAGGGCACGCTCAACGAGTTCGCCTTCTCGCCGGACGGCCGGCACGTGGCGTGCGCCAGCCAGGACGGCTACCTGCGCGTGCTGGGCTTCGACAGCGGCGAGCTGCACGGCGCCATGAAGAGCTACTTCGGCGGCCTGCTGTGCGTGTGCTGGAGCCCCGACGGGCGCTACGTGGTGGCGGGCGGCGAGGACGACCTGGTGACGGTGTGGTCGTTCGGCGAGCGGCGGGTCATCGCGCGCGGCCACGGCCACAAGTCGTGGGTGAGCGTGGTGGCGTTCGACCCGTGCACCACCACCATCGTGGGCGTGGACGGCGACGCGCCGGCCGAGTTCAGCGGCAGCGACGACGACTTCCAGGAGACGCCGGCCCCTGCGGCCCCTGCGGCGGCGACGGGGGACTTCGGGCGCGAGCGCGCCAACAGCGCCCAGTCGCGCCTCTCCAAGTGCAACTCCACAGACGGCTGCGCCATGAGCGTGTCCTACCGCTTCGGCTCGGTGGGGCAGGACACCCAGCTGTGCCTCTGGGACCTCACCGAGGACATCCTGTTCCCCCACCTGCCCCTGTCCCGCACTCGGACTCACACCAACGTCATGAACGCCACCGCCACTACTAACGCCACCCCGAACGCCAACAGCACGGCGGGCACCAACGGCGGCGGAGACAAGACACCCGTGCTGTCCCACCCGCAGACCAACTGTCTGTCCGGCGGCTCGCTGCCGCGCTCCAACAGCCTGCCGCACTCCACGGCGCCGCCAGGGGGCAGCACCCCCAACAGCCACCCCAAGGCCAGCAGCATCATGGAGAGCGCGCTGATGGCCACGGGCGTGCACAAGTTCGCCACGCTCACGCTGGCGCACGACTCGCGCAAGGAGCGCCACCACGAGAAGGAGCACCGCAGGAACCACAGCGTGGGCTACGTCGGCAGCAAGAGCAACGACAAGCTCAACCAGCTGAGCGGCTCGCGCTCGGCCACGGGCTCGGCCGGGCCGGGCAGGACTCTGGGCACCACCCTGTGCCCGCACATGGAGGAGGTGCCTGTGCTGGAGCCGCTGGTGTGCAAGAAGATCGCCCACGAGAGGCTCACCGTGCTCATCTTCCTGGACGACTGTCTGGTCACCGCCTGCCAGGAGGGATTCATCTGCACGTGGGCAAGGCCCGGCAAGGTGGTAAGGAGCGCCCACATAGGGTTGTCTAAGACCTGTGTGTGTGTGTGTGTGTGTGTGTTTTCATTTTGCTTTCCACAAATTCTGCGCAAACCAATGTTTAACATGACATGATGAAGTAGTCTAAAGTATATTTTTTGGGCTTTTCATGCCTTTAACTAGATAGGACAGTGGAGATTGACAGGAAGTGAGTGGGAGAGAGAGCAGGGGTGGGATCTGGAAAGGACCAGGGGGCGGGAATCGAACCCGGGTCAGCGGCGCACGGTGCAGGTGCCCCAGCCAGTTGCGCCACAGCTGGGGCCCATGATGAAGTAGTCTAGACATAATTCTGTCACCTGCTGGAGCAATTCCTGTCCCAAACCCAGGCAGACATTTCATAATTATTGAATTCCTTTGAGGGGACTACACTACCCAGGCTGCTGCTGAAGCCACCTGGTGCCAGCCTAGTTCAAGCTGAGTGGTGATCGTATTTGACCTCACAGCCCCATATTCCGAGACCATACCAGCACAGTTATTCCCTCTGGGAACATGAAAACTTCTTATTAGAAAGGACAAGTGGGTCATCCCATCAGATCATTAATAATCCATTTGTCAGAGGTCACCGACAATGATGCAAACAACAGGCTTGTGCAAAATTCCAGAATTGAATTGAAACTGGCTCTTAAATTCCAATTCAATTCTTGAATTTCACTCGCATTTCAATTGAGGTAGCAAATAGGAAACAGAATTGCAATTCGAATTTTGCATGACCCTGGTAAACAATACACTTGATGTAGGATTTTTCAACATGTAAATGCAAAGTGATTTACATCAATAGTGTCTAGTTCAACTAGCAACATGAGCAACAAAAGGAATCACTAGCAGTAGTGACTGCAGATGGGAAATTAGCTAGTTACTAAATGCACACCTTCTTTCCTCTGTTGGAGAATGCATTTTATAAATGGTCCTGGAAAAGTACGCTAACGACTGATGACTCATTCATTATGACTCGTTCATTGTCTTTGAACGGGAGCGGCAGCTGCAGTGCAGGAGAAGTTGGCTCTGTAGTGGTTCTATCACGAGTCCATTTGCTGACCGTTATTTTCCCCCTTCTCTTCTCTTTTCGCACACAGGGCCTTCTGTCGTCCCAGAACCCCGGCAGCTCTCCGAGCGGGACGGTGGTGTAGGCTGCAGGGGGCGCTGTGCTGCTTAGCTGAGCGGAGCTCCACAGTGCAGGGGGCGCGTCAGACGGACCTGGCCCAGCAGGGGCCCACGGATGCTGGGGTGAGAATCCTCCTCTGCCGGCCACTGCCCAGGACGAGAGTCGGAGTGAGAGCCAGGCGGCTGCATCAGAGGGCAGAGTGGGCAGAGCCAGCGCTGGGGAAGAGGGCACTGTTGGCAAGCATGGCGGGGCCCGTGTGGATGTGTGAAAGGGCCCCTGGAAGTCCTGCAATGTTCTGTGGATAAGAGGAAGAGGGGAATCTCACCCTTTTTTTTAAGTTCTGTTTTAAAAACCTCCCTCTCAGTTTGGCTGACCCCCCCCCCCCCCCCCCCCCATTTATTGCCACTACCACTCCATTCTCATATCTTTTATCTTTTTTTGTTTGTTTGTTGGTTTGTTCATCATGTCGTCATCATCGTCGTTGTCATCGTCTTCTTCTATAAGGGATACCTGAGGCTGGAAGACTGGGAGAAGGACAATGGACAAAGAGAATTCCTATTTAATTACCCATCCACACAGCATCCTCCAGCATTATTGCACTGTGTGTGTGTGTGTGTGTGTGTGTGTGTGTGTGTGTGTGTGTGTCTATGTGTGAGAGTGTGTGTGTGAGGGTGTGTGTGGTTGTGTGTGTGTGTGTGTGTGAGTGAGTCTCACAAAGTTGCTCGGATGGAGCAGATGTCCCTTAAAGAGTACTGTGCTGGCACTAGGGGACTATGGGAAGGCAGCTTCCTCCGTAAGATGGATCCTGCAATCATAGTTTTTTATTATTATTATAATAATAATTATTATTATTAAGATGAAAGGAGATCATGTTTGCACTTAATAGTTTGCAAGAGCAGAGAGGCTTTACAATCTTTGGAGTGTGAAAGGACTCCTTGACAAGGTTGTTTAAAGTATAAATAGATGTAAGAAATCTTTCTACCTATGGAACATTTATTTTAATATTGTGTCAGATAAAGAGATGGTCTGTATTATATATGTACATATTGTAAGTCAAGGATTTATGGGGTGAAATCATTATTATAATAGATAGGTCTTCAAAAATAGTGAAATTTCTAATGCAGAATGTATATGATTACACACATATAATAATATTAAAATAATCTTGAATACAATTCAACATACTGTACATGCTTCTTGTTTCCATTACCACAAATGATCCACATCAGTAAGAGTTACGTAATCTTTTTGAAATATAGGCCAAATTTCAGCTGACCTGATTGAACTTATTCAGTGAAGGGAATACTTCTGATATGCACACTAAGTAACAGCCAACCAGCAAAAGGTCCAGATACAATTTGAACATCATATTAATTGATAGCTGAAAAATGTAACCACTAAAGTTTTCTGTCAAACAGATTTGCCCACTCCAACACAAATTTGTAAATACCGTATGCTAAATATGCTATAAATGTTCAAATATGCAATAAAAAGTCTAAGATTTATCAATATCCAGTTGAAACATGAAGCCATGAAACACTTGTTTTATCCATCAGCAGATATAGATTTAACACAAACAAACAACAAAAAAACATTACTAATGATGTTTCAAAGGTGTTTAATATTTAGGTCTTGTGAAACAAAGCACTTCATGAAACTACCCCAATATTTTCTTTTCTGAAGCAGATGTACCATACTGATGATGTGTCCCGAAATTGAACATCTTTCCCACGTCTGAAATACAGCGTTCACGCCACGCCACAATGTCCAGGTAGTGCAATATTGATGAGTGATGAGGACTTGGTGAGAAGAGGGGGTCGATTGGTGAGAAGAGGGGGTCGATTATCTGTTCTTCAGAGGAAGTAGTTGTGTGTCACCTTGCTGTACAATATCAGAGAATAAGATTCAGACAGGAGATTGGTGTTCCCTCAGTCTTCCACCGGTCTGGCCATGGTGGTCATTGCTCTCTTAGATGAGTGTGTGCTTATCCACTTTTACAAAACGCCAATGAAGACACACCGCTGCTAGCTGCATTTGTTTGAGTACATAATCACTGTAAGCAGCAGGAATGCACACAGCCACTGCAAGCTTCTCAACAGAGACAGACGCCTTTTTAACCTCAAAATAGGTCATGTGTTCACGTGTAGATCAGCAATCATTTTTTGAGGGAGGTGCAACTTATACAATTAGTTTTTTTTTTTTGCTGGGTGCACTTTATTGATTATATTCTACTTTTCAACTGATATTTTCTGAGCTCCTAGTACACATGGAGTGCCACTCAAGGACTTCCTACTTATATCACTACTGAACTCAGGGTGAGTCCATAACCAGTGACCCAGTGACGAAACAAGTTGTCCAAAATGCATGATTTGGAGCCCCCACCCATTTCTCAGAGCACAGAGGACACCATGCAAGTGAGTCATTATCTCTTTATTGTAGCCTTTGCGTAATACTCTGCATTCACAAACCGATGCACATACGCATCTAACCCTCAAAAAACACATTTCACAACACTGAAGCCTAATAAAACTTTACAAATAAAAAAACACACACAACCATATATATTTGTGTATACATACAGTATATATATATATGTAAAAAAGATCAACGTATTCTTTCAAAAACACAGATTTTAGCACCAACATGAATGGTCTGTGTTGTAGTTTGGCGAATGAAGTTGAGCTTCTCAGAAACAATGTGGCGTTGACACATTTCCTCATCATATATAAAAGCATATTTCATATTCTCATATTTTATGTACAAATGTCCCTAAAATCACAAAACAAAAAACAGGACAAACACACAGAAGCGCACACAAAGCAATGATATTTCTACGGATACGCCCTCAGAAACTTAACAGAGATCTCAGGTGTGAGATGTCTTGAAATTGACACATTTTGTTTACTGTCAAACAACGCTTCAAATGATGCTTCATTTCCAAGCAACAGATCTGTAGGGCTATGAGGGGAGAAGTAAAAAAGTGTGTGTGTGTGTGTGTGTGCGTGTGTGTGATTGTAAACTGTAGACTGATGTGTCTGTGTTGCTTGTGTCTCTTCCAAAGCTTTCATTGGTAGCTAGCAGGCTAAACAGATTAGCCAAAACTGCTAGCATTGCTACTGTACCAAACTAACTACTGCTGTTGACTGTACCAAACAAATGGAGTGAAACTAAGGACTTGAAGATTATATTTCCTCTGACCAACACACAAATCTGCTCCGTCAAATCAACTCTAATGCTCCAAGAACCACATACGATAGCATCACAATCTAGGGTTTGGTAGTTTTAGCCTTTTTATGAGGTTTACTGGGAATTCAATATTTTAGAAAAGGAACTGAACTGAAAAATCACAATTTGATCTGATTCGGAATGAGCTGATTCAGCCATGTGCAATATCTGAAGGATCTGAAATTATTTTGGATACGTTTGGCAGGCGTCTGTTTGCAGTGTTTGGGTGTGTGTGTGTGTGTGTGTGTGTGTAGTTTAGCAGTTCAGACAAAAGTGCATGGCAGCACACTACACTGCTTTTAACAGGCAACCTTAACAAGCTTGAGTAAAACAGGATGAACAAAGCCATTCAATGTGGTGGAGGAAAAACCTGAAGCTTCATACACTGAAGAGGGAGAAAGGTAAACCATGTTATTCCATTACTATGCTTCTAAAGTCATATGGTATTTACAAGTCTGTGTGTGTGTAGAAAGGCTGCGTCTGTTTGTTTGTTTGTTTCATCGGCCTAGTGATCCCTATTCTAGCCAAGCCTGTCCTTTTGTTATGCCCTCTGACGGGAGCGAAAATAACACAGATTTCAGCCATTTCTTCTAATAACAAAAAATTTCACGCATGGGGATTTGTGTTCTTCGCTCCATGGCAACAAAGAGAAGCATGGCTGGTGAGGCAAGATTGTCCTGAAGGTTGCCCAGCTGAATGAGGTGTGTGTGTGTGTGTGTGTGTGTATGTGTGTGTGTGTGTGTGTGTGTGTGTGTGTGTGTGTGTGTGTATGTGTGAGTGAGTGAGTGAGTAAGTGAGTGAGTGAGAGAGAGAGAGAGAGGTTTCAAAATGTAAAAAAAAGAAATACTTTGTTTTCATTGTTCATATCCAATAACAATGTTAGGACTTTAAATAAAATGGTGATCCTAACTTTGAGAGGTTCCTCAATGGCAATAATTGAATTGTGCCATTTTGTTTTTCAAGCTATACTTTCCAAATAAGGAAAACTTATAATCAAACAAATGAAACCAGATGCCAAATCCAGACCACTACACAAACACTATGTGCTCAGCACATTAATAACTGTCAAGCGCACGCACGCAGACACGCGTCGCACACACACACACACACACACACACACTACTATATACATATATATGTTGTCATGTTTGGTAGTTTCTAAACAGAACTACATCTGATCTTGAGGGGATTCCTGTAATGATGAGCACCATGACACAGCCAAGAATCAAAATATACAGCTAATTAATGCTACTTCTACTGGCCATAGCATCACCTAAATATTTGTAGTGTACTAGAGAAGCTAGAGAATTCAGCTATGAATACATCTGTGTGTGTGAATGAGTGTAACTATACAGTCAGGAGATGGTGTTGTGCAGCATTGAACTGTAGTACCTAAGGGTGGCCACAGGGTGGCAGTACAGCATTGAAGGAAAATAAAATCTAAAGGGAATGGCGTTGGAGAAACAATGCAGTACATTCAGTCTCTCTCTCCTATTCTCACACTCTCTCTCTCTCTCTCACACACACACACACACACACACACACACACACACACACACACACACACACACACACACACTTCCTTCGCTACACTAATAAAGCTGCCAGAATAACAGGAGGGGGTACAGTGCTGTGTCGTGAGTGAAGCTCACTTCCGGGCATCTGTACCTATGGACAGACACTAGCAGCTATGGACAGACACTAGCACCTATCCACAGACGCTAGCACCTACTGTATCCACAGACGTTCATGCCTATCGACAGACGCTAGCACCTATGGACAGACACTAGCACCTATGGACAGACGCTAGCACCTATCCACAGACACTAGCACCTATGCACAGACGTTCACGCCTATCAACAGACGCTAGCACCTAGCACTTTTTGCCTCCTTGCTTGAGTTCAAGTGCGGTGTTGTGCACAAATGCAACAATTCACAATTGACCCCCATCAAGATATGACAAATTACAAAAGAAAAAAAAAAAATCTTAAAGGGACACCAGGCAAGCCTGATGCTTTTTCTCTACGAAACTCCCCCTCGCTCGGTCTGAAGCTCTTTTCCTTTTCTTTACATCTTCCGTCAAGGGTTTTCGCTGCTTCTTCGCCGGCTCTGCCATTATACACACGTTTGCAACAATCGCTAGCGTTTCGTTAGCCTCCCTCTGTGCTGTGGATGCAGGATGGAAACTGATACTGCTTCGGTCGCCGGGTACGATACACTGAACTTGCAAGCGGGATATTCTTCCTACAGGCAGTAGGGGCGGGCGAGAGAGTCTTCATTCGCCCTGTAATGAGTCATTTAACCATATACCGTCTTACGAAGATGAGTAATTAACACGAAAACGTTGCCTGGTGTCCCTTTAACCGCTGGATATGCAAAAGTGCAGGCAGAGTCCATTTACAGAAAGAAAAAATGCTTGTGAAAAAAATGTGTGTGCCAGTCTATGTCAAAGTGTGTCTGTGTATGTGAGTGTATGAACATCTGTGATTGGTCAGAACTTGTTTTGCTTCAGCTTGTCGATATGGTAACAGAGCTTGAGAGCAGGCCCTAGCTTCAGGCCCAGGTACTTCATGATCATATCACTCTTCAGTAGCAGCAGGGCATCGCCGTCAATCTCCTGCTCACACACACACACACATACACACAAACACACTATTAGTACACACACAACTCAAACACATTATCATGAGAGCATGTGTGTAGTGTGAAAGCATACATGATTGTGTTTGTGTGTGTGTGTGTGTGTGTGTGTGTGTGTGTGTTGTGTGTGAGTGTGTGTGTGTGTGTCTGTGAGTGCTGTACTCACGTGCTTTCTGAACACCTCCGCGTGCGGGCCCAGGGCGTGTGGGTCAGCGTCTTTGACGAACCACACCACCTCCTCCACTGTCCAGCTGGATGGGTCTTTACTGGGGGGCGGCCTGGACTCACACGCCTCCGGCACGGGACTGTAGGCTGGGGAGTGGACAAAACAATCTGTTATTACAAGGATATACATACAACCACACAAGATCACACACCCATGCACAAGCACAAACATACATTCATTGCTCACATACTCTCACGCTTAAACACACTCACATTCACACACCCACACACACACTTACTGTATGCACTCACGTGCATACACATACAAACACACACACACACACACACTCATGCGTGCACACACACAATCACACACACACACACACACACACACACACACACACACACACACACACACACACACACACACACACACACACACACACACACACACACACATACTTTCAGCCTTGTAACATCTGCAATAAAACATTTGTCTGGTGTCAAAGTCAGTGTTACACATTTGCATATAGTGGTTCTGAAATGACTCATTTACATAAAACAATTGGAAACCAATAATCTGGCACAGCTTTACTAGTGGCTGATCTTTGAAGTAATAATCTGAAGTAATAAACGTGTTCATGACGTGTTATGCCAGTGACAGGAAGCAAAGTTCAAATGAAGTGTTTGGGCCAGAACATGCTAGGGATATAAAGATGTCTTACTGACCAAAAGTAATACAAGTTTTCTGCTCATACTGCCCTCCCCATTTCACTTCCTACTTCCTGCTCATACTGCCCTCCCCATTTCACTTCCTACTTCCTGTGTGCTGCGCTCACCACTTCTGTTTCCTTCCTGGAAGCTGCCGGGGCTGGACGCCTGTCGGCACACACCCCCAGAGTAGGCGGGGCCAGATCGGAACCCGTAGGCCGGTTTGGGCGGGTATGGCGACGTCATCGCCCCGAAGGCCGAGTCGCTGGGGTCCACCGAGTACCTCTTGCTGGAGTCCAGGCCGTCGCCGTGGTAATCCTCACGCATGGGAGAGTCCGCTTGGGGTAAAAACACAAGATAATGTGGGCATGAACAGGAAGTGATGTAAAAAAGTTAGGAATTCAACCCACCTGAATTGCTGACATGTAGATATATAATGTGAACAGAACGGTGAAAAAAAAAAAAAAAAACTTAAACCTATATACTGCATCCCATCATCAACTTCTAAGTGTTAGGCATTATCAACTTCTAAGTTAGCCACATTTGGTCTTCATTGAACTGTTTTTTTTTTACTGGGAATTCACACCGTAGGCAAGACCTAGGCGTGAGTAAAATGTAAATTAATCAATTTACACTGCCCCCATCTCTGACAATGTGTTTTAACAATGTGAGTTTTTGTGTGCTTCACATATGTGCTAAATTAATAGTGAAGCATCAAAATGTGATTTAGTCGGACGGAATATGCACATAAATCCACACAAGTTGACCAGTGTGAATACCTACATTTATTTATAATAGCTACGTTGATTCTAAAGTAATTCTGTCTCTAACAATAGGCGGACGTCAGACGAGCACCTGAAAAATGCTTCAAAAACGTTTCTGATGTAAACTGGTCACAAGTCCAGGTCGAGGCTTAATCCATGTACACACACACACACCTCAAGCCCAGGCCGAGGCTTAATCCATATAAGCGATACCAGCCCATCAGGTTGTAGTCTTCTCTTTTCAACAATTACTTTAGCTTTGCATCCTAACACCCACCGATGACCACATCACTTTTGTTAATCAACTGCTACTCTCATTCATCAGATTATTTACATGCACTTGTTGATGTAAGTTTAGATGTTGCCTTTGGGATTTGGTGTTCTCTTGTTTCCCTGTTGTCCATGTTCTGCTGCTCCATGTGAGAGCTGCAGCTTTTCCCCCACTAGGGGTGTAGAGGTCCACATATTCCTACCGAACCGTTTAGGTACTGGACGTTAGGTTCAATACAGAAGTGTACCGAATGTACCAAATCCAGTCTTTAACAGTAATCAACAGTATACCTTTTTGCCTGCGGACCATGTTTCAAATGCGAGTTCCCACACAAACATAATTAAGTGTCGGATCAGATGTCAGTTTAGTCAATTAAAGTCAAAAACATTTGACACCTTTTCAAAATATTATTTCCCGTTGCACATCACCAATATTGTCAATGCATTTTAGGTTAGCAGTACAGGCTTACTGTACCGAATATTTACTGAACTGTGACTTCAAAGCTGAGGTACACACCAAACTGTGATTTCTGTGTACGGTTACACCCCTATCCCCCAGTCAAATAAAACACGCCTTAACATAGAGACTCAAGGGGCACATCACTGAAAGCAATCAAGCATCATGGCCACTCAAAAATAAACCAGACAGAAACACTGCCACCAATCAGAGGAGCTGCTATTTCATTGGCTAAATGGAAATATTAATTCTTTATCTATTACTATGGCAACACCAGTGTTTAGTTATTCTGTGTGCTGACGGGACTGTTGCAGATGAGAAACACTGAAAGAGGAAGACACACACACACACACTCACACACATACACACACACACACACACACACACACACACCACAGGACTTCAAATGGTGCAGGTTCTCCACTTACTGGCCTTGGGCTGCCCGTCAGCCAGCTTGTCGTTGTGGAAGGAGAGGGATGATGATGAGGAGGAGGAGGACAGTGAGGAAGACGCTGACGAGGACGGCGGAATGGGCTGCTCGCTGAACAGGTTCTCACAGAGGAGGCTACGGCAGAGCTTCTTCAGGAAGCGCAGCACATACCCCACGCTGTTCACCACCGGCAGGCTCAACAGGTGCTGCTTACCGTCAAAGGTGGCTACGCCAGCACACACACACACACACACACACACACACACACACACACACACACACACACACACACACACGCATGCACACACACACAGACACACACAAACACATGCACGCACACACACACACACACACACACACATACAGAAAAAATGTGAAAATGTGTACATTTGCATGCTTTATTTCCTCAATATGTACAGTATATAGATGTCTTTACATATGCATTACATATAAGCAGCCTATAAGTTTAAGTGTGTACGTGTGCATATTTGCACAATAATTGATGGCGGACCAGGGTTTATGTCTGTCTGTTTTCTGCTGGTTTGCGCTGTCTATGTGTGTCTCTGTGTGTGTGTGTGTGTGTGTGTGTGTGTGTGTGTGTGTGTGTGTGTGTGTGTGTGTCTGTGTGTGTGTGTGTGTACCTGAGATCTTTTCTCCTCCATAGCCCTGTGTCAGCAGGGTGAACACAGTCTTCTGCTGGTATGCGCTGTCTATGCAGCCCTGGACAGCCTGCTGGAGCACCACAGAGGGACGAGCTGGACCCAGGTGGTCCGGTAGCTGCAGGACCTTCTGCCGGTCCAGATTTGGCCCGGTGTTCACGTGCTTATTCACGTAGATACACACTACAGAGAGAGAGAGAGAGAGAGAGAGAGAGAGAGAGAGAGAGAGAGTTGCATTACAGTGGAAACACATAATCTGTGGATGTTCTTCAGAAAAACAAGAGTTTCATTCAGTCTATGACTTTCTTTTTCGTAATCCAAGAGAGTTCACAAACCATCTTCAGGTTTCAGAAGTGAAGAAGAAATTGTTGTAATATTAACAATGCCAATACAAATCAACAGAATGGGGGATTAACCTATGAATCATACAACAGTTAGGTCCAGTCAAACCATAGACTGTATACAGTCTATGAGTCAAACAACTGACTTGTGATTGGATGAAGAGGACATCCTGGCCCAAGCCTAATGGACTCTTCATCATCACTAGTCATCACTCAACATTTGATATACTATTGCACTGAACTCTACAACGTCCATAGGCAGGGATCACATTGACAAGTGGCAAGCGGAAGACTTCCTATTGTTCGTTATGGTTTGGCAGCGGAACAGCTGCTGCGGCAGTGTTAGCGCTAAGGCTAACCATTTGAGCGTTGGCTCAACTTTAAAAGTAACACGAGGTTCATCAATTGTCAGTTTAGGCAGTTCTGTAGACGGCTCATGCAACTTAGGAATGAAATAGAACTTCTTTAAATTATTATGGTCTGCTGCCGCTTTGTTACTCCCAATGTGACCCCCCCCCCCCCCCCCTTATTCTGTTTAACCGAAGCCAGACAGCAGATTGGCAGGCAGTGTTTTTTTAACAATACATTTGACTGTTGTGGATGGCGAGGGGGGGAATGAACATTTAACTGAGCGTACAAATGAACATGTACAAATGAACATAGCCTCTGTGACTCAACTTGGCTGCAGGGGAAATGGATTTGTTGCTTGGTGACGCCTGATGCTGAACAGTCCTATGTTTTTTGGAGCAGAGAGTGAATCATCAAAATCAAAATAAACAAAAAAATACTCTAACATTCTGGTGACAAAGTCAGTGAGCTGATACACAGGTGTTGTGGAAAAGCACTAATGTCTCATTTTTTTAAAGACAGGATTAGGAACGATACAGAGAGAAAGAAAGGGGGATGAGGAAACAGAGAGGAGGAAGAGATAGAGGGGAAGGAGGAACAGTAGGAAACAGAGGAGAAATGAGCGTAGCACAGAAATGAAAAGTGGCAGAGAGGAGGATAAAGATTAAAAAGGACACAGACTTCTGTAACAAGAGCAAAGATTTGACATCAGAGGAACAAAAACTATTTACTGTCTGTATTTACTATTTACTATTGTTACTGTATTTACTATTTAAACCAAACAAAAACACACGAGTGGCCACCAGTGAAATATGGCGACAGACACACAAGCATGGCTTCTTGCCTTGACCCCAACTTGACCTTCCGCATTGGAGGAAAGGTCATGACCTCCGAGAGCTTAGCAACCACTGCTTAGCAACCACTCTAGTGCAGCTAGTCACATGGCCGTGTGGCTGAGTCCCTGGTGGTAAACTGCAGAACAAGAACTCCCACGAGCAACTGCAGGACAATTCAGCACTATCTTATCGGCCACGGCAACTCACATGCCAGATTGTTTGCATAACTGACTAGCACAAAAACGTACCCACACACACACACACAGACGCACACACATAAATCGCACAGCTGTCAGACAGTGACAGGAAATCAATGGTGGTCTTTGATGAGAGAGCAAGTGTGAGAGAAAGAGAGATAAGACCAGATAAGACACAAGACAGGAAATGGACAGAGTGAATGAATGAGTGTGTAAATGGGCCTTCTGGACACCTTCAGTCTACAGAGGCAGCAGGGAGAGAGAGAAGAGAGGAGTGTGAGAGAGGAAGAGAGAGAGAGAGAGAGAGAGAGGGAAAGTGACAAATAAGAGAGAGAAGGAAGGAAAGGAGAGAAATAAAGAGAGAGCAAAGGAGTGAGTGAGATAGAAAAGGGGAAGAGAGGGAAAAAGAAC
>NW_027468859.1:3767120-3774620 GCF_046254945.1 Alosa pseudoharengus
TCCGGTTTGAGAACTGGCTGGAGACTTTTATTGAGTCAAACTGATTGGAATGAAACAACCTCACACTCAAATCTGTGTACAGATCCTTCACTCACTCAAATCTGTGTGCATGTGCATAGACGTTTAAAATGTGTCCATTTTATTTGCAGATTAAAAGATCTATGCAAAGTTTCATTCCATTCAATTCCATGGTGACCTATAAATTTGAACTCCACAGATCAACTGATTAGGCCTACTCCTTTGTCCTCATGAAATTCCATCAAAAAGACAATTGACCCCCAAAGCACTATTTCTCATAAGAAAAGATGAATATAGCACACATTGGTGAGTCGTTAAATTGGACAGGGGGCTCTTAATTAACTATACCTTAATATGTGGGTATATTAGGCCTATATTAGTATCTAATTATGATATTAACAATCCCAGTGAATAAGTAACATCTCTGACAAAGAATAAGCATTTTAATATTATATTTTTAATATAAACTTCTTTCTTCCAGGCAGGCAAGGGCTAAGTATATTTACATCATAATAAACGATTGACTAAGCTGTATCTAACGTATTAGATACTGTATCTAAAGTATTCTGCCTTGTACTGCTGTGAATTGGCTATCTCTATTGGGCTAGTGTATTTTGCTTGGGTGGGTTGAAGGGTTATATTTGAACACACAGGGCGTGAGAATAGTGTATAATTACCCCTGTTGTGAAATTAAGACTTAAGCACACACACACACACACACACACACACACAGACACACATACAGGCACATTCACACACACTCAGATGAGAGAATGCTAGAATGCTGGAAGGTAAAGTATTTGATACTGTCTGAATGAGAGTAATATATTCCAAAACATAAAGGACACACACATACACACACACATACACACACACACACACACACACACATTATAGAACTGAGATTAGGTTAGAAGACAATTTGATACTGTATACAGTCAGCAAGCCAAGAACATACATCCTTTCACATTAACTCTTAAACCCCATCCCCCCACACACAGCCTACACCAGAATGGCACGTGACCATTTACTTTTAAAACTACAGAAACAATTTTTTTAACTGCTGAAATTGTCCAGTGTCCCCTGTGTGTGTGTGTGTGTGTGTGTGTGTGTGTGTGTGTGTGTGTGCGCGTGCGTGTAGGCCTACTGTGGGTCCTGAAATGCCACCGCAGCATAATAACACTACATCACTCTCACAAAAGAACCACACAGCATTGCATGAAACATACAAAAACAAAGACACAATTATGCTTAAGTATATGTCTGTGGCACTGTACTAAAATGCATCTGCAGGACAAAACCACAGCAGCCTTGGAGACCTGAGGGGAACACAGCAGAGAGAAACAGCAATGGTGGACCATGTGCTTATTTGTCATGCCAATTAAACTTATTGAACTGAACCAAGACAAAAAAGAGGCAGTGAGAGTAAGAACGTGTGTGTGTGTGTGTGAGAGAGAGAGAGAGAGAGAGAGAGAGAGAGAACAAGTGCTCTAAAACACATCTCCACCACATGCAGCATCTTCCCCGCAGCTCTGCTGTGCACCCCGTCCCTCTCTCCGCCTAGAACCCTCCCCCAATTCTCCCCTCTTCCCCCACTCTCTCTCTCTCGCTGCCTGTGCTCCCCCTCCCCCTCCGGCTGCCGTGCCAACTCGCATCCATCCATTTATCTATCCACACGAAACTCCAGACAGTTGGTCTGAAAGACCAGGCCGACAGGTTCACCCAGGACTCGGTTTAAAGTGAAGGATTTTCGCATGAGACCAACACACAAAGACCGAATTAAAAAAAAAAAAAAAACAGCTACACCCGCACGTCGCTCTCTGATCTTAAAACGGTTGTTGCTCGATTTTGACAGCTCAATTGGACTTTCGGGAGTTACGTTTAAGCTGTTGTAAACTACACCAACATTTCGAAACCCAACCGCATTTATTAGGGGCGCTTTTCTTAACCTGATATCTAATAGGCTATATTCTCTCTGTATTTCCGCGGATAGGCTACAGCCCCAAAGACAGAAGGCTTGCTGCTTGCTGGCTAACAGCTGCCG
This sequence comes from Alosa pseudoharengus, assembly GCF_046254945.1. Lineage (NCBI taxonomy): Eukaryota > Metazoa > Chordata > Actinopteri > Clupeiformes > Clupeidae > Alosa > Alosa pseudoharengus. The sequence goes on from NW_027468859.1 coordinate 3,769,183, forward strand.
ACCAACTACGAAGCCCTGTCGGTAAAAAATAATACGGTCCCTTTACATTTTCTCTGAGCGTTTTGTGTGCACTATGCCTGTGTAGCAGCTATGTGCGAGTGTGTGTGTGTGTGTGTGTGTGAGAGAGAGAGTGTGTGTTGTTGTTAATGTGCAGTGTTGTTGCCTTGCGTGACGCGCTTCTTCCCCGTTTGCTAAAATCCCGCTGCTGCAGAAGAGAAAGCGAAACAGAACCGCAGTCATGATGACCGCCACAAAGTCCACTCACGCAAGCCTACCATTCAAATGCGGTCGGAGAAAGGATTGCGTTTTGTAGAGCTCTTGCTCGGAGTTTTCTTTTCTGCTCGCTGTCAGTCCGCCCGAAACTGCTCCCGTGCCTCTGCCGTTCGTCGACCGGCCTCTTCCCCGCACTTCCGAAAGCCCCGGCAGCCCCGAGTAGTCGAAGCTTTCCGGCGCGTGCCCGCTGGTGGGGCGCGCTCCCAACAACTACCACCCCCCTTCACCCTTCCGTTGTCATGACAACAAGCCTCCCTAACATCCTTCTGCTGCAACCTTCTTGCAGTAGGCCTAGGCCTAATACTTCATATTTTTACATTTATAGCCTACTGTATATTCGTGCTGTAACCATGACATAGCTATAAGGTAATGCAATGACTTCATGTTGTAACATTGTAATTAATTATGGTAAAATGAGATTATAACAACAACTTGTCTAGCCTACTATTATTTATGGTAGCCTATGTGATTGCATTGATAGGCTAATTGTAATGACTAAGTGATGAGTGTTTTTCAAGCAAGGGTGGCAAAGCAGCATGTTCAGCATATGGTCTCCACCGTGGGATAGTGGGAAACGTAATTTCGATCTCTTTGTATGTCTTGACATGTGAAGAAATTGACAATAAAGCAGACTTTGATATGTTTAGAGACCTAACACACCAGAAACTTTCTCATCACTGTTGGGCCTATAGGCCCTAAATCTGAAATAAATGTCAGGTCACCTTTGCACCTGCACTCACTTATGCTACAACACACCACTCCTACTCCGACACCATTTGAACGGTAGGGTTGCAGGAGAATATTTGATCCACAGGCCTAACCACAAATAGCATACTCTCTATAAGAGAGAGAAAGGAATTATATAAAAATGATAAATAACATTATTTTATATTATACTTTACAGTTTTAGCAGGTGTGATGGAGATGCCTTGTGTGGTCTGCTGCCTTGACCCACTGGTCTGGTGAACCCTCTCCCCAGACAAGTGCTCACCTGCCCCCCAAGTCCCAGTGGCCCAGTGGCTCTCTCTCACACACACACACACACACACTCATTCTCTCTCTCTCTCTCACACACACACACACACACACACACACACACACACACACACACACACACACACACACACTCACACTTACACTCACACTTACTCAGACACACACAAACACCAATCTGCATGCTTATGATTATTCAGAAACACACACACAGGTGCAGATGTTTATGCATATACAGAATTAATAAACTCTTCCTTCCTCTCTCACACACACAGTCCCGTACACACACACACCACACACACGCACACACACACACATACACTTTCTGCCCTCCTCACACCCTTTGAAAATGGAGAGGATTTGAAATCTAGTTCAGACCACGCTTGTGCACTCTCTCTTCTCTCTCTCTCTTTCTCTCACACACACACACACATTCTCACACACACCATATGGGAGTTACCTTTTCCATTCAGGGAAAAAAAACACTATGAAGGAGGGGCACAGACATAAGCCTAGCCTAACTGTCCACACACACACACACACACACCCACACACACACACACACACACACACACACACACACACTATGACTTGGGATGTATCCAAAGTAAACGGAGGGAGGGGCTGTGAGGGAATTTGCCACTACGATGGGAGCAGCTGTGAGGTATGGCAGCTAAACACACACACATATACACACACACACACATACACACACACAAACACACACACACACACACACGCACACACACACTAACACACACACACTAACACACACACAAACAGACACCATACATACAAACATACACACACACTCACTTTTGCACACATACTGTAGATCTGTACACACACACACACACACACATAACAAAACAAAACAAAATAAACAAAATGTAAATAAAACGATAACTTGTTGACATGCACAGTGTAAATATATAAACACATGCTCCCCCAAATGAGACAAAGACATACTCCTGTGCATGGCAGGAGCCCAGACCAACCCAGTTTTTTATCAGGATCATATTAATCTCTCTCTCTCTCTCACACACACACACACACACACACACACACACACACACACACGCACACACACACACACAGACATGCCTTCAAGCCTTTTCAATTGTTCTACTAATTACCAAAGTATGATAAGAACCAGACAGCACAGGAGCACCAGGAGTCTGGAAGAGATCTGCGCTCAATCTGAGGACTGTTCTAATTGGCCAAATATTTGAGTCTTTGAACTTTTCAATTCGGAAGTTTCTGTGTAAACCTTTGCAAAATGTTCATTTGTACTGTAATCCGAGTATGGTTCAGCATTGTTCGCTTGTTCATGGAGTAAGTACCTTCTCAGAGCTGGTGTGTGTGGCAAACGATTTGAAAATGTTAGTAAATGTTACCATAATGTTAGCCTGTTTTGCTATTCTGAAAGCACCTCCTGTCTGCATCTGGCCCATAGATTTGACCTGGTGTTATGGCGAGTTATGCTGCTTTGTCGAGACATGCTACCGTGGTGCAAATCGATTAGCCTTTTTGATCAATTTGGCGCTGCTCTACAAGTTAAAATGCTGCTACCTGCCACCACTGTCCAATGTTTGAGAAGGAAATTCCAGGTGGTGCATGACTGCACTTTGGAACACTTCTTTTTGAAACAGAATATTTTTTTTATTTATTTAGGTTAGCAATTTTGATTGACAAATATAAGATATGATATACTGTGCATTGAGGTAATTGTACTGCTAACAGTCGACTGTGAGTTCATTTTATAAACTGCACTTGAACGGTAGCAACTCAATGGGTAGCCCAAAGCCCTGGACACCGGATATGGTGCAGTTAGGACCCAGTTCTGCACAGAATACATGACCCTGCACTTACATGGACCCGGCAGAGGTGGACATTCCAGCATTGTCAGTCCTGTCATGTATTCCTTCTGTGCACTAAGGTGACGCCACATGGCTTGAAGAGTTGTGTTAATTAGGCTCAGCTGGTTTAGTAAATAGTTGGAACTTGGAAGTATGAATCTTTTTATAGCCATTTCCTACATGAAATATATATATATTATGACAGGCCCAGATGTTACTAGTGACATTAATTAAGGTTCTGATGCTACTACACTTACTGTAGATTGAACAGAGACTTCATTAAGGTATGTAGTAGCAGTGCTTGCCCGCTTTCATATCAAAATGGCTTCTGTGGAAAAAGGTCCATTGGGTAAGAGTTACGTTTCTGAAGCCGAGTTATCACCTTTGGAGTGGGAAGGGCAGCAGGTCTCTTTCAAGGCAGCACTGGGTTTTCATAGCTTTCAAAGCTTGCAGAAATATGTGCTTAACAATGACTATGGAGTCAGTGATTTGACATTTTTGAAACAGATTGGACTATAACACTTAGTTCACAGGTAGGATGTTGATTGATTGGACACTTCCTTGTTCTCAATTGATGGACTTCAGGAGACCCTGTGATTTTTCCTCTTGGAACCCTGATGAGATCAGATAACCAGAGTTCTTCCTGCATAGTGTAAAACAAGGTGAAGTGTTTTAGTTGTGAGGGCCACAAAACAAAAGATGTTCTCAATAAAATGTCAGAACTGGCCTTTAATCTTTTGTTACTGACTAGTAAAGGCCCAGTAAAGGGTTTGAACGGTTCATCAATCTGTTTGGTTAATGGCATGAGCCTCAATGACTTCCTCTGGGAAATTTGTCAGTCAGTACATCAAATTTAATTGACCTTGTCCTCCTTTCATAATTAAAAATCCTTAATTTGAGGGTGGGAAATACCAAACAACATCTAGCAAATCACTAAGTCACGCAGATCCAGTGCAAATCACTAAGGCATGCAGAGAACAATGAGCTTCAACGAAAATCTCTCTTGAAAAACAAACACCCTAAAGGAGCTAGACATGTTCAGATGTGCCATCACTTCATCTTCTTAGTCATCCATCTGCACATTTCATGAGGCATGTTCATTGGTTTAGTTTGTGTACAAAGGTGACTGCAGTGAGAGGGAAACTATGGTTAAGCTATAGACGGCAGGAGCTGGCTTAAGAGAGAAAGTTCTGGAAAGGTGTACAGTGCTGTGCTTTGTCGTCCACGATGAAGGTGGAATCCATTATAGTACAGAGTAGGTTCACACACAAACAGCTAAGACAAACACATACTCACTCACACACGTACACACACACACACACACACACACACCAACAAAAACACTCCAAAGTAATCAGGGGAATTGATTAAACACAGAATGTTGCCATAACAACACTCCCCACCAATGTGATAGCGAAGCCGAAAAGGGAATGTAGGCTTCCCACTAAAAGGAGTTCAAACAGAATCAGAGACTGAGGCACAGGGAAGGGTGGGTCCACTCCACACACACACACACACACACACACACACAAACACACAGACAGACAGTTTTTTCCCCCTCCCTCTCTCTGTCTCTCTCTGTCTCTCTCTCTCTCTCTCTCTCTCTCACACACACACACACTCAGATTTTTTTTATCCTTTCAAACACATAGTTTTTTCTCCTCTCCTCTCTCCCTATCTCTCTCACATACACACACACATAAACCCACAAGCACAAGCACACAAACACACACACACACACTCAGACACAAACTGTAGGCTTTTCGGTAGCAGATACTTATTTCTTGAAATATAAACTGATCATCATAAGCAGTACCAGGCGGATCTTACATCTCAGGGGGCCATTTCACCAGACCTGGCCCAGCTGTCCAGGGACTTCTTCCTTTCCTGGTGGCTGAAGGAAACGTAAGTGCATTGAGAGTAGCCAAACAGGCGAGCGGGGCCAGGCAAAAACTCAGAGCAGTGTTTGTCAAACTACGGCCTGGCACTAGTCACGTGACGAGGAGACTGCTGGACTGAGGAGCTGCAGAGCCAAATTATGTCCGGTGTTTATGTCCGATAGACTAAGACTACCGATAGGCTAAGACTCTAAGGACTACATAGTGGAACTAAGAAGGAGAACTGTCCAAGAAGTCTCTGAAAGTCTGGCAAGAGATGCCGACCGACTGGCAGAAGAAGAGGCTGAGGCCAAGGCTAGACAGTCAGATGGCAAAGGTCATGTCAAAGTCAAATGTGCCAAGAAAGAACAGCTGAGATTATTTTAGTGTATCACGCACACACACAATTTAATTTTCAGTCAGAAAATATCTCTGA
>NW_027468859.1:3779620-3804620 GCF_046254945.1 Alosa pseudoharengus
TTTCGCTGGGATCAATGACAGACAGACAGACAGACAGACAGATAGACAGATAGATAGACAGACAGATAGACAGATAGATAGACAGATAGATCTATCTACAAAAAAACATAAATAATTAATTAAAACATCAAGGGATCATTGCAAAAAAAAAGCCACTCTGGGACTGTCTGGAAGACAGGGCTTGTTTTGACACAGGTGCCCTCCTCCCAAAGGCTTCTGATGCTGCTCTGGGGGTGAAGACCTTTCATGAAAACATCCCTTTCCACAGGTTAAGGAGAGCACTGGCACACATGGTAACTGCATATGTTACCCTTTTTATTTTATTTCCAAGGGACCTTGTACAATATTACACATAAATGTTTCCATTTTATGTTTTTCACCGGAGTTGGCTTCACCTAAGGCTAATTTTCATCAGCAGTCCCTTGGCAGGTCACAATTTAACCAACAACACAGGGACAGGAAAAATGAACTATAAAAATGAAGTGAGAAACAATACAAATCTGGTAGAGAAATATATCACATGTCCTTTTGTTGTAAACTGCACTGCTCAAACTGCTCTGTTGTGGTAGGGCTGCACCATTTGGGGAAAATATCTAATTGCAATTTTTCTGACAGATATTGTGATTGTGATTTTGATTTGCGATATGATTTTTGAATGTCAATATTTCAAATGTCTCTCTAATTGGTGAGCACACCCAGTGCACAAGAAGCACAGAACCCCCGACCGACTGTGAAGTCTGAATTAAACTACTTTGCCCCTCACGCACTACGCACACCCACCAACCAGCTGAAGTCAAGGAGGATGAAATAAATATAAAAGTCAGAAACGTGACAAAATTAACTGTGGACGATTATTTAGCTTTTGCGATTAGGTCATTGTGTTGGTTAATATTATGATTACGATTGTTATGGGGATAATTGTGCAGCCCTATATTGTGACTGATCACATCAAACCTAGATAGGTCAGGTTACGGTGCGCCTGAGTGGTACTCTACCTGGAGGAAACTGGACCTTACTAGGGAGTCCTCGATCAAGCACTGCCTTCAAGGGATTTCCCCTGTTACAAAAAAACTAGGGCTGTCAATCCTAGTTAATCTAATTAATTACATACTCTGTGATTTAATTAATCTAAATTAATCGCATATATAATTTTTGCTGTGAAAGTATTTTAAATATTTAAATTCAAATGAATCATTGAATAATCAGCATTAGTGACATTAAAGTTCAAAAACTCTTTTATTATTATTTTCACTGTTCAAATAATGGCCATAATAATCTATGATATGATCTAATATGCTGAGGAAATAAATTCAGGCATTTCAGGCCACAGATAACCTAGGGGACACAATGAAAATAAATTAACACTCCCCTCAATGTCAACACTTGCAGACATTGCAAAGGACTTTATTTTCAACACTTTATTTTTATCAACACCATCAGGCCGTTTTTTAAAAGTAAATGTTCCAATCAATGATCCAGGCAGCAAGTTTTCTTCTCTCTCCTTCATTTTACAGTCTAATTTTTACTGACTAGAACGGCTCGGGGTCAAAGGTCATACGGAATCGATTAATCTGCACTAATTTTTTTAATCAGTTATTTTTTCTCAAATTAATTAATCGAAATGAATCAGTTATTTTGACAGCCCTAAAAAAAACACAAACACAAACAAAACAAAACTGTGGAGCCTCCCTCCCTCCCTCTGCATCTCCCCTGTAGGTCCTGGTACCAAGCTGATCTTTATTACACCTGGATAGTCCTGTCTCAGCTGTGGCTCTCTGGGATAGTGCATCCAGCAGAGCTTATTATCAGTGGCATATGAGGGACACAAAGCCATCTCTCTTCTTAAGCACGCCGCAAATAGGCGCTGGCATGAGTGTGCTGTCAGTTGCCATGCATATCAGCGGCAACATTTTTATCTGACAAGCATTCAATAAATACTGGATTTTATGGAGCAGTGGCAACAACAATAGAACTGAAACATAATTTACACGGTGATGGCGGAAAAGTGTGAAGCTGGTGTGAGGGGTTGCTTTGTAAACAGTGTAATCTAATGAAATCAAATGTCAAAAGCGGAATGTGCCGTACCCGTGTCGGCGCCTATGTGCGTGGCGGTTTACTCTACACAGCCCTCAGGGGTCTTCAACACACGTGTGCTGACACTTCTCCACAGCTCCTGGGAGGAGGAGGGGCCACTGTCTTATTTCTCTCCTCCACTTCCTTCTATGCTTGGTAATTGTCTCAAGGGTGTGCTAGCCACATTCTTTCACCAAAAGCAGCAGCAAGAAGAAGAACAACAACCTTTAACATTGAACATGTATTGTCCCACTCTACTAAGCCTGATCTTCACCAGGTCCATGCAGTCTTACCTCTGGTGTGCTGCTCTTTGTTATTCCTCCTAGAAACACTGACACTTCATCTTCTTCAGAATTGAACATGTGTCGCGTTACCATCACCCATTCATCACACATCATTCTGCCGGGACTTAATTATGCCTGGATAGTTCAGTCTCAGGTGCAGGTGCACTGCTATCTGACAATCCTCCCACAAGCACTAAAACTGCACCAGGGGAGGGCCCTCCATCAGACCCAGTGCCACATGGGGAATTCCCCACAGTTCACTATCCGCACATAACACAACCCAACCCAACCCAACCCAACCCAACACCGCCCATGCACTGGCTCAATCTCTATAGCTCGGGTTCCATACAGCTCAATCGCATATTGTTCACACATTCATGAAAATTCAAAAGAGGTAAATGTGCATCTTTAAGCATTTCCAAACCCTGTGTTATGCAAATTAAAAATGGGCATTCTCCTAATTAAGGGAAGAGTTCTGAACAGCTGTTGCATGTAAGGGCAACATTTCCATATGTATGTAAATTCCAAGTGTTTCCAATCAGGATTTCTTATTTGAATGGTCAAAATGCACATACAAATGCACATACTAATGTCCTCCTTAAGGTCTAAGCCATGAACCCTCAAAGACTCAGCTGACATCAGCTGGTAAGTGTCTGAGTTCAAGAGGCTGTAAGAGCTCAAAATGCTATTGGGGAAGATCACATGCATGTCAACATCTATAGGGTAAAATATTTCATTTGAAAATGTTCATGCAAGTATAGGAAATATTCTCAGGTTAAAATGTGTAACTCTGTCACCAATAGTAACAGAGTCACAGAATAGAGTACTGAACTCAGAGCCATATAGATATGCCTCTGAGTTTAGTAGCCTACTCTATCTATAAGGCTCTGACTGAGTTGTGACGTTTCGTTTCCATGACGGCAGTGTCACTGGATCTTAAAGGAGAATTCCGGTGTGATATTGACCTAAAGTCTCATCTCGGCTATCCAAAAATCATTCCGTGGAAATGCATGGATTCCAGTTGCTGCTACTGGAAGAAACTGGAATTTCCACTGAATTATTTTTGGAATCTGATCCCTTATCATACCTGTTCATTCTTACTCGTCGCTCGACTTATCGTGACTAAATTCAAGATGGCTGCAAACGCTAAACTTCGTGAAGATACTGTCTGTATAAATCGTCTTGTAAGTAAACTACCAGTGCTTTTTCAAAGTTCTCAATAAGCGCTTTCAGATATAACCTCCGGAGTATATGAGGAGGTTTGTCAAACGGAGGTCCTACCCTTCGGATGATTCAGATATGATGCTAAACTGCGGACCTAATACTGACCTTACACGGACGTATGTGTGAACGACATACACGCACATTACAGACATACACGCACATTACAGAATCTCCGTGTGGTTGTCGAGTGAGGGGTGGGGGCTTGTAGAGTTCACAAGATGCTGAGACATGACGCAGATTATATGCGGCCGCTGCCTGTCACAGCTGCTTCTTGTTTACAAAATATAGCCTATCATTATGTAGGCTAAAGAAGAAGAAATCTATTGTGCAAAGGCTAATACTTGAAGTAGGCTAGTCACGTAAGTGGGCACTTGAAATTGACCTAGCCTACAGTATTTGTATGTGTGCTTCAAATAAACACATTTATCTGTTTTCAACGTTATGTACCAGAATTAGCTAGGCTATAGAACCCCAAATCTGGTTTGCGTTGGAGAGAGAGAGCACAAACTTTATGGTAGGCTACCAGCCAATTCAGTAGGCTAACTCAAGACTTCAAGATCATACAACGTTTTTAAGCAACAAACAAAATACTAACATTAAAGGGGTCATAGAATGCAAAACCGAGTTTACTTTGTCATAGATGAATAGCGATAGTTCAGTGGGTGAAATGGACATACAGAGAACTTCAAAATCCCACCGACACCTCCTTCCTATGCAAATCTCACAATTCGAAACTCCCGCCATAAAACGGGCGAATCCAAAAGAGGCTGCGAGTTTACGCAAACTCGCAGGTGGTACCTTATTTGGCTCTGGCCTGTACATTTGTCACGCCTCAAAATTTACATACAGACCAGCCCACTGGTGCTCTGAGCCCAGGAACGTGAATGGAGAGCGAAGATGAGACAAACACTATTAGCTGCCTGCTCGTTTACATCCACAGGAATTATAAAGCAGACAGTTCTTCAAGGACATCGAAAATGAGCCACGGTCGTAAATGCAGTGTTCCAGGCTGAAACTTAGGCTACAAAGAAACCTGAGACTTAGTCTTCCAAGGATTCAAAAGTTCGAGGGGCATGGATAATGTTTTTCTACCAGAAGATCCCTGCAAAGTTCGACACTCCGTTATTAATTTGCAACACATTTCACCGAAGTCAGTTTTCAAAACCTTGGACAGTTAAGCAGGATTTGCTAAGCTGCTATTACTGAAACGAGGGGCTGTTCCGACCGTAAGGTCATCACAACCGCATGCTGTAAGTATTATTTTGTCGCTAAGCAGTTATTAGCCATGCTAACGTGTATCTAGCAAGTAGAATGTGTGATTTAGTTCATTGGCAAGGCTATTTAATTTTCCTGTGTGTCATTCGGATAAAACCTGTGTTGTCATGTTAACCTACATTTTACTATGCATGTTTGTCGAGATCTCTGACAGGTTATGTTCTCAGCAAGATAGCTAACTGAAGCTGAGTAACACGATAGTTTGCTTGCTAGCTGTAATATAACCCATACCCATATAACACATACGTTTTTGACGTCAGAAGTGGAAACAACTTCACGTTATCAATTCAAATGATATCTAGTCGATATGTTGAAAACCGTGTTGTCTAGATACAATGGATTTATTTGCACGTTCTTATTTTATAACATTACAAGAACGGCAACATGACAAACGCAGCATGCCAAACAGATGCTCCAAGTGTGGCATCTTGCAGGGCTTAGAATATTAGCAAATGCTTTTGCTGTGAGTTAACAGCTTGGTGTGTGTGCATGCAAAAGTGACTTTCACTTGTGTTACAACATTTCTGTTGTTTGGTTTAGGTTTTATCTTGCAGCCATGCACTTCAATGAGAATGCCCCACAACGGAAGACAGCCAAGGAGAAACTATGTACAGACTTGCCAAATAATTTGTAAGTTTAATAAAATATATATTTTTATTACAAACAACAAATCAAAATGTGCAACAGTATAGGCACTAAAAAGAACTTATCGATTCACACACAACAGGCTGTCTTAGACCTGATGCTACTGGTGTTGAAATCATCATCAGTACTGTAAACAAAGCACAATGTTCAGGGCCATACAATTTGTTTATTGTACAGTATACAGCCTACAATGCACTGTATTACAGTATCCAATATAAGTCCTCTTTCTTGTCCTCTTCGAGATCATCAAAGACCCTCTTCCTTATTGGGATGCCGTCCAGCGGATTCCTGTGCCCCAGGACTTGTGTGCTCAGCTTGACAGACCTTCCATGGAGGATGCTGTTGCTGAACATGTGTCACGGTTCAGTCGAAAAGGGGTCTGAATCCAACGTACTGCCCTGAAGTATCCGGAAGCTCCCTCCATATGCGTAGCACCACACATGAGAGGATCATGACACGGACGCTTCTTCTAAGGAAACCCCAGCTCCTGCTCACAAAAGACCTGTAGGCCAAGTCACTTCATTGCCTGCAACGAGAACAGGGTGGAAAAGCAATTTATTTTTTTTACTATTTATTTTATAATATATTTTACATCAGTATCACTGGACGATTGTTGGAAAAAATAAATAAAATAAAGTTCATCATTTTGTGGTGTTGATCAAACTGTGTTTTTGCAATATGCTGAACCAATAATGAATGAGTATTGGTTAAAAATATTTTATTTATATACTGTAACTGCTAACACTTGTATCAGATTGTGCTCACCTTTCCATTCCTCTGATTCTCAAACGGCCGTGGTCAGCTCTGTAAATATTCATTGCATTTTGCAAAGAATATAGAGGCACAACGGATCGAGGCCATGATGGTCATTCAGGTCAGCTCCTCAGGAACCTGGGTCATTCTTTTAATAACCTGTAAAAACAAACATAATTTCCCTGCTGTTATTTCGTAATTTTGAATGAGCAGATAGCACAAAGTAGCAAATGTCTCCAGTTTTAGTTACCAGAGTTGTAAGATCACATATACTACATGGAAAGAAGGTAATAATCTCAATCAGATGTCAGCAGGATAGTTACAAGATTACATTAGACCTACTGACTGTACCTACTATATTTTAAACAGTGATGTTTATAGGATTTTTGATCCTGTACTCTACTCCATTGTACTATGTAAATAAAATGATAAATAAAAGTGTTGAATTGAAACAAATTGGCCTAGTAATATTTTCGTTGACCTCGTTTCACTTCAGCCATAGGCTACAAACTGCACAGAGCTCCTGCCCAGCTAACTGGACGTCCCGTTGTAAGATCATACATTACTACATGGAAAGAAGGTAAAAATCTCGATAATCAGATGACTTAATCAGCAGGATAGTAGTTACACGAGTACTTAGACCTACTGACACAAACGTAATATTTTCATTGACGCGAGCAGTAGGCTACTCGTTTCACTTCAGTCATAACGTTATAGCCTACGAACTGCACAGAGCTCCTGCCCAGCTAACTGGACGTCCTGTTGTAAGATCATATATTACCACTACAATAATGTATGTAACTCCTAATCAGATGACCTATTCAGCAGGAGAACATACTTACTGACTAAAACGAGTACTTTCCTTGCAAGCAGCACTCCTTTCACTACAGCATAGCCTGAACTGCCCACGACTGGCTACGAACTTTTCAGCTAGCTTCTAACTGGACATCTTGACAAAAATTGCACAAGAGTACAAGTTGTAAAACATTTGTTTGTGTGCAAATTAATAACTTCTGTTGCTTACAATGCTAAAAACGAACCTAATACAATGTTTAGCTTAGTCTACGACACTAACGTGCAAATATTACAGCTAGCTAACTGGGCTATGTGTGGCAAACTCAAGTAAATGACAAAACTTACCACTCTGAAGTAGTCATTTCCAATCTATGGGCGACTGGTTGCTCCTCTATTTCAGATTCTTCCTCTGATTCAGGCTCAAATATGCTGTTCAACACCTGTCTCCATAGTGTTTCCACCTTGGCTGTTTCAGTGAGTGCTGTCGGCCATGTTTGCGTCTTTGCTCCAGAGCTTCGCTCGTTGTAAACCAACCAATCAGCACGCAGGTTATCTAAATATTCATGAGCATACCATAAAAGGAAGAAAACCTCTCGTTTCATTCTAAGGCTTTTAACCAGGCTTGCATTAGGGCGCATAGAACAGCATATATGCCATTTTCAGCCCAACCAATGCTACACACCCTATTCAGAGACCTTAAGGACCAGCACAAAATACCCTATATCATCATTCTATCACCCCTTTAATAACAGTGAAGTTGTTCGTTTTTTCATGGTTTATTTTTTCCAAAAGCATCCTCTCCCCATGTGTAGCATTTACGTAAGGAGCTTGGAACAAAGTTGGGTTTTCTTCGTTTTCATTTTCTCTAGGCATATATGCTCAGCAAATATCAGCGAGCTCAGCAGGTCATGAAGGCTATCAATGAACAGAAAACCGTGTTGGCTAACAATTTATTAAATACTCCTGTTATTGTCGTCAACGACGTCGCTATAGGCTACTGCCTTTTCAGCGCCTTCTGCTTATGATGATTCAGTCTTCTGAATTTGTTTCTCCTTGCCATGCAGTTGTAGCCTAACGTGTCTCTAACGTTCCCTTCAGGTGTTCTATCAAAATGTTGTATGCCCTCATGGACAGTAGCTCCGTGATGTCTGCATCTTTCCAGGTTGGAGATTTTCTGGACAGCACTATGCCACTCCATCATAACACTGGCATTTAAGTCAGATCTAACCACATGGACGCATGAAAGAAACGTCACCAACACGCCCTCTCACTAGGTGTGATTTTAACCGAATGTTCTACTCCTCGTTCAGACACAGCGCATTTACGTAATGTCCGGAGGAAATACTAGGTCGGGGGTAGTATAAACACCGGGTGAATTCGGACTTCCATATGACCGGTTATGTCGTTCAGATATACGGCCCCACCGTTTAACATCGGCAGAACCTCCGGTCTTACACGTATGTCTGAAAGCGCTTAAAGTCTCGTTTTAAATGTCAGGGCCCTCGGAAGTCTACCAATGAAGTGTGGAGATACACTGAGCCTCGTAAATGGTGTAAAACAGTGATTTATTTGCATGGCTAGCCCGATGCCGAAGCACCACCATTAAAAAAGCTGTTGGTAGCATCGGCTAACTAGCGCCAGATTTTGGAGTGCAGGGGACAAGCCGAGGTGGGCTATGAGACATACGTTCACACTCGGTATCATGTTTCAACACACTTTAGGTCAATATCACACCGGAATTCTCCTTTAACAAACTTTCAAAGTGGAATCGACAGCATTGAATGTAGACATGTGGCATAATTTACAGCTAATAAATGTATTAAAAGTAAGCTATAGCCGTTTAAATGTGTTTTACCTGCTAGGCAGCAGCTTAGCCCCATAACACGGATTCCCTCGCAGGTGTAATAGAAATAAACAAAATCCCAGTGGATATTTCACGCCTTTCACGCTACAACAATGAAGAGGAATGACCAAAGAATTTGTTGTATTTGCTGGCAGAGAATGAGTGTGGAGGGAGGTGGGTCTGGGATGCCAGATACCACTGTTGAGTCTTTTGGAGGTGTTGTGGGCCTATTTCAATGACACACCCAAGGTGCGTGCCTACTAAATAACCCCAGTCAAATGCTCTTGAAAGCTGTACTGTTGGTGATTTTTGTTTTGCCCACAAAGGTTGTTAGTGATTTTGTTTTTGACAGTAAATAGGCTTGGTTGTCGATTGGCCGCTGTGTGAAATCTAACATCTAAGGTCTCTCCTGTGTATATTTAAAATGACCAGCAAACAAAGGTTTTAAAGGCAGTTGGGTAACACTTTACTTGACACTATCATGAACACATGACATGGTCATGACACATGAAACCTAACCCTAACTCCAACCCTAAGCCTAACCATAACTCTAAACCTAACCCTAATCTTAACCCTAACTTGTTATGACAAAAACCGAATGTCACTTAATAACATAGAAGCATTATGTCACAAAACGTTTATGACTTGTTTATGACACGTTAAGTAAAGTGAAGTAAAGTGTAACTGGAAGTTGTTTACTCAATTCCAAAGAAAAAACACAGTCCTGGGTTTTTGGTGAATCAGAAACGGATGTCAATGAGCTCCTTTCCAGACCAACCTGCAGAGCAAATAGCTAGCAGGTTCATCTGGGTTCACCCAGGCTACAGCGAACCAGACGCAGTGGGACAGCTCTACGCCCTCACAAACACATCAGCACTTTGGTCACTGTCCTTGTTTTTTAAATGTGCCATATAAATAAATTGACATTGACATTCACATCGACAACCTTATCAGGAACATGGCTCAACGTCTGTCAGAGTCTATGAGAGTGGACATTGAGGTTGGGTCATTGGCACTCATGTTGCCTGTATGGCCTGTATCCCCTCCCACTACCCAGCATGCATTGCTCTGCAGGGAATGATCTCCATCATGCCTGAGTCCTGCCTCTGCTGTCTGTCACTGTGCAAGGGTGGAAAACAGGCGATTTCACTAATTAATTGAATGCTAATTAGCTAATGCTAATGGCATGGGAATGAAAGATGGGATTGATAGAAGAATGGATGCAAAGAAAAAGAATTAATGAGAGAAATATATGTTTAGCCTGCTGTTACATAACTGTAACAATGAAACCTAGTCAACCAGACAGACTCCTTGTATTTGAGGACTGTGGAGGTATTACAATTCCGTTCAAAAAGACAGTGCCCCCCCCTATAGCGTGCAGATAGCCATTCTCAACATGAGAGCAATGGGCTGGAAACTGACTCTGAATGGATTCTGGCCCAGATTCGGGCCAGATCTCGCCCAGAGCCGGCAGGGCTTCAGCCCCAAGCGTAATGCGGAGCATTGAGATTCCGGAGCACACGGTCCAGCCCGCGCTCATTAGAACTCTTTAATCCCAGTGTTCTGTTTGTCTCTGCAGCGGCAGCAGCGTGGCTAATTCAGGTCACACAGCTCTCTTGATCAGCCCAGAGATAAACATTTGTTTTGTTAATAGCCCTTTGGGAAGTCCTCTGAGTTTTTCCGCTTTTTTTTAAAAATCCTTCTTTTTCATGAGGTGAATGAAGATCAGCTCGCTATAGTTGTTGTTGTGTTTTCAACACTTTTTAAAGTGTTTTCGAGTGGTTCTTGAGCAACTCCTCTGATAGGGTCTCTCCACTGTGAATAAGCCACTCTGGAAGACGAACCACAAATGCAAATGCCGACTGATGTCGTTACCATGGTCGCTGATTTTAATACTCATTAAACGAAACACTACCCTCACTAAACAAAAGAAAATGTGCCTGGGGACACATTGAGGGAAAAAGTATTTGCATGAGGTAATGAAGGAAAATTATACCTGTGCTAATGCTTATTAAAGTGAAAGAAAATGTCCTTCAATCACCCATCGTAGAATAGGTCACAAAACAATAAAGCTGGGGACGTATGTAAACAGTAGGCTATAACAATGGAAATTATTTTCTGCTGTTAAATTATGAAAATAAATAAGCACTGAACTAGATAATGTTTGGGCGAGAATAACTGGCAGTTGGCTTGGGAGGAGATAGCCTTTTGACACTTTAGGTTAAGAGTTTGTTTAAATCTATTAACACACAACGTCCTTATCGCCTAACCATTCAGTCTGTTCCAAAACGAACGTAGCAAAGGTCTGCTTTCACTCCCAAGGTTATTAAAGATTATAAATTCAGCACACAGTAGCTTTCTCTCTCTCCCTCTGTCTCGCTCTCACACACACACACACACACACACACATGCACAAACACACACTCACACACCATTCATGACAACAGTCTTTATTCAAACAGCTTGCTGTGGTCATATTCAAATTATTCTTTTTACACACTAACACACACACACACACACACACACACACACACAACTCTCACACACACACACACACACACACACCAAAAGCAAACTGATAAGGCTTTAACGGTTCGGTGCAGCAAACACTGTTAACACTAAATTAACGACAATACATTAAAATTACATTTTACATCAAATACATTTGCAAGCACTCACACACACACAAACACTTCTGTCAATTAAGCATATAGGAGTTAGAAATAGGAAATACATGACCACACACATACACACACACACACACACACACACACACACAGAACATACCACAGGCCATAACCTATGTGCTTTCCCATATTCTTAGCTGTGCAATTCAGTTAGTGCAATCCAATTCAAAGCAACAATGGTCATGGACAATACACTTGTCAAGACCAGAGCAAGAGCAAAACACACTCAGTAGCCTATTCACAGTCTGGCTGCAGGGAACCAAATGGAATCAAACTGGAATAGAATCACAGTGCTATGAGTTAAGGAAGAATTACAGTGTTATCGGTCCAAGAGTGTGCGTTTGTGTGTGTGTGTGTGTGTGTGTGTTCTTATTTGCTCTTAGTGTTTTATGGTTTTTATTTATTTTATGACCTTTTAGTTGTATTTTTATATAGTAACTTGTGTATTTTATTTCTTTTATATTTTTATATTTCTGACATTTCTACATTCACTTTTTAATATTATATTGTTACTTTTCCTATTACATTTTTATCTGTTCCTCAAGCTATTACTTTTTTGATATGCTGTTCTCTGTTCTCAGGTCTTGTAAAGCACATTGAGTTGCCTTAGAATCTGATACAATTGCATTGCCTTGCATTGGGTGGGTTCCAAGTCACTTTGAGGATATTACAGGGGCTAGCAGGTACAGTAGGCTACAGTGCTGTGCATTGTAAGCACAGTATCTAAATTTCACTTTCAAACTTACAGCATTATGCATTGGTTTTAGCCTACTTGCTAATATGTCTAACATGTCCTCTGGGGGCAGATTCGAATTGTGGAAAATCTTATATTTTGTATACAAGATTTGGGATTATAAATTATAGTCTTAAAAAACACTTTCTGGAATGTTCCAGGGCCACTATCCAGCACTGAATTTATCCTCCAGCCCAGTGCCTTTGTTGCATTGTTGCCGCTGTGTAGCTCCTGATGCTGTCCCAGGCTGCAGGCTCCGCACCCTTGCAGATCCAGTGCAAACCATATGCTGGTCTGCCACCAGCTGGTCAGAGAGCAACAGCATTATTTCCCCAGCAGCGTCAGCTCATTTCCCTCAACCACCACTGATACTTCATCGCCCTGCTGGGTCCAGTGCTTGAGTGTCCATTGTGTTCAGGGCTAATACTGAACAGTCGGACAGGAGTTCACCTCAGCTGGTCTCTCCCAAATTAACATTACATAACAGCCATATCAGCCTTGGCTTTGCATCAATCTTTTATGATATTGTGTGATATTTCTGCTGTAAGTGTTCTTCCAGACATTGATCAATGTTTGTTTGACTATGTTATGGACATTTTGCTGAGAAGCTGCCTCTGTTTTGACCGAGTTCCAATGAAGCTGTGACACATCCTGCATTCTGACACATCTCAGCGCACAGCTCCACCCCCTTACAACCGCCCCTCTGTTTACCTGCGGATACTGTTTCCATTGGGAGAATGGCGGCAGCATGGCGTGTGTGTGTGTGTGTGTGTTAGTGTGTTGGGGGGTGGGGAGATTTTCCGTACGAGGGTAACCTGAACAGAATACCTTTGGGATGGCATTAGATAGAGGCTGCTGAGGCCACAGTAACTTATTAAACTGCGGCACTCAGCTCTGGTGTGTGTAAGCACTGAAATCTTCTCCAATCTGTTTGTTCAATAACAGTGCTACAGGTTCAGAGCCTGGAGGTCATCCGTAAGTTACTCAGTTACCCAAACAAATAACAGTACGTTTAGGGGAGCATTACTGCTGGGTTACACACACACACACACACACACACACACACACACACACTTACATTAATTAATTTATGAGGATTAACATTCAAGCTAGGCGTACATCAGAAAAAGGAAACATAAGCAAAACAATAAATAATACTTTCCAAACACCACAGGATGAGAGTGCAGACAGACTTTAATCAAAGTACATAGAAGGGTGAAAGGCAGTAGAAGAAAGAATGTGCATGTTAGACGTATTGGGTTAGTTAAATGTGTTACACACTCTCTCACACACACACACACACACACACACACACACACACACACACACACACACACACACACAAACACATACACACACACAAACACAAATAGAGACAATCAATCTCTAAAAACACCATGTATTTAATTATGTGTAAAAGAACAACAAATGTAATCTCTCACTCAAACACACACCCACACCCATACACACACCCACGCAAGCACACACACACACACACACACACACAAAGTAAGAAAGTGCTGAGTTGTTGTGAAATGGAACAAATTCATTAGAGCCTAACAGATAAGATGTATGTGTGTAAACAGAGCCAGCTAGGCCTACAGCTATACATTAAAACACAATGAATGGCTGTCTTTACTGTTTTGCCCTCTTAAACCATAGCAGTAAATGGCAAAAAATACAAATTGTTTTGATGTTTTTTGCAAATAATACTGATACTAACAGTTCCACAATCTCTCTCTCTCTCTCTCTCTCCGACACACACACTAAGGAATAATTCAAGGCATCTCTGCAGGGTTCGCACTCTGCGACCTGCGGGACTAACCTCTCCAAGTAAACATCTTTCTCTGCCTCACAACGCAAATGCAGACACCCACGGGACTTCAACAAGATCGATCAAATCGAGACCTAATGTCTAACTCGAGTGAATAGGCCTACGTAATAGTTTGGCTACATAGTGTATTGTCATTTCATAAATTAGGAGGCTCTTCTTTGCTTTAAAAGCACTAAATAATCAGAACACCTACTAAATAGGAGGATGACAAACAACACTATCAAGCAAATAAAATGAAAATTCGTGTCCTAGTTAAATTCATCAATCTTATGTGCAGAGATTACAAAAAAAACGGGTAATGTGTAGCCTTGGATATTTACTTGCGCTACAGGCTCTTCTTATTCATGTTTAATCATAAATGTTTCATCTTGAACGGCCGCTTTTTGCTGAAATAGCCTTCCTAACAACAAAACAGTACATGATCAACTCCATTATGACTGACCACACTGTTGCCAGGTGGGTATGGTAGCCTACAAGACTTACCTTCAACGCCGCGCTCTGTGGCGAAAGCTGACAAATTTGTCATATCTTCGGTGACGCGCAGCCAACACGTCGTTCCGGGCGGTGGCCACGGGACAGGGGACTTGATTTTCTCCACTTCCCGCCAATGCAGAGCCGGTTGACGAACGAATACCGTGCCCGGTGACTGCTGCGGCAAAGTAGGCTACAGTAAGTTACCTAGCACCCCCAGGAGATCGTTACAACACAAGGCTGCACCCAGCACAATAAGTAGCTAATAGTTTTTCTGCCTTCTCCCTGCAAAGTAGGCTACGCTATGCGAAGTCAACATCTTATGACGCACTCAAACGTGGAAGCCTCTTGTCAAGTCTGTGTGTTTCTGTAATGACTCGTCACCAGAGATAAGAGGAAATTGAATCGAACAATCTGTTCGATAGCTAACGCCAATTTACTTCTTCCACTGTTTTTTGTTTGTTTGGATTAGGCGCAGCCTATGGGCGTTGGTTTTGAAAATGAAGTAAATTAACAAATCTACAGGGACCGTTCTCGTAGGCTATTTTATGCAGATGATCTAATCATTTTATTTATTTAAGTGCACTCACCAAATAATTAACGTTAGAAAATTAAGTCTATCAGCACGACAACTATTACCAGACTGCACAAATTACATTACATTACATTTAGCAGACACACAAATAGCATGCATGAGATAATAGCACTAGTCGAATATTGATGAATTATGTTAATTCAATAATTTAACAAATAGCCTACATAGGCCTACGTCAGCATCTGTAAAGAAATTTTTCGGCCTGTAATTACAGTACGTTCATAATTCAGGCAAAATGCAAGGCATTGTCGCCGAAAACAACAAAAAGTCTACCATAAAATCCTGTCTCACAACAGAAAAGTCTATTAACCAAGTTGGTACATCATCTGTCGCGATAGACGGTTTTATATCCTAACAATTGTTTTTGCTTCACGAAAATGTAAAAAAAGAAAGAAAAATCAGGTTGTAGGCTACACAGCCTAGTTTGTGTAACCCACTATTACCATTCCTTCTTTAGTTGTTCTATTATTTGCGACACAACGGTTAGATAATCTAAATGTATGGTGTATGTGAAAAACACTTCCATGAACAACTTGATATTGCTGCCCAAGCCGTAGCCTACTTGGCAGCGCACAAAAAGGCAGTGCGCAACGCAAGTATAATTCGAATTTTATTGAACAAACCTCCCAATGATAACAGTATTCTTTTTCAAAAATAAAAAACTCAAAATGCACTGTTCCAAATGATTATGCACAACAGTTTCAAGACTTTTAATATGTTGTAAAGAACTAAAAATGGTAATTTGTTGAATTTGCAGCATTAGGAGGTGATATAAAATAAATCAAAAGTTATTTCAATAAAAATAGGACCCCTTCATTGAGATCACCTTCACAATTCTTGCACCCATTGAACTTGTGAGTTCATGGAGAGTTTCTGCTTCAATGTCTTTGCAGAATAGCCTCCCAGAGATGCTGCTTGGATGTGAACAGCCTCCAACCCTCATAGATATTTTGCTTGATGATGCTCCAAAAGTTCTCAATAGGGTTGAGGTCAGGGGAAGATGGGGGCCACACCATGAGTTTCTCTCCTTTTATGCCCATAGCAGCCAATGACCCAGAGGTATTCTTTGTAGCATGAGATGGTGCATTGTCATGCATAAAGATGATTTTGCTACGGAAGGCACGGTTCTTCTTTTTGTACCACGGAAGAAAGTGGTCAGTCAGAAACTCTACATACAGCCAAGGTCATTTTCACACTGTCAGGGACCCTAAAGGGGCCTACCAGCTCTCTCCCCATGATTCCGGCCCAAAACATGACTCCGCCATTTCCTTGCTGACATCTCAGCCTTGTTGGGCCATGGTGGCCATTCACCAGCCATCCATTACTCCATCCGTCTGGACCATCTAGGGTTGCACGACACTCACCCGTAAATAAAACTGTTTGAAATTTAGTCTTCATGTATTCCTGAGCCCACTGCAACCGTTTCTGCTTGTGAGCATTGTTTAGTGGTGGCCAAATAGTAGGTTTATGCACACTTGCAAACTTCTTGAGGATCCTACACCTTGAGGTTCGTGAGACTCCAGAAACACCAGCGGCTTGAAATACCCGTTTGCTGCTTTGCGATGACATTTCACAACACTTGCCAGCCATACGTATTCATGTGTCCAGAAAAGGCTCAGTATTTTAGAGAATTCATTAAAGGCGATAAAATACAAATGCAACCCTTATTTCAAGAGAAGTCACGTTTTAAAGATCATTTTAAAAGTTTTTATTTGAAATGATTTAAATACAAATAATATATTTATTTCCATTTACAATAACAGTTTTGTTGTAAACAAAAGTGGCAGACATTGTTATTACTGGGTAACTGGATTCTTCTCCGGCCTCGATAAGAGTGTGTGTATTTTTCTGTGTGTGTGTCTGTGTATGAAGGCTAAGGTTGCAGCAGGGTTTTTTTCCACTGGTATTCCGGGGACTATTGTGTAGCTTGTAGTTCCTTGTAGAAGATGATGCTACATTCTTTTTTGAACCGATAACACTATAATATCCAGCCAGGACAAACCCTGTGTGTAGACCTGTGTGCTGAATGTGAGTGTGTGTGGAACATACTGTGATAATACGCAGCCGGATTAGAACCTTGCGCTCCTTTACACTAAAAATGAAAGAAAAGGATAAACAAACGAAAACAAAAAAACTACCTAAGAGTTTAACGTTTTGTTTTCATCTACCAAAATGTTTTTAGTTATTTCCTCCATAAAGATCTATAAAATACATACATAAGCCTGTAGGATTCAGCAAGAGAATCCTGGATATTTTTTTCCTCCCAGAAGATTGAAGTGGTAAAAAAAAACCAAAAAAAAAAAACCAGAAGATTTGAGATTTTATTGGATGAAATGGTGATTTAGTTGAAAGTGTCTGTTTACGTCCTTTCAAGCTTGGGAGCGTGCCATTTGTGTTTAGTCCTGTCTCAGACATCGGGGGGATACAATTCAATGTCTCGTGTGTGTGTGTGTGTGTGTGGGTGTGTGTTGGATCAAGATTCTTATGACATGGTGAGGATTTAGCGCAAGTGGCATTAAAAGGGGCCACTTCTATAACTCCTGTGGAGATGAAGGAATTTAAGAAAAAAAAATGGTCAGGCCGAAATCTGGAAGTGTACAGCCTCCACCTTGAGAGAAAATTGGACAAAGATGATTGGTTCATTGGAAGAAGAAAATTCACTTCTCAGTCAAATCATGATGAGAGAGGAACTCTGCTTCCTATTGGCTCTGCACATGTCTTCCTTTCCACTCTACAGGGCTCTCTTGAAACTGAACTATTACGACCAATCAAAGAAAGAGATATGCAGGTCAGTCAGGTCAGAGATTGGGGGAAACGTACATGGAAAGTAAACACCAGGGGTCAAGGTTCAGACACCCAGTGGGCAGAGGTGAGCACATTTGGGGCTGAATTAGCTAGTCTATCAACCATGGGGAAGAAATGGGGGTGCTACTTCCTCACTCTGCAGTTCTGTATAATAATACCTACATGGTGTGAACACACACACACACAGACACACCTCTAGGTTTTTCCAATAAAGTGCAAGCCAAACGACAATAGCCTTGTTTAAGGCTATGGTAATTGGCAGTCACTTTTGTCCAAAGTGACATGCACAATTTATGCTCAGTCAAATTTACATAATTTAGACTGAAAACATCCGACCAACTGCTTGAATGGCATGATCGGAATAGCCAGGTCATGTGACATGCAGAATTTCATTCTATTTGGCGCAGATGCTCATATGGGACCTTGATTTTAGATCTTAGTAGAAGCCATCATAATTGCCTAAGCTGTGGATGAGATGTTAAAGTTAGTTCTATAGTTTGTTCTAATCATAGTGTTTATAGGGACAATTTTTATTCCGATTGGGCCACGACTCCAATCATAATCGCAATAGACAGGACAGTGCAAATGTACCAACTGACTACTACAAGTGTGGTACGGCAAAGATCTTGCTCAGATACACACACCCACACCCCTACACAACTGACAGAGTGAGTGATGAAGATAACGGAAATAAACTCCCATATTGTGCTCCCCAGCTACACACGACACACACGAAGAGTAAGGCCTCAGGTTTGGGGGAAAGAGGGGAAGATATGGAATGCGAACGAGAGATTGAATGGAAAGAGAAACAAAATGAAAAGAGGATGAAAGACAAAAACGACTAAAACGACAAGAAACTAAAAAAAGTCATGAAAATCTCTGACACCAGCGTCTCTCCTCTGCTTCGCTCTACATTCACTGATCACCATCAGGCTCTTGGCTAACACCACACTCCTTCCCCAAGAGAAGAAGCGCTTAGCGGATACATCCCAACCACTCTACACTACAGTTCAGCTCCACTGCTCAGCCAGACCGTCCACCTTGGACTTATCCTGATGGAATACAGACTGGGCTCCAAAGGTTTCGCTGACCAGCCATGCGGTCTACTGTGTGAAGTGGTGGGACAGCAAACAAACAAAGATTTGTGTAAGGGTTATGTTGACAAACAAAGAGTTGTGTAAGGGTTGTGTTGACAAACAAACAAAGAGTTTTGTTGACAGACAAACAAAGAGTTGTGTAAGGGCTATGTTGACAAAGTCTGCGACATACAGTATGCTTTGTGCAGAGTGAGAGCCTTTTATAATCCCCCTAACACACACACACACACACACACACACACACACACACACACACACACACACACACACACACACACACACACACACACACACACACACACACACACACACACACACACACACACACACACACACACACACTCTCACACACGTAGAGGGACTCATTTATGAGAATCCATCTACTCTGAATGACCATAACTATAAACCACTGCAGTCATTAGGTGGTCATTACCAACTAAAAAGCACAAAGATGTCTGCAGAAGCACACACACACACACACACAAACACACACACACACACACACACAAACGACCCACATCCCCTCAGAGCTTGCCTCAGCATTCTTAACCTCCCCCCTCCCCACACACACACAGGAGAGAGAGAGAGAAAAAGTGAGTGAGAAAATGCCCTACAAGCAAACATATTCCCCAAACAACTTTCACCAGCGCGCGCACACACACACACACACACAACTAGATTGAAGGAGAAAAGCTCTAATTAAGGTCAGAAATGGCCATCGTGTATGAACCCAAAGGCTCAAACGGAGACTCCAGCTGGGCTACTGTCAGTGTGTGTGTGTGTGTGTGTGTGTTAGTGTCTAGCTGTGAGGCCATTACTGTGTATCTTATCAAAACAAGTCCAGTTCCTTGGTCAAATAGTTTTTTAGATGTTGTGTGCATGTGTGTGTGTGGTGTCCGAGGCTCCATAGTGATGGTGTGGGGGGGGGGGGGGGGGGGGGGGGGGGGGGGGGGGGGGGGTATGGTGGGAGCATCTGAGATGGGGGTGATTTGTGATGTGAAGGAAGGAATGGACACTCCAGGCTTTCAGAAGAAGAGCATGATGGGAGCTTTTGAGTTCATTTTGTATTGGTGACGTTCTGTGTGCGTGTGTGTGTGTAAGTTGGGTTGGAGCACGTCAGCCAATGTGTGAATATACAAAAGCAGTCTGTATCCTTGACGCACAATGTGTGTCTGGTGTGTATATATGTATATGTGTGTGTGCGTGTACGTGTGCGACTAATGGCAGGATTAGTTCTGTACGCTTCCAAAGACATGCGTCTCTGAACACATCTTTGCGTGTGTCTGTATGTGGGCGTGTGTATGTTCAGTCATTGTCCTCCTCTTCACTCTCCTCGATGTGTGTGCGGGCGTGTGTGTGTGTGTTTAGTCATTGTCCTGCTCCTCCTCTTCACTCTCCTCGATGTGTGTGCGGGCGTGTGTGTGTGGGTGCGGGCGTGTGTGTGGGTGCGCATGTGTGTGTTCATGTTTAGTCATTGTCCTGCTCCTCCTCTTCACTCTCCTCGATGTGTGTGCGGGCGTGTGTGTGTGGGTGCGGGCGTGTGTGTGGGTGCGCATGTGTGTGTTCATGTTTAGTCATTGTCCTCCTCCTCCTCTTCACTCTCCTCGATGCCGTCGCTGTCGTCTGGCTCCTCCTCCTCCTCCGTGTCCGGGATGTCCCACTGAGGGTGGTTGTCCACCATGGCCTTTGCCTCGTGAACTTCCAACTGCACGCACGCACACAGACACACGCACGCACGCACGCACGCACGCACGCACGCACGCACGCACGCACGCACGCACGCACGTACACACACACACACACACACACACACACACACACACACACACACACACACACACACACACACACACACACACACGCGCGCACACACACACACACGCGCACACACACACACACACACACACACACACACACACACGCGCGACACACACACGCGCGACACACGCGCGCGCACGCACACACACACACATCAAGAGGGAGGGGGAGGGGGAGAGGGGGGGAGAGGGGGGGAGAGAGAGAGAGAGAGAGAGAGAGAGAGAGAGAGAGAGAGAGAGAGAGAGAGAGAACCATACACCATCAATATTAAAAAATAATACTATTCATAGGAATAATACACAAATCTGTATGCTGTCTAACTGATAATTGCTGTGATTGATTAATGGACACACACACACACACACACACACACACACACACACACACACACGTGTGAGCGTGAGTAAGAGAATGAGCGTACCTTGAGTGGTTTGATCTGGTCTAAGCCCATGTAGGAGTCAGATCTCAGAATGACTGAGTACTGATAATTTCCCGTTTTAGAAGGTGCCGGAAACTTCATCTCAACCTGAGGACCCGTCAGAAGAGAGGATGCCGTCAGTGATGCAAGCACACACACACACACACGCACACACACGCAAAAATGTAGACTTTAAAAGAGTACCACTGCTTCAATACAGCAGAAACAATAAGGTGGAGGTTGCCTAGCAACTGACCAAGGAAAAACTGTTATGAATCAGCTCACAGAGACACACAAAACACAGACACACTCAAAATATGTGTTACGGGAAGCTGGAACGTCAGACTTCAACTTAGTCATACGATTACATACTCATGAAAGGGTACATTCACAAGAGCGCGCACACACACACACACACACACACACACACAAACACACACACACAAACACACACAAACACTCGCTTTTGCATGGTTGGGTGGGACTGTTGCATACACAGCCAGACATGAGGACTGAAACAAATACTAAACACACACACGCAACATATGAGCACACACATCCACAGATGCAACACATCAACACACACTCTGACTAACACACATGGCTACCTCCTCTGTGTCTTTGAGGGTGCAGACGTGGTAGGGCATGGACACGAGTGTTTGGTCTCGGCGGTCAGCGATGTAGAGCCACCACCACTCCTGCTTCTCCTCGGGGAAGAACAGGCTGTAGACCGGGTGCGTCACCTTGGACTTGGTCTCCAGCAGGGCCCTCTCCCGCCTCTGGATGCTCTGCTGCAGAGCCTCCCACTCCTGCAACGCAACACACACACACAGTTTACACGCACGCACGCACAGTTTACACACACATCCACACAGTTTACACACACACACGCATGGACACACATACACACACATATTTACACGCACGCACACACAGAGTTTACACACACGCACACACATATACACACACACAGACACAGTTTACACACATTCACACATAGAGTTTACACACACACACCCAAACACCGAGTTTACACACATTCGCATGCACGCACACACACACACACACACACACACAGAATATATACACTTACACACATTCATGTGCGAACACTAAGGCTGAATGATTTAGGGAATATAACTAATTTAGGTTTTTCTGACAGATATTGCCATTACGATTTGATTTCTGATAATTTTTGAAAGTCAAGCTTCAGTTCAATGTTGACTATAAAATACATTTAAAAATGAAACTGAAACATTACTTCTTGGGCAAGAGCAGCTCTACTTCTGCTTGCCTTTTTTGCCATACATTCATTCATACATCACACACACACACACAAAAAAAACACACACCTCTTCGTCATCGCCAGCGATCTCGTCAGCCTCAGTGTCGCTCTGCTTGTCGCTCTCCTCTTCCCTCTCGCTGCCTGAGTCCTTGTTGCCCTCGCCGCCCTCATCTGATTCGCTCCCCTTGTCTGAGCCCGCCTCCTCCTCCTCCTTCGCAAGTGCCACCTCCTGAGGACGCAAGCAAACAAACAAACAATTATTTGACGAAACATCACAACACGCTCGCTCGCTCGCTCGCACGCACGCACGCACGCACGCACGCACACACACACACACGCTCTGGTTTTTGATTTTCAGAGCCCCATACGGATTAATTTCCATGTCTGTGCACATTTGGTCACTGTTTTGTTTTAATATAGACAGTTCAAAATAGAACAGATATTTTGAAACGCACCTACAAAATTAAATTATCAATTTGGATAATTATAAATAAAAATGCAGCTTATTTTGAACAAAGGCTTTCACCGTGGTGGAATTTCACCAGATCAGTCATCATCACCACAGAGGTGGTGGACTATACAGCCATAGGTGAGGATAGTAGCTCACTGCCAGCAGTATTTTCAAAATGCCTCAAGAGAGGAAGAATGGGTCATCAGTCAAAGTATACTGCTCAAAAAAATTAAAATGAAAGGAACACTTAAATCATACACTGGATCGTTACTCTGACACTGTTTGGTTCTGAGCACAAGTAAAACTTTTGAGGCGAGTGTTTTATTTTGCAAGAACTGTCAGATATTCTGTGAATGTAGTTTGAGAATGGAGAAAAGGGTGGAAGGTTTCAAAATATGTGTTTTAACAATTGTGGAAAACTGTAAAGTGTTCCCTTAATTTTTTTGAGCAGTGTAGTTGAGACTATTACATCAAAAGTCAGTGGTGAGACGAGGATTTTTTGCCCAACCAAAAAGATATTCTGTCCTTAACACAAACAGATTACCTGACTCTCACGCTCAGAGAGAATCTCACCAGTGCTACAGGCGTAATTAGGAGGAATGAATTCTCGATGAGAGGCGTGTCTAACAAACAACGTGTTGCTTGGAGACATGAGTGTGCATGCAAGCACGGAAGCTTTGTTGTATAACTAAAGCCCTTCAAAGTTCATGACCTCCTTGAGCAGGTTTCTGTTTTAGGGCATTTTACTTTGAATGAGGACTAAGCTCTCTGAGTGCTCATCTAGTTCATTGTCAACACGAAAGACACACATACAGAGGTGCAGCCCCCACCACCCCTAAAAATAAACAAAAACAAGCTCAATGATCAAAGACTTGGCTGTGCTAATGACTGATCAGATGACAAATTCCACATCTAATATTATGCTTAAAATGAGACACATTTTGCCTAACCCATCAATTAGTTCCATTTCGTCATTTCTATACAATGACTATTGTTTTTCTATTGTTTTCTCATATTTGTTTTGAAATTGTAAATTGATTGACCAAATGTATACAGAGCACACGTACATCAGAACTACACCCATCCTATCAGTCAGTCCCAGACATTTCTTCCTGTGAAATCCTGCAGTACAGTGAGGCCAGTCATGCAGCGATTTCGTAAGGAACACCACGTTCTATATTCCTTCTCTCATCTACCATCTAAACTGCCATCTGATAATGCAATCTCCCATCGTCATCAAAAGACGGTTAACACGTTAAAAAGCGTTAATTGATCTCCGCCCCTTACACACCCACCATTCACCGTCAGCGTACACTGAGAATGCTAATTTCTAATTAAAATTCTGAAGCGTAATTACTCACACTAAATTAAATTAAATTTAATTAGATTCAATTCCATGTCTAATTAAAATATAACTACATTAAGAACCTGCTGCATAAAATGATACATCTCTGGAATGAATGAATGATATCTATAGGTGTAGAAGAAGAGGCTGATTGGTGCTCACATTTCCTGCTACGTTCCCATTGGCCTGTTTGGGCTTGTCCCCCTTAGCTTGGTGAGGGGGTGCAGGCTTCTTCTTGGGCGCCGGCTTCCTCTTTTTGGATTTGGCTGCTTTCTTTGTGCTTTTGTTCTTGTTCTGCCAGACTTTGACACTTTTGTTTTTGCTGGCGTCGCCCTGTTGTACAAAACACACACACAATTATTTCAAGTTGGTATGTGATGTTTCAAGCCCCTTACTCTGGCGTACACACACACAGACAAAAACGTTTGTACATTAACCCTACGGACTAGATGTAGTGAGTAGGGAGAGACAGAGGGAGACAGAGAGAGGGTGGGGAGAGAGAGAGAGAGAGAGAGAAAGAGAGAAAGAGAGAGAGAGAGAGAAAGAGAGAAAGAGAGAGAGAGAGAGGA
>NW_027468859.1:3814620-3832120 GCF_046254945.1 Alosa pseudoharengus
TTGACCCTTTTATTGCCTACTGGACGGCATCAGCGTTTTTGCACACGCATGCAGGAGCCAAAACGGATGTGCTACCCCATTCATTCAGACCAGAGAACTGGCCACCGGCCCACCCTGCAACATACTGAAAGTACACAGGTATTTGTTTGTTTCACTTTTGATGGAAAACCCATACTGTGGGTGTGAAAACTACAAAAAGATGTAAAGTTTTTTGATGATAAGCAAGTAAAAATAAATATCACCATCTAGCCTCATAGACTCCCATTCATTTGGGACTCGGCTCACAACCGCCCCTATGGGAACTATGGGTGAACTGCAACCAGCTTCAATAGAATGGCAGTCCATGGGGAGTGAACAGGCTCTCCATGAACAGGCTCTGTTCCGACCGATTCAGATGAGGAAGAGGAAAATGCGCAGTTCTAAACGTGTAACTAGCATCAAAATGTCCGGTTGTCGCGTGTTCAGGTAGTTTTCGCAATCTGTTGTGGTTAATCCATTTGCGTAGCTTGACAAACTAACTAACTTCCGGCTCCATGCTGCTCACGCATCCACCACTGTTTATAAACAGTAAAAGGGTCTATACACTTATATTAAACTAAATTAAGATCAGGTCTCTGTGTTTGCAAACAGCTTAGAAAGAACGTGTGTCTTTCTGTGTGTTTTTTTTGTAAGAGAGGGTGTGATTTGTGCGTGCAAGTGTGTGTGTGTGTGTAAGAGGTCTTACGCCGCGTAGGCTTTGGAGATCATCATGAATGTGGTTGCATCTCCTCCTTTGTCAGGGTGATGTTTCAGAGACAACACCCTGTACTGCTTCTTAATCTCCGGCATGGTTGCACTCTGAGAGACCACACACACACACACACACACACACACGAGAGAACAGGGATGAAGAATAATTCAGTAGAGCTTACGGAGGACACAAATCACTAAGACAGACACAAGTTCCAGTGAAGAGAAAGAGAGCGAGTGTATCGCTATGTGAGGTCTTCTTACCGGGTCCAGCTTCAGGACCTCAAAGGGGTTGTACTCCTGGTACTCCCGCTCTAAATTAGATACTTTATATGCCAGTAAGAGGAAGACGGCCCAGCCCAGCAGCAACACCACTTTTCTGCAAACAAACAAACAACCAAACAAACAAACAAACAAACAAACAAACAAACATCAGTCTGGTCAATCCCAGATGTAGATGGCGATACAAAAGAAGAACAAAACAAAAAAACTTCAACTGTGTCCCAGAAGAGACACTTCACAACATCTGTTTCCGACAAGAATAAAGACATGAGGAAATAAAACACAAAATCAAACCAGATGAGTCTAGGGCTGTGACAAATCTGGTGACAACATCTGAAAAACACACTTGACCTCTCCAATAGCAACAAATCATGGAGAGATGGATTATGCAGAGTCGGGCCTGGATGAGTGAGTGACCTGAACAACCCCTTCACACAGTGTGTGTGTGTGTGTGTGTGTGTGTGTGTGTGTGTGTGTGTGGCCCTTCACTCCAGCAGATACGGTGAGGGGAGCTGGGCACACAGGTGCTAGTAGGATACTCACTAACCACCACCAATGAGTTGGTGGACGAGTGCGGATGGACACAACGTAGGCACCACAATGGCACGGATGTGCCGCCTAGTTGCTCTTATGGTCAAAGCCTTCCAGTCTGTGGTGTAGTCTAGTTAGCTGTAGTGGGTATACTGTGGTGTAGTCTAGTTAGCTGTAGTGGGTATACTGTGGTGTAGTCTTGTTAGCTGTAGTGGGTATACTGTGGTGTAGTCTAGTTAGCTGTAGTGGGTATACTGTGATGTAGTCTAGTTAGCTGTAGTGGGTATACTGTGGTGTAGTCTAGTTAGCTGTAGTGGGTATACTGTGATGTAGTCTAGTTAGCTGTAGTGGGTATACTGTGATGTAGTCTAGTTAGCTGTAGTGGGTATACTGTGGTGTAGTCTAGTTAGCTGTAGTGGGTATACTGTGATGTAGTCTAGTTAGCTGTAGTGGGTATACTGTGATGTAGTCTTGTTAGCTGTAGTGGGTATACTGTGGTGTAGTCTAGTTAGCTGTAGTGGGTATACTGTGATGTAGTCTTGTTAGCTGTAGTGGGTATACTGTGGTGTAGTCTAGTTAGCTGTAGTGGGTATACTGTGGTGTAGTCTAGTTAGCTGTAGTGGGTATACTGTGGTGTAGTCTAGTTAGCTGTAGTGGGTATACTGTGATGTAGTCTAGTTAGCTGTAGTGGGTATACTGTGGTGTAGTCTAGTTAGCTGTAGTGGGTATACTGTGGTGTAGTCTTGTTAGCTGTAGTGGGTATACTGTGGTGTAGTCTAGTTAGCTGTAGTGGGTATACTGTGATGTAGTAGTTAGCTGTAGTGGGTATACTGTGATGTAGTCTTGTTAGCTGTAGTGGGTATACTGTAGTGTAGTCTTGTTAGCTGTAGTGGGTATACTGTGGTGTAGTCTAGTTAGCTGTAGTGGGTATACTGTGGTGTAGTCTTGTTAGCTGTAGTGGGTATACTGTGGTGTAGTCTAGTTAGCTGTAGTGGGTATACTGTGATGTAGTCTTGTTAGCTGTAGTGGGTATACTGTGATGTAGTCTTGTTAGCTGTAGTGGGTATACTGTGATGTAGTAGTTAGCAGTAGTGGGTATATGTAGTTTTCAGTGTTTCCCATACATTGCCTTATTTGTGGCGGCCCACCACAATATCAAAACTGACCACCACACAACGATTTTCTATGTTGTACTGTTTAAAATGGATGGAATTCATTCTTTGAAGAGCTATGTGCACCTTTGCGCAGCATCTCCTTGTCTCTCAACAAACCTACATGCACACAAACGAGTTATTAGGTCTGCTTGGGTGTTGAGATGTGTATTTTTCTGGTGCTCTTCAGCTTGGAGATCCAAAATGTTTCCGAAATAAACAGCAATTATGAGGCACTTAAAAGGAATATCAATTAAAAAGTCTTTATTTTAAACTTGGCTATCCATTAAAAACCTACATGCACGTTTAAAGAAAACATTAAAAATCCTGCAATTGTTGTCATAAAAGTCGACTGGCTAAACCGTGCTTAAATCTGCATCACAACCACGGTGCGTTAATTTGTCAAAAACTGTTGCATTCAAGTTAATTCTGCAAACCTACCACCACAAATAGAATTCAATTCTGTGGGAAACACTGGTCTTGTTAGCTGTAGTATACTAGTTGTTAGCTGCAGATCAACCCCAAATGTTAATATGTATCCTTGCCTATTTTAAGTGGGTATACTGAGATGGTGATGCTTTTTAAGTGGGTATACTGCATAGTCCTGCATATCATGTAGACTACACCACTGCTTCTAGGCTGCTTGGGGTCAGTGCAGGTTCAGCAGGCACCCCACTAGCGTAGCGTAACTGGACGTTCACACAGCACTGCAGGTACAGGTAGTGTTTGCTGAAGACCTTTACGCCACTCTGAGTCCTGCCCCTAGCAGATCTTTATAGAGGGTAACAAAGCACATGTGGCACATGACTAAGTGTCAGTAAAGTGGAACACGACACACACAGGGCGAGAATCATAGACACTGAATGGGGTCACCCAGCTGGCTTTCCTAATGCCGCTTTGGAAGGAAGGTCCCAATGCGATCCGTCCAGGTTTCACAAATCATCAAAAACACAGACATCAAACACACACACAATATATTCTCTCTCTCTCTCTCTCACACACACACACACACACACTTCTTTTATGGTGTTTCAAAATCAAGCGTGCTTTAATTGATAGCAGTTGGGCTCAGACACATCCCAGCCAACCACTCCCCACCCCCGACGCTCGGAGCCTTTGGAACCGACATCAGAGGGAGAGAGAGAGAGCAGCTGAGTATTACTGTGTTTTATTCCATGTTCTCTCCATACATGCTTTGGCAATACAAATGTCTTATTTAATAAAGAAATTTGAATTTGAGAGAGAGATATATATATAGAGAGAGTGAGTGAGAGAGAGAAATAGATATATATAGAGAGAGAGGCTGAGCTCTAGTCTCCCACTTCCCCATATGCAGCTCTTCCTGCCCGTCCTCCAGTACTCTGCACCAGCCAAGGGCCATGGCCACAGCAACTCCAGCAACAACCAAACAGGTCAAAGTTCAAAAGCAGAGTAGCACGAGTTTCCTCCAGCCTTTAGGGCAGACATCCGCTAAAGCCTGAGTTATGAGCCTGTTTCATCAGGAAATCATTAATACCGCCAATTTAAGCGTTGCTCCACTTTGTCCGTATTGGTCAACTTTCAAAAAAATGTGCAGGAGATGCACGACATGAATCAATGCAAAGTTCAAAACATACATTTGACTTTAAGGAACATGCCAACTTGGGGAAATGAGTTCATTTGCCACCTACCCCAAAGTTCAATAAGAGGACACACATCCTTCACTGTTCTGTGTGTGCAATAACCCAGGTTCACCGTGTTAGCCTAGCAGGTGGCCTACAGCTCTCTTTCAGGAACCAACCAATAGCTCCCTTAAAAGGAACCAACCTATAGCTCCCTTAAAAGGAACCAACCTATTGCTCCCTTAAAAGGAACTTTGCATGTTCCTTTAAGACGATACTCCAATACTGCGTCATATCCAGCTCATCCAGGGGCGCGTTTCCCAAAACCATAGTAGCTAACCTGTTAGCAACTTAGTTGGTTGGCAATGGGAAATTGCATTGCAACCAACTTAGTTAGCAACTATGGTTTTGGGAAATGCGCCCCTGAGCAGTAAGACTCTCTGTTCTGTCCAAACCGGACGCATTCTCCTAAGTTTGCTTCCTTGAAAGTATTGTTGAGCAACCACTAGGCTTAACGAGAGCCAATCTTGTAGCCTAGTAGAGAGCAGGAGCTTCAAATTGGTAGTCTTTAACATGTAGGCCTGGCGAAGGCAGTTTTTCAACAATGCTCTTAAGGGGGAAAAAACCTTGAAAACATCCAGCCATCCAAAACGGCAAAGACCAAACAGGACAAAGTTCAAAGCAGAAAAACACACAGGTTTCCGTAACTCCAGCTTTGACTAAACGGCTCCCTCTCTCTTTCCCTCTCTGACAGACAGACAAACAGACAGACACAGACGCACACTACACACACGACTGAGGGAGACAGAAGCCAAACTGGCCAGGAGCAAAACTAGACCGGGCTAGTCATTTTATAGAGCCAATGAGGAAACCCACACAAACAACAATCGGATCTGGTCGAAACAGAAAACACAGCAGCACAAGAGGACAACTGAGCATGGGCTTGGACTGGACAGAATTCAAACGCATGAGAGAGGTGGAGAGAGGAAGAGAGAGAGAAACAGAAAGAGAGAGAGAGAGGGTGCGGTAAGGTGAGGATAGGTGTAGGGAAAGAGAGAGAGAGAGAGAGAGAGGGGAGGTGAGGTAAGGTGAGGAGAGGTGTAGGGAAAGAGAGAGAGAGAGAGAGGGGAGGTGAGGTAAGGTGAGGAGAGGTGTAGGGAAAGAGAGAGAGAGAGAGAGAGGGGAGGTGAGGTAAGGTGAGGAGAGGTGTAGGGAAAGAGAGAGAGAGAGAGAGAGGGGAGGTGAGGTAAGGTGAGGAGAGGTAGGGACAGAGAGACAGAGGCAGGGAGGACACATTGTGGATACATGGCAATCTGTGAGCAGTCTAGCTGCTCCTGGTCAATGTGTGGACATCCTCAGTGCTGGTCTAAGATTGCAGTACCAACAACACGGCAACTAAAACAGTGCTACTTCACCAACAGGCATTGAGGAGATAGTAAATATTAAGTAAATAAATAAGGCTCTCCCATTGGACATGAGCGCTGAGAGTCACAACAACATCCTCCTGCTCTGCTGCTTCTGCTGCCATGGCAACCAGCGAGCCCAGACAGCATCACCACTACAGTTGTGAGGGCACACAGCACAGCATGCATTACAGAGAGACGGAGATAAAGGAGGGAGGGAGGGAGATGGAAAGAGCGAGAGAGAGAGAGAGAGAGAGAGAGAGAAAGGAAGAAAGGAAGAGAGGGAGGGAGGGAGAGATGTAGAGAGAAAGCCAGAGAGAAAGAAGCATGGTTGAACAGAGGATGAAAAGAAACAAAAACCCATTGCAAACATTATTGAGACAGAGAAAGGAACTGAGGAAATGAGGGAGGTGAGAGAGAGAGTGAGGGAAGAGAGAAAGAGAGAGAAAGAGAAAAGCAAGGCTAAGCAAAGGATGAAAAGAAACAGAACCCACTGATGGAAAATCTGAAGAAAATGTGATGTTCATGTAAGGGAAAGTCAATGCCCCTCCTCATATAAACATGTAAGAGTTTAAACTCCTGAGAGTATAAACATGTAAGAGTTTAAACTCCTGAGAGTATAAACAACATGTAAGAGTTTAAACTCCTGAGAGTATAAACATGTAAGAGTTTAAACTCCTGAGAGTATAAACATGTAAGGCGCCAGAGAGGAGTAATATGAATTAAAATGAATTAAAATGAAAGTGGCTCCAAACTGGGTAACGCTGAACATCAGGGCAGCAGTAGCACTGTGGCCAGTAGACACAGCAGCGCTAGGAGTTCAGCACGGCGCCTTCCACACGTCAAGTCAAGACTCAACATTAGCTTATTGCATCTCATTAAGCATGTACAACAGATCTTTGGCTAACATTGCAGCAATAATAAAAAAAAAAAAATTGTATGTGTAATCGTATGTGCTAAGACAAGTGTGTTTGTGTGTGAGAAAAGAGTGTGTGTGTGTGTGTGTGTAACTGTATGTATAGTTGTAATTACAGTTTACAAATTAGACTACTGTCGATGTGTGTTTGAGCGAGAGGGAGAAAAAGTGAGGGAGTAAGAGTATACAAAAGAAAAAGTGCATTTCTGTGACATTCCCCAGCTTTGGTCAATCATGAATTAAAAAACACCTTTATGAGTGTGAGTGTGTGTGTGTGTTATAGAAGAATACGTACTTTAGTGTAGGGATGATGCTCTGCTGTGACTTCATCACCCGGAGGCGGTACCAAAGGCATCGTCCATGTACCCGCCTCAAAGATTTCAACCGCAGTTGTTCTGCAAACGACACACACACACACACACACACACACACACACACACACACACACACACACACACAGAGAGAGAGTCTGTTAGATCACAGATAAGCTCAGTTTGTCTAAACACTGGTTCCCACCATAAAATGGCTATCGTCATTCTAAATGTTAAATGTCTGTCATCAAGACAGAAAGACTTTGATATGACTTTCTGTCTGGTATGAATGAATAGTTCAAACTGGTTTGCATTTGAACAAGTGGGCATATTGGGATGTTGACAAATAGCATGGCACATAGACCCCATTTCATTTTGTTTTTAAAATGTGTCTTAAGTGATCCCACCACAAGAAGTCAGTTCTAAATACAAGTGAAAACAACCACTCAAACCACTCGCCAAGGTGGTCGGATATATGAGCATATATCTTTTGAAGTATAAACGCTATATATAATACATCATGTACAATGGCATTTCTAATGAATGTGACGTTGGCGGTAACAGAATCTAAATACAAGTGGTCAGCAGGGTCTCTGACCGATCACCTTGGATACACATGCAAACAGTGATGCGTCTCGAGTGACCACTTGTTAACAGATCATCCGAGACCCATTTTAAAAACAAAGTGAACAGTCTGCTCTCACAGCATAAGTCAGCCTTCTAAGCAGGTGCATTATTTTGCTTTATTTGGTGTGATTTAGAAGAGTGGCCTGCTTCTCTGCAGAGGTTATAAATAGAATGTTAGGCCTTTAAATAGTTTCACCTAAAATAAATGCAGTCAGAGAGAGATTAATTTAGTGGAGGAAGAAAATTACTCTCTTCAAATGAGAAGCAGCAGCTTCTCATGTTAATACTTTACTTGGAACTACATGCCAAATTAAGCAACTGTTAAAGTATATGACTATCTCTCTTTTTCTCTATCTGCCATAACTGGCACATAATAACTGATTAGAAGAAGGTGATACCGCTGTATGCAACACAGCTAAGGGCAACTGGGAATAGGGCATTTACTTGGCTGTTTTTTCTTCGTGTAAATGCTACTTTTCAATCAATACACACTCGCTGCTTGCCATTCAATCGAAATCCGTTTCGTGTCTTATTTCTCTTAACAAGAAATGATGCGCATGTGGGGTGGTACTGGTCAGCTGGTGACGTGTGCGTTTGTATTCCGTTCTCATATCTGGCTCCACGTTATCTGTACCTAGTAGCCCGCTGACGTTGCGTAAACAAAATTCTTTCGACACAGTGCCGTGTAACTACAGCTGGTTGTGTGTAGCCGATGCGTCAGAGAGTTGGAAATAGAGAAGCAATATTTATCCAACCATGTTTAGTTGGCCATTACCCCCTCATCGTATCTCGGCACTGGTTAAGATGCACATAATCGCCATCATCACCAAACACTGCCGTGCTAGTTAAAATGTTAACATTGCAGGAGGCATGAGATCCACATCAGAAGTGGCTAGCTAGCGTTGTTTACACATGCATTTACGCGAGTTCTCAACAGCTTTTCAGTGTCATGCATTCTACGCTGGTTGTGCAGTTAGGTAGATCTCGCAACAGCTCCTGACCGGTCACATAGTCAGGAAATATGACGTTGCACTAGAATAATGCCAAACTGTACAAAAGCTAACCAGCTGGCTACCACAAAGCATTACACTTTGTTACCATTAAGGAGCTTAGCAGCCAACAGGCAACTTGTCCAAGCTGCCACCAATAAGCTAGGACAGTAGGCGAAGTTGCTTAATCGCAGTAGCAGCTATCGTTAGTTCGTTGAGGGTAACAGCCTACAGCTGACAGCTAGCTAACGTTAAATGTTCGTTGTGCACAGCTTTGGTGACTAACGTTGATTGGAAGCCGATTTCAAACAGGCCTGTGCACAAACATTACAGAGAAATATATTTTTCTGAGTCAAAATGGACGTTAACTGTAAAATAATATAATTGTTCAATAGGTAAAGCTACATAGGTAACTTATACTAACGTTAACTGTTACCCCTCGCTAACAAGTTCCCAAGTAGCTACATATAGCTAACGATGTGTAGCAAGTGTTGTTGGGCCTTAACATTACCCGCATTCTGGTCCCGCGGCCAGAGGTAGTATGTGGCTGGGATAACAATAAGTCCAACGAAGGACGTTAGGAAGTAGAAGAATGTGTTGCCGCTGTCGTCGTACTGGAACTGTTGTCCGGCCATTTCGAAGCGGCGCTGAGGTCCCCTTTCTCCGCCACCGCTGTGTGCTTCCTACAAGTCCCAAATAGCTACTAGTCCAGTTGGCTTGCTAACTGGCTAATGAAGCTACGAAGGAAAAATGCGGCTCTGTAGCATACGTGTTCGTACTCATGCGCAATTGGAAATTTTCTTCTTCTTCGCACCAACATCAATTTGGTAACGTGCTATACTACCATCTAGAGGACAACTACAGTAATAACGGCGAACAGTTAGATTTTTCCAAAGTCCTTCAAGTAGGTAGCCTAGAAATCTAGAGTAGGCCTATCCTTGCAAAAACTTTGATTTTACAGCAGGTCTGATTCATAGGTGAGAGCATAATCTAACAGATATTTATTTGTTTTAATTATTTTGTAATGGCCCTGTTACAATAACGCACAATGTAGACTAGGTCTACGTTATGACCTGTTTCAATACTGCAAAACATGCTCATTATACATGATGACAACAATGGACATATGTGACAATAGAATTTTATATTCTCATATTAGAGTTTCATTGGGCAGTGCAAGTGCTTGATCTCTTGAACTTTGGATTTTTGTCTTCACAAGGGACACAAACACACACACACACACACATGTGTGTGTGTTTGTGTGTGTGTGTGTGTGTGTGTGTGTGTGTGTGAGAGAGAGAGAGAGAGAGTGCACTTAAAGTCTTTGGCTGACAACAAATGTCTGATCCCATAAACTGACTAATGCCTTTTAATGTTGATACTCAAGAAAACACAGATGATTTTCACTGGCTCTTGCATCAATAACGTGGCTCACGAAAAACAGCACTCTAATACTTCATTCTGCTTTCCTTAAAACACAATATCCTGGGAAGCATAAATTTTAGCCATAGTGTTCATCTTGGGTTTAATATGATGATCAGTGCCCAAAAACATGCAGATAACAGAATGAAAAGCTCTTAGGGTTCAAGATCTTCAAGCTCAAACTGCAACAGACCAAATCAACTCCTTATTCTTCTTTTTAAAGCAACACAAAGCAGTTAGCCTCTGGTATTCCACTAATGTTGTCTTGGGTAGGACCATGACCCTTTTGACTGGTTTTAGACGGATTGGGTACCCTCCTGCCAGTTGTGGAATCAGTAGGCTACTTATGAGTAGGTTATATCCTGACGTTTTTGTCCTGTGTTCTTCATCAGGGTCTGATTCAGTGTGGTCAACGTAAAATGGGATGACCCACGCCATCTCTCGTCAGCCTGGAAGGATACTTCAACCCTAACTTATTCTTTGTCAGTTTGAGCAGCTGGTGGATCTTTATGCGGAGTCATGCTGTCTCTCCCTTGATGTGCATCATTGTAAATAAAACTCTGTTCTTGATTTTTTTTCTTTGCCTGATTGAGTCTTCATTCATCTGTGGTATTACAGTTTTTCTCAGTCGCTTTGGTGCTTTTCTCACATCACTATTAACATTTGCACAGCAGTTAGTGCATTTCTCAAAACAATTAGTGCAAACTGCAAAACCTAGTGGATGACCTGCAAAAGCACGTCACTTACTCAAAATGGATAGTCCATTCCTCAAAAGCAAGTATTTATGTCAATGAAACTGTCAGTGTCATCAAAATGAGAAGTCTTGACACCATCGTTTATGAACAAGATAGTCAAATGGCTTTGTCATGTTTTCATTATGACAGTTCTCTCAGTGTTTTCCAATGCAAAAAAAAGGTCAGAACTCGGTGACACTACCTGAACATGCTCAAGACAGCACTATACAGTACTTGTACAGCCATTTGAAAACTACAGTAAAGTTACACATTGCTGTATAATGTATAAAGGAGTAAGTGAGTACAAGACACTGAATACGTACATTTTTACAGAATTTGACAGAATTTGATAACTAGTTCAACAATTTTGTATGTAATGACTCAAGCAATGAAATGAAGACTATTAGTTTTATTGGGAACGACTATTCAGCATCCATAAGTATAGTTCATTTTGACTGACATGACATAAGCAAATGATAATGTTAAAAAACAGCAGAGAATTGTATGAAAGCAACTGATACATGTCAAAAAGCATTTGCAATTTGTTCAGAGGAAGGAAAAATTGCTACTATGATGTACACAAATGACTAAATGTTGTGGAGGTTGAACTAATAGTTATGAGAATTTTCATTCTGATCTGAAAAAAGCACCAAAGCGACTGAGAAAAACTGTAAAATTGCCATCATTCCTTGGCACTAAATGGGTACACAGTGTTGAAAAGGGGAATCCCTACATTGTGTCTACTTTAAAGGGTTGTATCTACACTACTATCAGGGAGGATTAGATTACTTTTTTTCCCCTGGAGGCGTTTTGCAGTAAATGTCTCAATTTTCTACTTGCTATGTCTGGTATGTCTTGATCTTGCATATTTCAATGTCTGCCTGTCAGTACTGTAATTGGTTCTTCTTATTTGCAGAAGCACCAAATGATATTTGCCATGCACAAAGGTAAAAAGTGTCTCAAATACTGTACAAGTGTAGGCCTATGATCATAAATCCGATTCTTAATTGTAGAATCACTGAATGAAACATGAAATGTGAACATTGGACAATCTCCTTAGGGGAAACTTTACATGCAGTGCTGTAGTAAATAATTACAGTGCAGTCTTCCTACATCTCCTGACAGTCCTGTCTGTTGGGCCACAAATTCTCATCCACATCACAACGAATATCATCTTGCTTGACATATTATGACAACTTCTTCATCCATTTTGCATGTAAAGACTTATGTTATGAACTACTGTAATGCCTAAATGTTGTGGGGGGTAAGACTATTTAACAGAGACCCATTATAATACATTTTGATAAACATGACATACAGTAAGCAATTGATAATGTAGGAAACAGCAGAGAATTGTACATAATCATTTGCATGAATGTACCAAAGCATTTGCAACTTGTTCAAAGAAATGAAAAACTGCTTTTTTGATGTACACAAGGGACACAATGATGTGAAGAATTTCAATTTTGATCTGAGAAATGTATCAAAGCGACTGAGAAAAGCTGGAATGCCATAGACTGAGGACATTATTACGTGGAAATAATGTTCTTCAACGCTTCGGCGTGATGATCATGAAGCCCGATGAACTGCCATCTTGAAGTTAATGCAGACCTCTAGGGATTCCTATTCTTCTCAGTTGTTTGTAGCAGTCTATGGGTCAACTAAAGCAGCATCTCATTGATCCCACAACATTACAACCCAGGTGGGACTTGAACCCTCAATCACCAGCTCCAGGGGCTGATGCTTTATCCATTAGGCCACTGGGCCACATAAGAACATGTTTTTTTTATGTCTGTCATGGACTTCTATTGCCATGAACTTGCAATAGATATTTTGGTATTTGTGTTCAACTTTCCCAAGAAGATTTTTTTTCAAGGACAAAGCGGCAGGCAAAGCTCTCATACAGTAGGTCTGTTAAATATCTGCAATATGGGTTATGTAAGAAAGCGAAGCCTCAATTGGATCACTAAACAGATGTCTCACAAAAACAGAATCAGACAATAATAATATAGCCATTGCCATTACAGTTTTTCTCAGTCGCTTTGGTGCTTTTCTCAGATCAGAATTAAAATTCTCATAACTATTAGTTCAACCTCCACAACATTTAGTCATTTGTGCACATCATAGTAGCTATTTCTCCTTCCTCTGAACAAATTGCAAATGCTTTTGAACATGTATCAGTTGCTTCGTCATGTCAGTCAAAATTAACTATACTTATGGATGCTGAATAGTCGTTCCCAATAAAACTAATAGTCTTCATTTCATTGCTTGAGTCATTACATACAAAATTGGTGAACTAGTTATCAAATTCTGTCACAATGCTGTAGAATTGCAAAGAGCATATACAGTAAAAATATGAAACGTACATATTCAGTGTCTTGTACTCACTTACTCCCCTAACTATAGCAATTTGTAACTTTACTGTAGTTTTCAAATGGCTGTACAAGTACTGTCTTGAGCATTTCCAGGTAGTGTCACCGAGTTCTGACCTCTTTTTGCATGGGAAAACACTGAGAGCATAAACTGTCGTAATGAAAACATGACAAAGCCATTTGACTATCTTGTTCATAAACAATGGTGTCAAGACTTCTCATTTTGATGACACTGGCAGTTTCA
Organism: Alosa pseudoharengus; assembly: GCF_046254945.1. Taxonomy (NCBI): domain Eukaryota; kingdom Metazoa; phylum Chordata; class Actinopteri; order Clupeiformes; family Clupeidae; genus Alosa; species Alosa pseudoharengus. Next base: position 3,827,933 of record NW_027468859.1, read on the forward strand.
TTGACATAAATACTTGCTTTTGAGGAATGGACTATCCATTTTGAGCAAGTGACGTGCTTTTGCAGGTTATCCACTAGGTTTTGCAGTTTGCACTAATTGTTTTGAGAAATGCACTAACTGCTGTGCAAATGTTAATAGTGATGTGAGAAAAGCACCAAAGCGACTGAGAAAAACTGTAAACAAATTATTCTAGTCTGTCTTTATATGTTCAAAAATAAACAGCAAATTGGCTTATGTGTATGTATAACTACAGTACATCTTAAAAACCTGCCAAATCATTTGAATCTACTTTAGAATCTCTGAAATGGTGTTCTAGTGAACATGAGCAAACTTTTGTCCCTCTGGTCGTACCTTCCAATGGGGGATGAGAATGAGGTCATAAACCTGGACCACTACCCACAGAAATTAATGATCACTGTGCAACTATGCTTAATAGTCCACATTTATTTCAAAGTAATTTATGTCAAAGTCAGGTCTGAAAATCATCCTTTACCCATGTTTTTACACCAAGGAGATGGCTGTGCATGGCATGAAGAGTGAACAACCCCATCTGCCTCTACTGATTGGAGAGTCAGAGAGTGGACAGCTAACTGTACACACCTATCTCTGTTGCCAAACCACACAGCTATATAGCAGGTTAGCATACGTCACACACTGGATCTGTAGAAGTTGTTGAGCATTTGTGGCGACATGCTGAAAATCTTTAGGCATTGCAGGAAGAACATCCTCTGGATGTCTTTGCCAGCTGTGCCGTGTTCTTTGTCCACTTTAGGTCTTGGATATCAAGGAATGTCCATCTCTCTGACTCTCCAATCAGTAGTGGCAGATGGGGTTGTTCACTCCTTCACATGTCCACAGCCATCTCCTTGGTGTAAAAAGGTGTGTAAAGGATGTGTTTCAGACTTGACATAAAGTACTTTTACCCTGGTGCTTCATAGAAACCTGAATACGATATTGTAAACAGATTGGCTTTAACTTTCTTGAGTTAAGGGAAAATGACCCTCCCATTTTATGTGTTCAGAAGTGAAAGACTAATGTGCTTTTCACAGGATGATGTCTCCCTTCAAACACGACTCCTGCATTTATATTGAATGAGAATAATTCCTGTATGTTAAGTGCATAATAACTAGTGTTAGTACTTCAGTATACAGTGTTAGTGTTTACAAAGAAATCTCTTTATGGACAAAAACTATACGTTAAGTGAGGAATGACTCTTCCAATTCTATATGTGAAGTGAAAAATGGGTCCACTCTTACTACAGTAGCCTACATGCTAATGGGAAATCACTGTTTTTATACTGCATAATACAGAGATATTCCGATCTTTCTGGACCTTGATACACATGCTTGGCTCAGAGGATGCTGACATGAGAAGTGGATTGCACACAGATTGCACTTTTACTTAATCTTCCACTACACTAACATTCTTTACATTCTTTATTAATTTTCTATCCATTTACTTGTTATCTACAATCTGCCTGTGGCCTCCCTTACATCACATACACTAGGGGGCTTTAAAAATGTGTACTGCAGATTGACTCCCACTCTCCCATAGACTTCCATAAAACAACCTTCACAGACTAATCCAACCTAGCGATCGTGGCCGGAACAGGCCTCTCTCAGTGGCCAGTGAGTGGGCAGGGTGGAGTCTGGAGACTTACGATGGCTTAAAGGCCTAACCTCAACTGACCTCTCAAACATTTGCGTATGAGACCACTGCAGTGATCTATGGCAAATCAATATTCATTTATTTCTCATGAAACACTAAGCCACTATGCTAAACTTTTACTTCAGAAAAAGAGAGAGAGAAAGAGAAAATCCAACAGTGGCATGTTACTGTCACCAACACTGAAGTGCCAAGATTCAAACCGCAGAAAATATCAGTTACACGACACGTGCATCCTCCTTTGTGGCAGGATACATTTTTTGTCATCAATTTAATTTCAAAAACAGGCTATATGACTTCTAAAAAGGACTTCTATAAGTTGGTTTAGATAGACAGCAATGTCCCTGAAGATCAGCTGAAAGACCCCTCTCTGACCCAGTCGAACTGGTCCATCTAAGAATCTAGTTTAACATTAACAGTGAACTGGTCCATCTAAGAATCTAGTTTAACATTAACAGTGAACTGGTCCATCTAAGAATCTAGTTTAACATTAACAGTGAACTGGTCCATCTAAGAATCTAGTTTAACATTAACAGTGATAATCCGGATCATGAGGGCAAGATGGAGGAAAGACAGGAGAGAGAGAGAGAATAAGATAAGATAATAAGAGAGAGAGAGAATGTATTGTCTGTTTGTGTGTCAGAGAGAGAGAGAGAGAGAGAGAGAGAGAGATAGAGAGAGAATAATAAGAGAGATAGAGAATGTATTGTCTGTTTGTGTGTCAGAGAGAGAGAGAGAGAGAGAGAGAGAGAGAGAGAGAGATAGAGAGAGAATAATAAGAGAGATAGAGAATGTATTGTCTGTTTGTGTGTCAGAGAGAGAGAGAGAGAGAGAGAGAGAGAGAGAGAGAGAGATAGTGTGTGTGTGCAAGGGCACTGCTAGAAAATGTGGGCCCTATGACAGAAAATAATTCTACAAACACCCCCCCCCCCCCCCACCCCATCAGTACTGGGCCCTTAGAATCGCCCTAACCCTAGCGGCGCCCCTGTGTGTGTGTGAAGGCCCAATGCATCTAATGTGATAAAATGCCTTGTCCAGCTGCATTACTTGTTATTGAGAAAAGCCAACAGTGCAGAGTGGCCTTTAGTTTTCTTTTGTTTTGACAGCACTGTGAGTTCTACCAGCCAGAAAGGGATGGCAGATGTTTCACACTCACATTTTCATGTTGTTATTCAAATGGGGCCTTTAGTCACAGCTACAGACAGAACCTTTTACATGTTATTTATGAACCAGGACCTGGAACCTCTTGCCACCTCTCTGCCATGCAATGGAACACGGAATTGGTTTGAGTGATTTCAAGTGGTTGACAGTACTGTTTTTCTTCTGTCCTCAGCCTATCTGTTTTGTATCAGAACAGAAAGCTGTTACTGGTTGCTTTTATAGCCGCGAGGCGGCACTTTAACTGCCGCGCAATTACCGGCTCGAAAGGGAGAAGACGTTGTAACGGGGCGGAGCTGAGTGAGAGTGCCTGTCAATCAGCGCAAGCAGATCGTGCCATGCTACCTGAAGTTGTCTTCTACATCACAGCTTTTAAACAGGTAAACCTAGCTGACATAGCACTGATGTGTTTTGGCATGGTTGTTTTAGCCGTATTTCTCCGGAGGGGTTTGTTCTGCATTGTTCGTCGGGAATAAAATTGCCTATCCACAGTAGGCTATAACAATGTTGTTTTGAGTTGACTTGTGTTTGTTGAACAATGCAGATTGAATTTTCAATCCCAAGACTTTAAAAAGCCTTAAAATATTAAAATAACTCCCATCCCACGTAACTCAGTCTGTCTTTTTCAGTGGACACAGGAAATTAAATGCGCCATTACTTTGCTCTAGTCTGTAAATAAAAAGCTTTTTCTTAAGACGGCCACTGTTTCTTCAAAACTAATCGGATCAAAGAGACACCGGACCCATTGAAAAATGTCCAGACCTTTCAGTAGCTTCTCGACATGAACACACGGCGTCGTTGTTTTGCGCACTAAGAAATCCCCGTTCCTAGAAAAGAAAAGTGAAAAAAAAAAAAGCCGTGCACAGATGAACTTTTCTTGCACGCTCTGTAATCTGACACCACCACGAACCCCTTGAAAAAGCCAAGACGAAGGATGGATTCTCGACTTCACCCGCATAAATAGTCCGGCGAGAGCCTACGGAAAGACCTGTGTCCTAGTCTAGAACCCATACACCCGTCTTTGCATTGTCTGCGTCAGCGCGTTTTGAGTCATATTGCCTGTTTTTTTTTTAAATGAAATTGACGCCAAAAAGTTTCTCTCTCTACAAAGGCGGATGGGTGACTGCCATTCTCTGCGGCTCCATGTGAGGAAAGGATGAAGAATCACAGCAACAGCTCCCGTCTAAATAATCTAACGCCAAATCACACCAAAGAGCGAAACTGCAAAAAGACGGACGGAATCTCGGTAGCCTGGCCACGGTTCTCTCTACGTGATTATGCTTTCTGCATGGCAACGCTGTGTCTCTTCTGCCTAGGCTCTCTCTTCTACCAGCTGAACGGTGGCCCTCCGAAAGTTCTTCTGGA
>NW_027468859.1:3842120-3844620 GCF_046254945.1 Alosa pseudoharengus
CAGCGTGGTGTTTTGGTGGATTCCTCCACGGCTCCTTGGGGAGTCGTGAGCCGGTGGCGGCACTTCTCAAAAAAAGGCCTCATTCCTGACAAAACAGCGTCTTTCGAAAACTGGCTCGTTATATAGCGCTTAGCGCTCCTCGAAACATGGGTCGCTACCTTGCTCTGCACTCGCTCCCCATCTTTACGTCCCCCGGGGGCGGGTGACCGCGGGTGGACTCGAGTGTTACACGTCCTCCATCTGCTTTTGGAAAATAGCGGGTCTAAAATAAGCTCGCTTAAATATACAGTGCGATGGGCCGATTCACTACGGCGGATCCCAGCCAGTCAGACCGCCGTGCCTGGCACATGCCAGGCTAAACCGCGGACGTGCCCGATTTAGGAGTTCAGAGGACTCGGAGCTTTCCTGCGCTGCACTGGCGTCTAATTTGGTTCCGACGCTAAGCTCCAACGCTCAGCACCTCTGGGACTAGGCAGCTGGGAATTGTGGGACAAAAAAAAATCGAAAAGCAAAAATGGCCACCGCTATCTTGACATCTGTCGACAGGAGTGCTGGACAGGATCATCGTTGTTCTGTTATCTAAAGTTTGTCCAATTTCCGCCACAGTTAAATAAGGACGGAAAACAGACCGATTAGGTCAGAATCCCTGCTTTTATCTTGGAGTTGACCAATACCATGCTTTCATATTTTAGGAAACAATACTTTGGAATTACCTCAAGCTGAGAGGACTGAAAGAGAATCAATATGTGTGTGTGTGTGTGTGTGTGTGTGTGTGTGTGTGTGTGTGTGTGTGTGTGTGTGTGTGTGCGTGTGTGATGGGGGTTGTTGTTTTGCTTTCTGGACATGGTTTCGGTTTCAGTTCAGCTTGGCTTGTGTGGCGTGGCCAATCGCTCGATTGAACTGGCTGCTCTCGGCTCCAAGTGTCAGCTAAGCAGATACGTTTACGCCACTGAGCAGACATCTGGGTCTTTACATTTGCCCCATCTGTGCCTAAAGCTGAAAGAGAGGATCACTATGTATAACATAGTGATTTGACATCAGTGCATGTGTGTGTGTGTGTGTGTGTGTGTGTGTGTGTGTGTGTGTGTGTGTGTGTGTGTGTTTATGTCTTTTTGTGTAAGTGTGTGACTGTCTGCTAGTTTTAGGTTACTCTATACAGGCTGGCACTTATAAGAATAACTCCTGCTTGTTTTTGGAATGTGTGTGTGGTTGGATTGGTTTGTGTGTGTTGCTGTGGGTTGTTGCCAAGGTACAGAGCAGCCCATCAGGAAGTGGTCAGCAAGTGGACACGAAGAGGGAATTACTGACAAGACTTCTCCCTCCGTGCCAATACTACTGAGCCCTAGCTGCTGCACTGTACTACAACTCCCAGAATGCTCTACTCCAGCATTCTATTCTCAGAACCAAAGCCAAGTCTGCATCCTGTCCCAAATAGCACTAATGGGTGGATGCTCCATTGCCATCTAGTGAAATAAAATCCTGACCAGGGATTGTTAATGATGGTTGGTCAGTTTTTGCCCCTGACCCTAGGGATGGCTGGTGACTGTTCTCATCTGTTCTGGAGAGATGGGTACAGGTGATGATGTCCACTAAAAGAACTAGATCGGGGGAAGAATCCTAAGTCTGTTAGTTAGTTGTGCTGTTGGATCATTCTAGTTGCATGGATGTCTATATGTTTTATATGTATGTAAGTGTGTGTTTGTGTGTGTGTGGGTGTGTTTGTGTGTGTGTGTGTGTGTGTGTGTGTGTGTGTGTGTGTGTGTGTGTGTGTGTGTGTGTGTGTGTGTGGGTGTGTGTGTCTGCGTATGTCTCTTAAATCCCCCTGGGGTACAACTGTCCATCTGATATGCCGGCACCAAACAGTGACAGTAATGTATTCCCTTTCACCTATATCAGCCTCCGGACTACCCATCCATAATGCATCATTAATCCATCCCAATGAATTATACATCAGGGAGGATGCATCAGTGTTTATACCCACAAGCAGCAGCAGCATTAGCCTCTGCCTCAGCCTCTGTGTCTGCCACTAAGAGAAATCAGGAGTCAGCTCGGCACGAAGGATGGGGGGCATATGTCTGAAATCCATATTCAAGATTCACCGCGTTCAGATTGAGACAAGGACAAAGTTCATTGTACAGATGTAGGAGTTTGGGTAGCATTGTTGATGCAATCTCTCATCACAAGTAGAACCACTGCAATGCATAATACATATTGGAATATTGATATAACTATATAATGTGGTAAGATTAAATGTTATATACCTGTATATAACCAACCAACCTGTTTATAGACTGTATATAACCAATATTGAACTGTTGAAATATCATATAACTAAACAATGTCCATCATTGGCAATATACAGTAATGTCTCTGCAGTGGTTCTCAAAGTGTCGGGCCATGACAGGTGGGCCGCGATGAACAGGAGGACATTTGTTTTTTGTGCCTGTCATTGTTAATGCCTTTTGGGGGCCGCTGTGGCCTACTGGTTAGCGCTTCGGAC
>NW_027468859.1:3862120-3867120 GCF_046254945.1 Alosa pseudoharengus
TGTATGTTTGTTCCTCTGTGTGTGTGTGTGTGTGTCACTATGTGTGTGACTGTGTGTGTGTGTTTCTCTCTCTCTCTCTCTCTCTCTCTCTGTATGTGTGTGTGTGTGTGTGTGTGTGTTTGTCTGTGTGCATACAAGGATGCGCACACATATGTGTGTACGCGTATGTGCACTGTGCACACGTGGGTATGTGTGTGTCTGTGCATGCATGTGTTTCTGCTTCTGTGTGTATTTGCATACATCTCTCTCTCTCTCTCTCTCTCTCTCTCTCTGTGTGTGTGTGTGTTTGTGTGTGTGTGTGTGTGTGTCACTGCCAGCTCCTCAAATTATTACTCCATTCCCTGCACTCATTCATGTAATGACTGGATGGTTCCTCCTACCACATCACAGGCCACTGGCTTATCCTCATGTGGAAACGCCAGCTGCTTCTCCAAACTGCACAGTGACGGTCACTAACAGACACTGTAAGCAGCCTATGGCTGACCACAGCCACGGACATGATCTATTTCTGGCAATACTCAAAGTGGAATTAATGGTGTATGTATGGACCTCCAGGTGGTCTTTTTGCTGTTGTCAGCATGTCAGAAAATAGTTGCTGTAAGGGTGAAGAACGAAATGGATTCAGTCACAGGACATCTGACCTTTGGTGCAAGCATTTCTGGAATCATCAAACTGACTAAAAATCTATTGAGTTTACTAATGCAAAATGATACAGTAATATGATCCTTTTTAGCTCCTGATTGATCTTATACTGAATAATGTCCGGATCTCTGGAATACTCTCTTGTAAATAAAGAGTTTTTTAGAGACAACTTTTCTCTAATTTAGGAAGTTGATGGAAAAGTATATAGTCTCATCTTTGCTTTCAATATTAAAGTAATTTAGAAGAATAGCAATACATATTGGACCGCCAACTAAACATCATTAAGTATAATTTTTAATTGTGAGGTCTCTGACAATTTAAACCCCTTGTTCTCTAACACAGTAAAAATAAACATTTTCCAACCATTATAGTTGGTTGTCCTCCATTATAGTTGGTTGTCCTATGTATTCAGATCCAAGCTAAAAAGGCAATGTTGAAATGCTGCTATAGTGTCCTGTTGTATGGCTAGGGTTGGGTGCATGCTGGGAGATGCAGTTTCTACCTGGTTGTCCCACGAAGGACGGTGGTGAGTCACAGTGTTTTGGCAGACGTGGGGTTAACAGTCATTCCACTCCTGAATGCATTCCTGATGACACACTGCTTCAACTAAACACTTCCAGATACAACCTCTCATTCAGGCTCAAGTGTGTGTGTGTGTGTGTGTGTGTGTGTTTGCGTGTTTCTGAGTGAGAACAAGAGATGGAGAGAGAAAGCAAAGAAAAAAGAGACACGAAAACGTGGCGATTTCAAGGTGATATTGTGCGCACATGTTTTGAGCATCATGACTTCTGATACAAAGCAAGTAGAGTTCACTCAGACACAGACAAACACGCACTGCCACACACACTCACACTCACACACACACACTCACACACACACACACACACACACACACACACACACACACACACACACACACACACACACACACACTCACACACACACACACACACACACACACTCACACACACACACACACACACACACACACACACACACACTCACACACACACACACACACACACACACACTCAGACGTTGCTCCCTCTGCGAACCTGAGCCTTCCCTTGATGTCTATAAAGCGTGCTCAGTCTGCCAGTTACCCACATGGCCGAACAATCCCGCTGTTGTTTTGGACACGGCTCCCTAGCAACCCCTTGGCTGAGTGCAACCTCTCTCTCTTGACTTCTGCAGGCCAGCACACCCACACTCCACTGTACCCCCCCCCCCCCCCACTTGACTGTTGTTTGGCTTTACCTCAATGCCCCTATGCTCCCACCCCACCCCCAGCTTCACCTGTTGCCCCCCACCACTTACCTCTCTCTTGCTCTCTTGCCCCTAACTTGACTTTTGCTGGCCTTAATCCAAAGTAACACCCCCCCCCCCGAATACCCCCTGCCATCCACGTAGTGCCCCTTTCACTTGACTTGTGTTGCCCCAGACATCCCCACTCATCACCTTAATGCCCCCTGTCCCGGTTGACTTGGGTTTGGCTCCTCCACCCCACTGTCTGAATTCCCCCTGGTCATTCTCCTGGGAGCTTGAATTGGCTGGTCCTTGCAGCTCCGAAACTGCCCATCGTCACATTGACAATATACTTTTGTGTCCTGCACTAATGAAGCGCCTAATTGGTTTGTTTGTGAAAATGTGGCCGAAAGTGAGCATGCGGTGGACGCCATTCGTTAATACATAGCCAAAAAATGCCAAAGCAACAAACTCATATTCAGATCGCTGTCACATATCCATAAGATACCCAGCTCCTTGTATCAACAACTTAACATAAAATACATTTGACATGAATTTCATTCATACCTTACATTACATAGCATTAACTATGGGGGCATTGCTCTCGTTAGTTCTCTTTTTTCATTCATTCATTAATAATCAAGAAATGTAAATATTGTTCTGGAAATCTGGAGACTTTTGGGGAATGAGAGACAATAGTTTCCACTGTCTGTCCACCATTTGCATGAAGCCAGTTTGGCTTGCTCATAGGAACTTTTTGGTTCCACTGCCAAGGAGAGACCTTTAGAACAATTTGGCCTGTTGATAGGAACCTTTTGGTACTCCTGCCAGACTTGAAGTATCATTTGTAAGGTTCCTTTCTGGCAGATGGTCAGAAGAACACCTCATAAGAGTAAAGCATTCAGTTGTTTTTATCCTGATTATCTGTGTGTGTGTGTGTGTGTGTGTGTGTGTGTGTGTGTATGTGTGTGTGTGTGTGTGTGTGTGTGTGTGTGTGTGTGTTTGTAGTGGTGTGTGTGTATTTTGTAGTGGTTTGAGTGTGTGAATAGAAGTGTGCTGTTATGCAGTCACAGGGGAATGGCATTGCTGTTATACAAGTCTCATTGGACAGGACAATGGTTCGTTAGCTAACAGGTTCCTCTCAGGGACAAGGTAATGAGTCAAATGTTCCTTCTTGGAGTTAGAAGAGAACTTGTCTTTTGGATGACCCTGTGTGTGTGTGTGTGTGTGTGTGTGTGTGTGTGTGTGTGTGTGTGTGTGTGTGTGTGTGTGTGTGTGTGTGTGTGTGTGTAAGTGTGTGTGTGTGTGTGTGAGTGTGTGTGTGTGTGTGTCTATATGTGTGTGTGTGTGTGTTAGTGTATGAGTGTGTGTCTGTGTGTGTGTGTGTGTGTGCATGGCTGTATGTGTTTATGTGTCTCCCTTTCTGTGCATATGCGTGTGTGTGTGTGTGTGCGCGCACTTATGTGTGTTTGTGTATCAAGACCGAACTGGCATTTAAGGAAATAAGCCTGTGTTGACTAAACTAGCTGAGCCAAAGCTTACTTTCATTAAAAGGGATCTCGCCCAGCGGATGCCTACAGTAGTGGTCGGCCTTGACGTTAAAATAATAATGACGTTTCACAAAGAGCTCGCAAAGGCTGAGCCGGTCTCTGGCTCACTCTCCATCTCCATGCAGACAGTGTTAATTACTACCAAGGGAAGGAACGTAGCCATAACAGAACAGGCTACGCTAATATGGCAAGGCCTTCTTTATAAAAAGGACATTGCTAATGCCCCCAATTAGAGTCAACATGGATTAAAGACCTTTATGGCTTTGAAAAATAAGTAAGTAGTAGTAATGATCCAGTATAATCCCATACAAAGTTTTAAGGTTCTACTTGTGTGTTTGTTTATACAAGAACAGGGTGAAATCATGCGTTATTTGTCATAGCATATAAGGAGGTCGAATAGCTTAGTCATGCACAAGGACTCAGAGCTCAGAGTGGCAGTTCAACCAGTTCAACTTTTTAAGGTCACACATTGGAGAGGTGCACAAACAAACACACACACACACACACACACACACACACACACACACACACACACACACACACACACACACACACACACACACACACACACACACACACACACACACAGACACATGCACACACACAAACACACATGCGCATGTTCACACACACACACACACACATGTGCGTGTTCACACACACACACACACACATATGCGCAAACACACACACACACACACACACATGCGCGTGTTCAGACACACACACACACACACAAATTCAGACATGCACGTTCATACATACAGTATACACGCACACACACACACATGCATATACACACACACTCACTCATGCACACACATGCATACACACAGTGAGTTGTGGAGGGGAAGTTGAGGTAGCGGAGGTCTTTCTCCCTCTCTTCTGGTGGTGCTGCGGAGAAGGCAGGGCTCACCACAGTTGAGTGGGACATTTCTCACCGTCTCACTTCCTGCGCCGGGAATGCTGGCGGTGCAGAGAGCATTCCGGAGAATTCCGTGAGCAGGAATGTGGGGTGGGGGGCGGGTGCGGCTTACGGCTCCCAAACCACATGATCGTCTCTCTGACTCGCATGCTGTTGTATATACTACACTAGCAGGAGTGTGTGTGTGTGTGTGTGTGTGTGTGTGTGTGTGTGTGTGTGTGTGTGTGTGAGAGAGAATGAGGGTACCCTATCTTCTCTCCATACCCCTGAGACTGTCCTCTTTCTCTCTCTCTCTCTCTCTCTGCGCGCGCGTGCGTGTGTGTGTGTGTGTGTGTGTGTGTTGTGTTTGTATCTAGTATGAGAACAACTTTATCTTGGTTCTGAATTTGTGTGGTGTTGAAGAGGAAGTCTCAGATGATTTCTGTACAAGAGCATAAAAACTGGAGATGAATAGAGAGGTTGTGATAACAGAGGGAAAGATCTCTCTCTCTCTCTCTGTCTCTCTCTCTTTTGCATTTACATTTATTCATTTAACGCTTGTGTCCAAGGCAACTTACAAAAGAGAGAACAAACAAGATACCGTGCATATAGGAGACATTAGTGTAACATTAGTGTAACAGTAAGCACTACCTCACATA
>NW_027468859.1:3884620-3889620 GCF_046254945.1 Alosa pseudoharengus
CTTATCGGTAGCCTACGTTGTCCAAAAACAACGCTTTTGCGTCCACTTCAGGCGTATTTGTTTCGCAACGTGCGTGTAAAATCATTCGAGGTATGTACAAACAGGCCGCAATGATGTAAAAGCGCAAACTGCCTGTCGCGGGAGCTGAAAGTGGCAGATTGCGATTGTCATGTCATGCATATGCATTCATGGGAGGATGCAGGGGAAAGTGGGAGTTTAGCGTAAAAAGATGGGAGGGGAAGAGTAAAGAGCGCCTAATTATGTATTCCGCAGTATGTACAAAGACTGCTCCTGAAAGCGCACGTCTATTCTGCGCCTAAATACTTGCGCCTTGTAAAAGCAGGTGTTAATCCAAATTGAAGTTCAATGCTTCAATAAGAGAACCTTTCAAAGACAACAGAACCGCTATTTAAAGCACCAGTTTTGCAAGTCTTTGTAGGCTATTAAAAGCAACATTAACTTTCGTTGGCCTTTCGAATGTCTTACTTTCACTTTCACGTCATTCACTTAAACTTTCCTACTTGCTAGATTTGACCAATCTTCCATAGCCTACGTTCACAAGTAGTTTGAGTAGAACTACTGATCTTCATTATCTCCCTGCTCGTTGACATCTTATCATCTATGGTATTATTTCATGATCGCTAAACGTTTGATTCTTTTTAATGTCATCAGTTAACTTCATTCAACTGCGCTTGTAGGCTCTGCCATTCAGTTGTGGACGTTCGTAAATTGCGTTTATGGGCGGAGAGCATAGACAGTAAAAGAAATGGACGAACAGACTCCGTCGTTCTCAATGGGAGGGCACTGAGTCATTTTTCAGTTGGTCCCCCCAGTACTGCGCAGACTCGCACTTAACTTTGTGACGTTAGCCATCAAACTGAATCTTGTAACTCATATGATAGATACACAGAAATTCTTCTCACACTTCCTTCGTCTTCAAAGTCATCAAAGTTAAACATTTATTTATGTATTATTATTAATATCATCCTCACAAGTGATATCAAGTCGTGTTAATGTTGAAACTACCACACATGATCATCTTCAAAAACAGTCATGGTAAAACAAAACAAAAAAGTTATAGCTTCCAGCCTTGAAGCTAATCTTCTTTCCACTTTTCTGACCTACGGTCAATCCATCGAAAACCTCTGAAATGATTATCGTTAGACTACCTAACGGTAAAACTACTGTTTTTCATTAGGTTTACTTGCCTCTATGCTTTACCTTAACATACAATGCATGCTATTGTAGGCTACATAGCTCACGAGTTTCCGTGCTGGCTGGACTACGCTTCTTATCCAAACAATATGGTTATCTCCCTTCAGTGCGTTAGCTTCCCTTCAACCGGACATGCTAAACATTCTTCTTACGGGAACCTAACGTTACGTACGAGGTAATCGAGTCTTGTTTTGCCTTTTATTGTTTATGTAGATAACACAGAAGCTAAAATATCGGCACATGATATATGTTATATGAAGTTATGGGAGTTCAAAAAAATCCTCAATGAATGGGCGTTCTATGGGGTTAGCAGAGAGTTGATAACCACCGCTACATCGATGCTTCTACTTCCGGGAATTCGCCTGCCCCCTTGGCGGAGAGAGGCAGAGAAAGGCGCAGTTTACACCAAGGATTGAACGATTGATAAATACGACGGAAACTTGGGTCTGTCAGCGTTCGCAGTCTGCGGTTTGTCCATGGCGTTGATAACGTTACGTTCGCAAATGTACGTACATCTGGCCCTATGTGTGCAACTTTACCAAACAGTATAGAAGTAAACCCCCTCTCCTTGCCCCGCTCTCTCTCGCGCTCCCTCCCTCTCCCTCTCACTCTCCCTCCCTTTCCTGCTCAATGAACACGCGCGACTTAAATAAAACATTCACAATCGTGAAAGCAAGGACGCATAGAAGACGACTAGCTAAATTACTATTAAAGGGGAACTTGGCAACTATTTCAACGTAATAAACCCGTTTAGAAATCATTTGGATGGTTAAATGACCTGTTCCGGTGAAAATGGTGACTTTCCCTGCTGCCCCTAGCGTCCCCAGGCGGAAAACCAACCTTGCAACATTGAGACTACCGTCCCGAAAAGATAAGTGAGAAACAAAGAAACTAGTTTTAAATCGTGTTTCTTACCTTGTAACATCCACGTTGTCTGCCAAACTTATGCTAACCGTTTTGCTAGCTTGTAAACAAATCCATGTGCTTTATCGTTACCTTTGTCCACGGTTTGAAATAGCATAATGCACAATTTCTCCAGCAGAGGGGGAAATCCTGCCAAGTTTCCCTTTAAATCCGCTTAGCATCATTAGCATGCTGCACATATTTGTTTAAAACTCTTGCATTGAAGTTGACTGATCATCTCAATACCAACGTTTCCCAAAAGGGCCTGTCCCAAGGAGAACAAGTATTACCTTGAAACTTAAACACACATGGGAAAACTGAACAGTCCAATCAGTAGACTATGATAGGCTAAGCTAGCCAACTATGCTACTTTGTTTACAATATTTCCAGGCTTCAACCAGACAGCTGAATTAAAGAGGTAGAGTTGTAATAAAAAATAGCAGGCCTAGGCTATAGGCTAATCTGCATAAAGTGTGCTGTCATAAATATCAGTCATTCAGAAAAATATTTTTATATCAGGATATAAAATAATAGATATATTATATTGTAATCCTCAGGTGTTCTAAGGGAGGCTATTAAAATGTTATTTAATAAAATGTCTAGCCCCCCCCCCCCCCCCCCCCAAAAAAAAAAGAAAAATCGAGATTTGTATCGAACCGTGGGTCAAAAATCGTGATACAAACCGAATCGTGAGGTTGGTGTATCGTTACAGCCCTAGTGTCAAGGTGGCGGCGCCCGTGAGCGGCGAACGAACCGACCTTGTGACTACAGCACTCACAGATCTTTTTTAAAACTTTTTTTATCGCCCACAGACGTTTCGGGCAAGATGCCCTTCTTCAGCGTGATTGTGGCGATCTTGCCCAAAATGTCCGTGTGGCGAGTCGAATATTATAAGGTGGAACTGAGAAATTTCAGGTTCAGAACATCTAAGTTTTGTGTTTGGTCTTAACCCTTAGAACCCGATTGACGCAAAGTGCGTCAAAAAACACACCCTTTCTTCTCTGTTACATTGCTCCGGAACGGTTCATCGCAGCGAGATGAAACCTTTATTGCACGACAGAGCAGAAGTGGGGCTTTCCAACGAGACTACACACTTGTCTGTACGATCAAGTATGAAAATTAAAAAAAATCATGAAATTAAATCAAATTGCATCATATTTACAGTCTATACTTCTCTGCATTCACCTGCACACACATTACTCTAGTTTGAATTACTCGCGAACCCGTGATCGCATCGATATGGCAAGCATATCAGATGAAAGAGGGGGCACAGGGCTATCCATTGGTATCGATCCTTCTGGCTTATAAAACCAGACGAAGTGACTGCAAAATAATAACGTCATGTACACAAACCAACGCTGCACACTCATTACTCTCGTTTGAATTACTCGCGGACCCGTGATCGCATAGATATGCCACGCATGTCAGATGAAAGAGGAGACTCAGAGCTATCATTTGATACCAAGTACATCCTTCTGGGTTATAAAACAGACGAAGTGACAGCAAAATAATAACTTCATATAGCTGGACTTACCCCACGTTTTTGTCTGTTCTTGTGGCAAAGCATGTTTATAATCCAATGCTATCATGTGTTTCTCTATGGCAAAGCATGTTCATATTCCGGTTTTGAGATCCTAGCAAATTCCTGCATGGCATCCAATTCAAGGCTCACATTGCATCCCAATTTCAACAAATAAACACCTTTTTTGCCTTTACTTTGTTCATGGCAATGCAGTAAAGAGTTGAGAATTATTATGACTGCATACACACAGGCACGCAGGCTAACACGCAACCTCGGGTCAAGTCAGGTCAGATCAGTTCGTGTCACAGATATGAGCGCAGAAAGGTCATTTTTCATCACTAAATAAAAAATGGCATTTATTTCCGTAAATCACACAGCAAATATTTCTGTAAATTGCTCAGCCCCAGAGTATCCCTCCAACATGGCAATTATATTGCCCGATTCAGGACAGTCTGCCCTACACACACATGAAATGCATGTAGAGCTGTGAGCTTGCTGTGGTGAGATACATGTCGAAATATAAGAATTTTTATAATACACTTTTTATATTTTAATTCTTTAAAAATCAAAATAAAATCAATGCTAGTATTAATACATGAAATGATGGCAGATCTGAATAGCCTAAACTCTCCTGAAAAAAACAATATATAATATATGTGTGTGGCACTTACAATGACCAGAATAAATCCTTATGAATAAAGGTAGTGAAAATGCCCTAAAAACAGCTTAGGGTTCTAAGGGTTAAATGTGGAATTAGAGAACTCCTGTCCTCATTACATGACAAATCCTATGTTACAGTTTTTCACAATGGCAAAAACTAATTTCTCTCACGTCCACCCTTTTCTCAAAACTCTAAAGCCATTTTTCAAACTACTTTCACAAAATTCTTGACTCTTCTTGCAAAATGCGAGCAATCACTGCCAATCCAAACTAAAACACTACTGAGCATTGATTAGACACTCCATCAACATGTCAAACACAGGATGTAGTACCAGAAAGGAAATGTATTTCTAAATTCTTTTCATTTTTGGGGGGGAAATATTAAAAACTCATTATCACAATTTAGATATTGCATACCGTAAATACTGCATGCAATACAGTATTCGATGGCCCCAGCAGTGGCGCGACTGGCTGGGGCACCTGCACCGTACGCCGGCGACCCGGGTTCGATTCCCGCCCCGTGGTCCTTTCCGGATCCCACCCCGTCTCTCTCTCCCACTCACTTCCTGTCAATCTCCACTTTCCTATCTGATTAAAGGCATAAAAAGCCCATTTCATGACAAGAACATGGTCTGTCACAATTGCTCGACCTGTTTCTAGTATAGCTCTTCCTCGTTCTCCTCCTCATCCTCCACCTCTC
>NW_027468859.1:3894620-3897120 GCF_046254945.1 Alosa pseudoharengus
GTTCCAAAGTAGGTAAATAACAGGAAGGAGTAGAGGCCAAAGGAAGGAAGATAGAAAGAGAGAGAGAGGGATGGATGGATGGTCACAGAGCAATAGAGCTTTGAAGAGTGAGAGAGAGAAAGGGAGAGAGAGCGAGGAAGAGAGATAGAGATGGACAGATGGAGTGCAGTAGAGCTTTGAAAAGATAGAAAGAAAGTGAGAAATGGATGGAGTAGAGCTTTGGAAAAAAAAAGAAAGAAAGAGAGAGATGGACAGAGAGTAACAGAGTCTTGAGTAAGCGCTTAGTGAGTGAGTGAAGATTTAACACCATGATGATCCAAGCTGCGTTGGTGGTTGTTTGGCAGAGATGCCAGTCCTGGAGCTAAGGTTACCGTGGGTCGCCAGGACACTACCACGGTGTCTGGGATGGGCAGCAGGCGCCGGGAGGTATGCAGACGGGTGGCATCGCCCCCTGGCCTGGCAAAGGTGGGAAGGTACCCACCCACCCATCGATTCGCCTCACAGAGAAGAGATTGTAGATCAGGACCTGTGTGTTTCAGTGCTTATGTTCAGTGTAGTTGTTTAAGTGTGTGTGTGTGTGTATGTGTGTGTGTGTGTGTGTGTGTGTGTGTGTGTGTGTGTGTGTGTGTGTGTGTGTGTGTGTGTGTGTGTGTGTGTGTGTGTGTGTGTGTGTAAGAGCTACAGTTAGGTGGAGTTGCTGGATCAGCAAAACAGTGTTCAGAGTATCACCATGTAACAGAGTATCACCATGACAGCAGTCATGTCAACACAAGATTAACTACACAAAACAAGGGATGGTCTCCACGGCCTAAACATGCACGCACGCACGCACACACGCACGCTCGCACACACACAAACACACACACACACACACACACACACACACACTCACAGACTCATCACCCCCCCCCCCCCCCAACACACAGGCACACACATGCACGCGTGCTCCTTTAGTGTGATATTTCCTATAGGGGTTAAGTAGGCTACTTAACCCTTCTACACACCCTTCTTATGAAATACTCTTAACAGCATACCTCCTCCCTCACCCTCACCCTGACCTTCTCTCTCTCTCTCTCTCTCTCTGTCTCTCTCTCGCACACACACACACACACACACACACACACACACACATACACATACACATACTGTACACACACACACACACACACATTTATTCTCTCTCTCTCTCTCTCTCTCTCTCTCTCTCACACACACACACACACACACACACACACACACACACAGACATGGGCAGTTTTTTTAATTATATGTATTTGAAATACTTATTTGATTACTTTAGCGTATTTTGGAATTTGTATTTTGCAGGATTGGAACAAATATAATGTAGTTTGTAACAAAATACTTTGAGGGATTGTATTTAGAGTATTTCAAATACTTAAATACTTAAGACAAATCTGTCATTTTTTCTCTAATAAGCCAACATTTCATCACTCAGTTAAATATACTAACCATTACAATAAGCTATGCTTATCATGGTCCGGGAGCCAAAGGCCAGAATCATGGTGGACCTGTTTTTTTCCTTTGTTGTTTCTTGTTGCCTAGGGGCTACTCCATAATAATAGGGTGGGTGCCCAATGATATCCCTTGGGCAATTCCCTATCAGCTCTAAAGTTGACCTAAGTAGCGATTTGTATACTAATTTCATTACAATTTTTCTCTTTTACCATCCCCTCTGGACATGTCTGAAGTTGGAAAAAATTATTAGAAAAGTCAACTGAGGGAGCCAAAATGGTCAACATGGGTTGTAAACCCAATTTTTTTGCGCCTGTCTTTTCTGTTTCATCATCCCCTTAGAACATTGAAAGTTAAAAAAAAAGAAAAAAGTAACTATCTTCAGGAGCTTGAATTGGCAGGTGTGTCAAATCAAGACTAAAATGTGAAAAGGATACAGATAAGATACTGATGGAGAACATTAGGACATGGACCCCATACAGTATGATGACCTTTGACCCCATGACCTTGAGTACCTAATAGCTGATGTTCATTCTCACTACAGGACAGTATTAAAACCACTTAATGGATTTGACATGAGGATTTATGCCAGGGATAACATCTGCCGAGGTATGCAGAAATAATGCAGGAGACGGACGCAAAGACTTCCCCGATGGGGAAAAGAGTTTTTTCCACCAAGTTAATTAATTCTGTATATCGGGACACCTTACAGGATGTTATTCTGTTTGTCCCCCATGTTGCCAGTCATTTATGTAGGCAATAGGCATGCATTTATAGCACACAAAGGGAAATGCAGTTCAGTTTAAAAAGAGGTCGCCCTGTTAAATTTGTCGTTCTACATTCATTGGTTACGGAAATGATGGTGGGTAGTATGCCATGTCATTGGTTCTCAACTGGTCTGACTTTGGGACCCACAATTTCCCATGTTCATAAAGTTGCGACCCATATATATATATTTTTTAGCGTTCAAGCCAATGGATATGGTGGGCTACATGGTAAGACAAGCGAAGTGCCTGTAGGCCTACTT
>NW_027468859.1:3912120-3917120 GCF_046254945.1 Alosa pseudoharengus
ACACATACAGACATTATTAAACAAATTCAAGGATGTGCTGGGCAGTGTTAGGCTCTGTTTCTGGTACATGAACGTGCCGCAGAGCGGTTTGACTTTGACACTAGAGGGCCGGTTCTTTGTCTGTGTGTGTGTGAGTGTGTGTGTGTGTGTGTGTGTGTGTGTGTACTGTTCAGAATAATTAATATTACATGACAATGGGTTTAACCTGTACTTCACCTGATTTATCATGGCGCCTGCTCCACACACACACACACACACACACACACACACACACACACACATTGTAACTCACTCACATGTTACAGGCCAGTCTTGCATGTTAAGGCTTCACTAGAATAACAGGGTGCATGTTTATCTTCCTCCCAATGTATCGGCCTTCAGTCCCAGACCCCAGGCTCGCCTAGACGCTCTCTCCACCCAGCAGGGCCCCTCCTGGGGCTTGTGAAAGCTGAGAGTGGCCCCTGGCCCTGGAGCCTTTGGGCCTCTCCAGATTTACTTAACCGGGGTCAGACGGCTGGCATCAGACACACACACACACACCTCAGGGTCAGGCGGTTGGCATTAATGTGTTCTACCCCCCCCCTCCCCAAACACACACACACACACATACACACACACCTTCCCAATGTGTGTGTGTATGTGTGTGTATGTGTGTGTGTGTGTGTGTGTGTGTGTGGTGTGTGTGTGTGTGTGTGCAACTCAAGAAATTACACAATGTAGCTTTAATTTTGTTTACACCCAGAACTTACATTGGGTCTCCAACTTAAGACATCGTATAGTCTAATCTTCTGCACATCCCTCTAGCCCTCTAGCCTGGTGAAATATTAACCAAAGTCTGTCACATCATATTGCCAACTATAAAGATGCAATCTGCCTGTTTCTAGCAAACACTTTGCAATGGTTAACTTGATACCTGTGACGATAAATACTAATTTTAACGTCTCACCTTAGCAAGTTACTGAGCTGTCTGAGTGCGTTTTTTGATCTGTGAGTGCTCGCACATGCGATAGGATACATTGCACATTATGGCAAAGGGGACATGCAGCTCATCATACGTTTCCCCAACATTTTTGCACCAATAAAATGAAATACAAATACATGAATAAATTTAGATTTAAAAAAGCTAAAAAATAATTGCATGAAATACAGGTTGGTCATGAGTCTTGAAGCTCAAGTCCCAGTCAAGTCTGAAGTCTTTTGAGGTGAAGTCGTACTGTATGTCAAGTCTGAAGTAACTGTTTGTGCGACTTATGCTATCCTTACACCGAAAGACTGTGCAAAGATTTGGCAAAGATTTTTGAAAGACTACAGTCTCAAACCCTCTCACATCTAAAGACAAGTCATAGAGTTTTTAAATCACTGACTAGTCACAGACTATGATTTTGCAACAACTAGGGATCTTACTTATTACAAGACTGCAATTAGATTCCTTTAAATTATTTCACATCATGCACTAGATATCATCAGGAACTTAAACAGTAGGGAACTCATATCAAAGTCATATTTTCGGGTTTAGGCAGCACTGTTTCATGTGTGACATCCTTAACTGATATACAGTTGTTCTGTCATGTGGTATAGCCGACTAATCATTTATAAGAAATGAAAGAACAAATAATCATATAGGCTACAGCTGTCGCCTACTTTGCCCCTTCCTGTTTGGTGTTGGAGAGAGGTCTCCGTTGGTTTTTATATTGTTCACTATTTGCATGAGCCATGACTAAAAGACTTGCGATAACAGGCTCATTCGACTTCATGCAGCGCTACGCACATCTGACTTGATGTCAGGCATGCTATGTTGAATGCAATGCATAGTGGTTAGAAATATTGTTCGACTTCTTGCAGCCAGACAGGAACTTACTTACCATGGTGTCACCATGTCACATGACCTTAAAATATTGCGGGAGCCTGCGCCTTCACTCAGTTCTTGTAGTTGTCCTTTATGGACTGCAGGACCTAGACCCCGCCATCATGACGTCATTTCAAAGACCTGATATGGCAGTTTGGAAGGAATCCTATCATGACGATTATGACAGGTTTCTCATTCTGCTTCATTATGTTGGAATGTGCAAAAATTCGAAGGAATACCTTCTTATATGTGATTTCTGCAACAATGGTAGGCTAGCCTACTGAAAACTTTTTGATATTCTGTTATTTTATTCTGTTGGCTAAATAGATGACACACATATACAGAAAACACTTAAAGGTGCTCCAAGCGATGTTGGGTAACGCGTAACATCCCTTAGAGCACCTTTAATATTGAATTTATGTGCTACAATGCAGGCCTGTTAACTGTATGACAACAATGGTTTATTTAAACTACATCAGAGCAATTTATTTTAATGAATAAGAAGGAAAGTTAGACTGTATTTATTGCACACACAATTCTGCGATATCTCCCGCAATGTCGCCCGTGAGACACTTCAGGTAGACTGCAACTGGCGTGTTTCAGGGCAGTCTGCCGTCCTCTGTAGTTCCTCCCGACTGACCAAGGGCGTCAGTTTGTTTTTAGAAGTGGTGGGGACAATAACCATAAGCTTGAGTGTGGTTTGAAAAGTGCGGGGTACCCTTATGTAAGCTATTCATCCATTCAACGCTGCATTACAATATGCTCAACAGTAGTGTTGCGCCGGTTAAGGTTTTTTAACATCCGCACCCACCCGACCCGTCAAGAGAGTCAATCTGCACCCACTCACACTCAATATGCACTGATTAACTACCCGAACCTGACCCGACCCGACAAAAAAACAATGAGACGTCTTTTTGCTGCAACATGTGTCTGAAAACGAGGAAAAAATTTGCAGGCCTGCTTATCTGGTCACATGATGCGGCATTTTGGGGAGCCAGGAGGCAGCATCAGCTATGAATGTGACGTGCAACAGGGGCGTGTAGAGTGATAGGCATAGGCCTTATAGACCTCTGAAGTTCGCCTACAAAAAAGCTGCCATCTTTGACATCCGGTATCTGGCGATTTTTCCTATGGGAAAATAACATGGGGATTTTGAATAATCGCACCTGTTAAAGTCTCGTGGGGATGAAAAAGTCTGAAATGCAGACGTTTTCCTGAACACACTTTCGTCCTCTGCCTTCGAGTGGATACTGTGATCTCCGGTAAGTGAAGGCGGCACACTTAGATTTTTGCTACTCCAGAGCTAACTTGCAATGCAACTTGCCATAGGTAGTTAGCTTCAATTAACAACCGGATCTCTTTATATGGGCAAAGATGGCCGTTTTGGATCTTTTTTGTAGGCGAACTTCAGAGGTCTATTATGCGTGGGCCTTCAGATGCAGCAGGTGTGTGATTTCCAAAACCATGGCGGGAGAACCGACTGCACTTTGGTTAGCTTGCATTTGCTTTGCTGTTGCTTAGAATTTTAGATTCTTGCGATAGATGTCTTCAGACAATAAAAATTAATTTGGAAGGGAAATTGAAGAGAAGAGTTGCCCCCTGCGTTGGCCGTGATTCCCATTTGAAAATCAGAGGTTCACAGGCTACTGTGGCCTTGGTCAGTGGCGCTGCCAGCCGTAATCCTATGTGCGTACAATTCATTCATGAAATCATTCAATACAACAATAAATATAGCTTGTGTACTGTCTTAATTGAAACATGCTTCACGCACAAATGATAGCCTAGGACAAAGAGAATGGACATCTCAACATAAGGATACATTAGAAGATGATGGTGTAAACTTTGTCACACCATGACGTGATAAGCAGTTCTGCCGCTTAAAAACGCAACGTTCCATTCAGTCATAAATCATTCAAACGTAGGCCTAGTGCTCGTCATGAAAAGAAAACAGCAGTTTAATATTTTTCAGGTGTTTAACAGTAGGCCTAGGCGCACTGTATCAGTTATGCCGTGAGATTATTAGGCATTGCATCCTGTCACTCTGTTTGGAACATCGCAGTTCAGGTTGATAAGATTCAGTTAATGCGAGTATGGGTCGTCTCAAAGTTTGGGACAACCAAACAGCAGAGTAGGCAAAGCAAATCCTACTTGTTAGGTTACCAATAGCTGTCTTTATAGGCCTAGGCCTATCAGAAATCGTGACATAAGCTCATTGGTTTCTTTTTTCTTTTCTTTCTTGTTTGCGTGTTGGGTAGTGAAGCGATAATGCATTTAAATCAATGTACATCAGAGCCGATATGGCCAGGACTTATCTGCTGCTCTGTAAAGATTCATCACAGACATCACATGTATCACACGAAAGAGCTTTTTCTCAGCTTTTAAACGATGTTGGTGGTTAGTTGTTGTGGTAAACAGTTCGCGAGAAAAGTAGCCTAACTTTAATTTAATCATATTTTCTGCGCCTGTCTCCCTACCCATTCATCTTGGCTTCGCGAACTTTCCCTCAACACATGACAAACCATATATCAGAATAAACAGCAGACCTTACCGAACACAAAGGTGTAATTAAAGTTAGCCATTCCAGAGTAAAATAAATTTGCAGCAATGTCTATATGCATGTCTCCAACTTTGGGGTTCACAATGTGTTTAAATTGTTCAATAGGCCTACATGATTTTATAACAGGCCAAATACAAAATAAATGTTACAAATATCGCCTAGATAGCCTGTAAACATTAGGCTACAATCAGAGGATATGCATAGCCTATAGGGCAGACCGACGCTCATGAGTTCATGCTTTGTTTTATCGCTGGATTTTAGGATAGCCTACTATGGCAACCGATTGCATTCCGAGCTACAGCAGGCATTAAATGACTGGAGGGTCGGGTGGGTGCGGATGTTAAAAAACCTTAACCGCGCAACACTCGATCCACACATATCCAGGCAGGTGTGCATGCTGTGACGATGTCATTGTGCGCGCCTATCGCATGGTTTAGACTCGATGATTTAAGTATGTGGGGATTTTTTCGGTCAAAATTGGTTTGCACATTTTTAGTCAAGTGGTGGGGACAAAATTCAAATTATAAATAGTGATGGGGACATATCCCCCCCCGTCTCCACCGTAATCTACGCGTATGCGACTGACACAGGCAGTTC
>NW_027468859.1:3919620-3944620 GCF_046254945.1 Alosa pseudoharengus
TAAAAACACAACTAAGCAGTAAGGACAGTAGAAGATAAAGAATATGCTAAATATACTAAAATACAAATTATACTAACACTTAATACAATATATAAAAATATACTAAAATACGAATTACAAAAATACAAATTATACTAACACTTAATCTAAATCAATTCTAAAAACAGTATCCACATAGTGGTGATTAATAAATCAGAGGCGCTTGCAATGACTGAGGCAGGGACTGAGCCTGTGATTCTCTGTGCATAGTAAGGTATGGTAAGGTGCTCTAAGGTGCTCTGTGTGAATGAGTGTGAATGAGTGTCAGGGTGGTAGTGCAATGGTGATAGTGGTCATGGTGATAGTGCAAATGAGTAAGTCAACAGTGCAACAATGCAGAAATAAAGTAAAGTAAAGTCTATATATCTATATATTTTTCGGCTGTGGCATGGAGGGGGGGGTTATGCATATGTGCTAATGTGCTAATATAGCATGCAAACAGTGAGGCATAAAGACAGTGGTACAAGTGGCTAGTGGACAGACAGTACCAAACATGGAGGGGGTGAAGAGGCAGACAGACTATGCAGAGAAGTCTTGCATTTACATGATTTACTATTAAAATCAAACACAATTCATATCCATTTTATGAGATTGATGGGCGAGTTGTTTCACTACCAGAAATAACTCAACTGTCCCATAGGGTCAGGTATGAATCTGCTGTCCCATAGGGTCAGGTATGAATCTGCTGTCCCATAGGGTCAGGTATGAATCTGCTGTCCCCAGGTGGTCCAGGTACCCGCCACTTTGCTCTGATTGGCTTGTGTGTTGTGTGTTGCGTGGCAGGGAGCCCGGTGTATGGGCGCTGGAGAGGGCCAAACAGAACGTGCTGGAGAATTTCCTCCTGGTGGGCATTCTGGAGGAGCTGGAGGACGTGCTGCTCCTGCTGGAGCGGCTGCTACCTCACTACTTCAGCGACGTACTCAGCATCTACAAGAGCCCAGGTACTACACTAGACCCATACTAAACCCAGGCTAACCTAGTAATACAATACAATCATACTAAAACTACTACCTCACTACTTTTACTAAAACAATTCTGTTTATCCCCCCATTCCTCTGTTCTAAAGGATTCCCGTTCTAAACCCCAATGTTTCTACGGTTCTAAAGCACTCCCGTTCTAATCCCGTATGTCTCTAGTTTTCTAAAGTAGTCTGGTTCCAAACCCCTTCTCTCTCTCCTTTGTGGTGTGCCAGCCTTCTGGAAGATGGGGAACCTGACGGGCACAGTGCGGAAGCACACGCCAACCCCAGCGGCTCTGCAGGTGCTCTTCGGGCGCATGCGCTACGAGTATGACTTCTACAACTTCATCCGCGACCAGTTCCACCTGCTGAAGAAGAAGATTGGCCTGCGCTCTTCATCCCCCTCCTCCTCCTCCTCCTCCTCCTCATCCTCCTCCTCGTTGCCCAGTCTCCTCAGAGAGCTGGCTCTCCCCACACAGCAGCCTCTGCTGGACGACAGTCTGCTGGACGATGATAACAGCTGGTTGGACCAGCCCTGAGCGTTGCCATGGAGAGCCAGTTGAAGGGGTGGGGCTGACCATGTTTGAGTGGGAGAAAGGGGGTGGTCTGTGACTTTCTCGGCCAGTCTGGAAGGAGGATTGCTGTACAGGAGGCGAGAGAACATTCCCAGGGTGCCATTGGGGGTGTGTGTGTGCGAATCTTGATTGCCCGACTTTTTAACGGGTAGCCATTTGTTTTTATTTTATTTTTTTTTTAGAGAGGAACATAAGTCAGAGACAGTCTGTGTAACCTCCTGTACTGCATAGGAGAGAGCTCCGTGAAAGAGGATCGCTATATTTAAAAGGAAATGGAAACCGAAACAATACAAAGGAGAATAATTTTATCTATATTAATATTTTGTTCATTTCTCAATATTTTCTGTCCCAAAATCCTGTTTTCAGTGTGTCAGTTTTGTTTTTCCTCTTCAGTTGGTTTTTGTTATTTGTTTTTTTGCCCTACAGTCTTGTGCTCTTCTGTTGAGACATGTGACAAACCTGTCCCTAACTAATGTTGTGAGTTCACAAAGCTACTCAGCCTCGCACCAAGTACGACCAAGGAGCATCGCACTTACATGAGACAATATGTTTCACTCCCACAAACAACCTCAACTCCAAACACACATACTGTATCTTCATTATAGCCCAATCGTTTCCTAAAATTCTGTTTTTAATGTTTGAAAATGTGTTCGACATCCTCTACTTGTCTCAGGGCCACCCTAAGTGCCACTGTCTATCAGTGAAGAGAAGTGGTCTCACGTAGCCAGAGCTATACAACTGCAGGAGTCTGTAGATGACCATTTGTGTGTACCCATTAAGGAAATCTGTTGAAAGCAACTTGCAGTAGACTTAGGTAATCAGTAACCTACAGCTCTGGAAAAAATTAAGACACTACTGCACATTTGTCTGACAGTTCTTAGGCAGCATCGTCTATTAATTGAATTTGTTACCAACAAATACTGTAGAAGAGTCTAGCCCTGTGAAATGAGGGATGAATGTTGAAGTGAAACACACAAGTGCCTGTTTTACCCTGCAGCAGACATTCATTTCTAAGCACTCTCTGATTACAGCGTACAGTAGATACTGCTGCCCACACAAACCAGTGACCGTTAGATACAAGACAACTACACACAGTCTAGACAAATTCTCCAGCAATGACTGAACACAGGACCAAAGAAGTAGATGACAGACTGAGAAGCCTACTCCCCACACCAGCAGTTTACAAACAGCCCACACAAAGCTATGATTGTTTGCACATGACATAACCACAGACCATGTTAGGCCACAGGCAGAGTACTTAATTAAATACACACACACACACACACACACCTGTCCACACAAGCAGTACCACTCATGGCTTGTTCCCTCCTCCCGGAACACGGTAAATATGGATTTGTTTACAAACCGGAAAAGATGATCTCTGAAGAGTCATGTCGACTGGCAAGGGGGTGGGGGATCAAAGTTGGATCAAAGTTGCATGGCTGGTTGTCTGTAGATGGATACGCTATGGCTGAGTGCACCATTCTCTCTATTACAAGTTAGTTTACCATCAAAATGACTTTGAAGCTGTTTTAAAGTAAAAAATAAATAAATAAATAAACTTGGATAGGATGACTTAACATGGCATACCTGGCCTTCAGGTCGGGAGCCCCCAAATCAAATACAGCTTTGTTCAACCCAAGTGTGACATACTGAGCTACTATGATATGAAGGCTCTGCTACACAGCTGTTTAGTTAGATAGAGGGTGATGGGAATGCTCAACTTCTGCTTGGTGGCATCCAGGCAAATCCCCCTTTTTATGGATGTTGAAAAAACGAGGGGGCTATACATAGGATTTGAGATGCACCATAACGTCTGCAAAGAAACTCTTCCATTGACTTGTATGTGTTTGATACAGCACAGGTACAAAATGGTATTACAAGCGAGCATGGTCTGAAACTAGCTGGTTAGCATGCTAACTGTAGTGGATAACTGGGTAACACATAGCATCTGTGGGTATTTTTGACATTACATCAAAATTGTTATTTCTTCTCATTCTGGGGCTTTTTCTGAGATTTTTTTTTACATTTCAAACTAAATGTCATACACATAGCCCCTGTAGCAAGGTAGGCTAATTTTTTTAGCATTATTTTTAGCCTATAGATTGGGGCAAAGCTGGAGTTTGGAGCATGGAGTAGGCTACGTGTGGATTTATAATCTATAGCTATGCTACACTTTAAAACATGGCCAACTTATTTTAAGTTGAGGTGAACACCAATTACACAGACAACTCTTCAGACATTTTAAACACAATTCCAGTTCCGTATGCTTATCATTTTGTGTCATGTTCTACTACCTTGTTCATTCACACTCAGATCACTGCAGCAGCTTGAGGAGTTCATCTCCTATTTGACAAAGTTAAATCTGGTAATATATATATTTGGGTGAAAGTTTTATTTGGCTGGCATAATTACGGTGGACGGACAGTATAGAGAGATTGAAAGTTTGTATTGCTGAGATACATTATCATACATAGATATAAATATGAATATGAATATAAATATAAACATACACATCATCATGCATAATCACAAACATCAGATGCAAGGTCACGATGTGATTGACAGGTGTACGTAATTCTTCTGTGTACAGTATGGATGTTTTCTTTCTCTTTATTTTCTGGAAAAAAATTAAAAGGATTTTTTTATTTATTGCTTGTATTCATTCCAGATAAAACTCTCAGGAAAGACATATTTTTTTGTTTTGAGTTGATAATGTCAAGATTTTTTGTTTTGTTTTCGTTTCTATTAAGATTTCATTTTTTTGTTTGTTTGTCAAACTCCTTTCCAGTGCTCCTAACATAGATAGTAAAAAAATAACGTGTCCCAGAGTATCCTCAAATAACCACCTACGTCAGTCAGATTTGAATTCAGTGAAGAGAACCTATCCATTTTTATTCGACAGCTTTTGAAATAAATGTCATTTAACAACAGCATCTCTTTCTCCTGTGTATTTTCTGACTGAACACATTACATTATGGGAGCTATGATTTCTAACGGAAGTGCATTGGATTTTCAAACAATTGCCCTGTGTTTTCTGAGATAATGAATAATAAAGTTGATTTTTTTAATGAATGCAATACACTTCCGTAATTTTATAATGAACTGCAACATTGAGACATCAAATAAGCTGTAATTTTCTTTATTCAGATATACACAGAAAAGTTCCTTACGCATTGGGTAAAACATTTACCCCATTGGCCGGTCAACATCCAACCCAGTCTAACATTACATAACATGTTGTACTCAGGATCCAAAAAGAACCTCCTTCCTGGTACAACATGCACTGCCAGTAGCCTGAATACCCAACCAAGTACACACAACTAGGGTTCTTTAACACCATTTATGCCCAATTGATGTTGGCTCTGAGCAAAGCCAGTGGCCTGAATGCCAAACCAAAGGACTCAAGCAGCAAACAGCATCATCAACAAGACTCAGCAGTACTGTCTAGCGTCCCGGACCCCTCCATAAATCTCCCTGTATTGTTTGTATGTGTTCAGCATGTTATTGCATTGGACTTAATCCTGCACCCTTGGACCGAAGACATGAGTGCTACTGCCTGGCATCAGCATATTTCTTGGCAGTACACTAGAGTTGTACAGTAATGTTGTTTGGGCATTTACCCACTGTTATTGGGCAACTAATCCATATGTGGGCAATTTATGATCAACCAATCCGAACACCAAGAATGGGTCATGTGATTTGCCTGGCAACATTGCTCAAAAAGTTTCCCCCATCTATCATCACCTGTTAAGCACCAGAAAGTGAGGTCTGCCCACTGCCCAGCTTTCCCAGCTGATCCCTGCTGACCAGCAAGCAGCAACACCAGTATGATGCGAGCTTCTGGGTACCTAGATTACAAAATCCAGCAACAAACAGACACAAACTTCCCTCTAGAACGGGTTTTCGACTGGTTGTGACCTAGGGACCACCATGTTGACTAAGACGCAAGACTAAGGACCACTATTGTGAGGTGTTAGGTGAACACAGTGATTCCCAGTGTGACACAACATTACATGCTCAGGGACCACCCACAATACCCTTACAACCACTAGAGGGCACTGGACCACTGGTTGAAAACTTTAGAGCTCATAGTTGCCCAGTGCTCTCCATTCCTATGATAGTTTTGGCAAAGTCCTTTTTGGCAAGTCCCTCCACTCGGCGGCCATATTGCAATGCTTTTTGGGCACTTATCAGGCATCTATTTCGGCAGAAATGCGTGTGTGCAAGGCTTCACGACACCAACCTTGCTCCAGCAGGGAGATCACAGCACATGATTGGCACAATGTCTTCACAAGACACCACATGATTGGCTCAGTGTATTCACATGTCGCCGTTTTGCCGCGGAAGGGGTGGGATATGTGTAGACAACAGTGATGCCAGTAACTTAGTCTATTTTGACCCCTTTTTTCAGTAACGAGTAATCTAACCGCTACTATTTACAAACCAGTAATCAGATTAAAGTTACTTATCTAAGTTACTGTGCGTTACTATTTTTGTCATTTTCCTTAATAAAAAGATATATTCTTTGCTTTCTTCTTGTCTTGGGGATTAATGTCATGTAGGCTATGCTCACGTTTTCAGCATGGGCACAATTCACGTGTAAAACCAAGCAGCGACACAAACGTAAACAATGGAGGGAGAGAGAGATGCACATTTCATCAGTCATTACTTTGAGTTTGTGTCAGCTGAACATAACAACATTAAGGTACATTGTACATTCTGTGCTGGCGACAAAGTGCTGTCTAGCTAGACATCCCAAGTCTCCCGAAGTTTTGGGAGTCTCCCACATATTGATAGCGGTTTCCTGACGCCCGCAAATTACATAAAATCTCCTGGAACCTAGAGCTAACAAGAGCACGCAAGCCAGACCGGACTTCAAATCGCGTGTGCATATGACCTTAACGCGCACACAACGGAGAGGGAGAGAGAGGAGTGGTGTGTTTGTGCCTGAAGCGCAAAGTATAGTGAGTATTGGCAAAACCGGTTATCATTTTTATGTTGAGGCGGTGGGGGTGTTGTCGGCAGCTGCTGAAAGTAACTAATAAAGTAACTTGTAATCTAACTTAGTTACTTTTAAAATCAAGTAATCAGTAAAGTAACTAAGTTACTTTTTAAAGGAGTAATCAGTAATCAGTAATCAGATTACTTTTTCAAGGTAATTGTGGCAACACTGGTAGACAACTGCCATATTGGCGTTACAAACTAACCCCATGCATTTTTATGGAGGATTCTTTGAGTGCTGTGTCTCCACATTAGAAAGTCTCTGGTTTGGGGTCTTTCAAGAGGAATCTAAAGGCATACCTGTTCAGCATGCCCTTAGTTAATTAAGTGCTTCTTATGAGTTATTTATTATAGGTTTCTTTATTATAGTATTGGTTTATTTTCATTGTTTATTTTCATTAGGCTATTGATTGCATTGACATTATTGTTTATTATTGCTATTCTCCTAAATGTAGTCTTATGTTCACAGTTCATTTGAACTATTGTATTGTTTTTATATGTAAGTTGCTTTTGACAAAATCCTGCCAAACCCCCATAATATCCTGCCAAAATGTCTGCCAAATCCCAATACCATAACCGTAACCACCATAGACTGTAGTCTATGGTAACCACAGAGTATAAGTATAAGTATATATACTCTTTTGATCCCGTGAGGGAAATTTGGTCTCTGCATTTATCCCAATCCGTGAATTAGTGAAACACACACAGCACACAGTGTACACACAGTGAGGTGAAGCACACACTAATCCCAGCGCAGTGTACACACAGTGAGGTGAAGCACACACTAACCCCAGCGCAGTGTACACACAGTGAGGTGAAGCACACACTAATCCCAGCGCAGTGTACACACAGTGAGGTGAAGCACACACTAATCCCAGCGCAGTGTACACACAGTGAGGTGAAGCACACACTAACCCCAGCGCAGTGTACACACAGTGAGGTGAAGCACACACTAACCCCAGCGCAGTGTACACACAGTGAGGTGAAGCACACACTAACCCCAGCGCAGTGTACACACAGTGAGGTGAAGCACACACTAACCCCAGCGCAGTGTACACACAGTGAGGTGAAGCACACACTAACCCCAGCGCAGTGTACACACAGTGAGGTGAAGCACACACTAACCCCAGCGCAGTGTACACACAGTGAGGTGAAGCACACACTAACCCCAGCGCAGTGTACACACAGTGAGGTGAAGCACACACTAACCCCAGCGCAGTGAGCTGCCTGCATCAACAGCAGAGCGGTGAGGGGTTAGGTGCCTTGCTCAACCCTCCGGTTACAGGTCCGAAGTGCTAACTAATAGGCCACGGCTGCCCCCATTTGCTTTTGCAGTGATCAAAGCAAAGATAATTCCTACGCCTGAGAAATGTTCAAACCTGATTTATATAAATATCTATTTTGTCTTAAACCGCCTGGCGACTGAATTTTGCCAGAGTGTCTTGGAACTTAGTAGGTTGAAGTTCTGAGTTGTACTACATTCCATCACAGAGAGAGAGCTACCTCCACGTGTTCAAC
The DNA here is from genome assembly GCF_046254945.1 of Alosa pseudoharengus. Taxonomy (NCBI): domain Eukaryota; kingdom Metazoa; phylum Chordata; class Actinopteri; order Clupeiformes; family Clupeidae; genus Alosa; species Alosa pseudoharengus. Next base: position 3,927,715 of record NW_027468859.1, read on the forward strand.
AGCAGAGGGCGCCCTCACACCTTTGGCTGGACACTTGATAGCTGTGCTTACATAGATCAAACCATCACTGGAGACGAGGGAGAGCTGGATTCCAAAATGAACTCTGATGATCACCATTTACTGGTCAAATGACCCTGTAAACTTATGCAGACTATCAGGTGTTTTTTGTTGTTGTTGTTGTATTTTTTAACCAAGCTATTGATACCCGTAAACTCCCAGAGTTACACAATGACTTAAGTAGCCACTGGCTTGACTAGGCCACAGAGCTGGTCATACGGTCTGAGTCTATACTTGCAACAGTTGTGTGTGGAGTCAGAAGCCATCTTGGTGGTGAGCCAAGCCCAGGAGAGATTAGGTGGGCTATTCCTGTTACTGCTCCAGGTGGGCTATACCTGTTACTAGCAGGGATGTAGTGGAGGCTAAACACAAGTAAACACAGTTTATCCACCTCTGAAGTGTCAAAAATAGAGTTTATCCACCTCTTACAGTATAAAAGTTTATCCACCTCTCAAAAGAGTTTATTCACCAAGGCAACTTTTAACATTCAAAAATCACACTGTATTATTCACATTCACAATATATACTGTACACTCATCAACACTCTAGGAACCATTTAATACCATTGGCATTGTTATAAACATTGAACAATAACCTCCTTCTTCACCAAACATGTTCTGAATGCCTTTTTAAAAAATCGGTACCGCATGGCGCAGTCCACCTATCCGTGATCACAGAATTCATAGTTTAGCCACCTCTTATTTTACCACTACATCACTGGTTACTACTACAGGTGGGCTATCCCTGTGACTGCTACAGGTGGAATATCCCTGTTACTGCTGCAGGTGGGCTATCCCTGTTACTGGTTCTCACAAACAGGTAGTGCCCAGAGAAAGGTATACCTCCAAAATAAATATTTTGTTCCAACAGAACTCACATGACCTGACAGACAGACAGACATGCAGACAGAGACAGACAGGCACAGGAGTTCAGCACAAAGATACAAGGACCACCAGAAGATAGTCAGCAGAGTCGCCAGAGCAGCGCCCACCAGGACCCAAGTAAGAAGATGATGGCCCTGACTGGACAACAGGTGCAGAGCCACAGCTGCTGCAGAAGAACATTCCAGTGGGAACAGGAGGAGAGTTCTGTGGAGCGGGGAATGGTTTGTGGAATGTTTGTGCACCTCGATTTAGGCTGGGGTGGAGGAGGGAGAAAGGAGCCAAGACACAGATACTGTATACAGTAGGAAGAAAGTAGGAATACTACTTAGGAAGGACATTGACATACATGTGTATGCAGAGACCAAATGGCGTTTGTGTTGCTTAGGAACGAGATAAAAATTATTATAGTCTGAGCGTTGCGCTACGTTTGCCGCTGATGTTTAACCCCCGCCTAACTGAAAATTGAATAAGCTCGCTTTGCGCTTTGAAAGTTGAACCAAGTTCAACGCTCAGCTTAGTTGCTAACGCTTATTAGGGTTACACCAGCGTTACCACCCTTCCGCTGCCGAACCATAGAGAACAATAGGAAACCTGCCGCTTGCTGCTGGTCAATGTGATCCCCTCCTAAGGGCTGTTTCAGACAGGGTGCGTGGTGTGAACATTACGTGTCTGTTGCGTGTTAATTGTGTGGCGGCTGCGTGGCATTTTCTATGTCTTTGCTTACCAGAAACGTGTCTGACACAGCACTGCGGCGGCCTCTCTGCCTTTTAAAACATCTCTTCATTTTTTTCTTCACTGTTTTGAATGGAAACGCTTCGAACACAATTGCGTGTCGCGTGAAAAATAGCCGTTGGTCCTATTTCTAGCATGCACACGTTTTCAGCGCGGCACGAGCCATGTGTGCGTGTCACGCAGGCGGTGTGCAAGCTCTAACCTGTTAACATGGGGGCCGAAATAAAAACGGACATGCCACGCACCCGGTCTGAAACAGCCCAAAGAGGTACATGCTACATACAGTACCCTCTAGAATTATTGGCACCCCCGCTAAAGTTGACTAAAAATAGGAATATAAAAATCATCTTTTAGAAATTGATCTTAATGCCTTAAGTAAAAAATGAGGAAATATCCTAACTTTAAGGACACCAGTTTTCTTTGTGAATGAATAATGTATCATAAATAAATAAATGTTCTTCCTTAAAATACAGGGGTCATAAGTATTGTTAAATTCCCATAGAGGCAGGCAGATTTAAAATTTTAAAGGCCAGTTATTTCATGGATTCAGGATACTTATCATCCTGATGAGTTCCCTTGATCTTTGGAATTAAAATAGCCCCACATCATCACATACCCTTCACCATACCTAAAGAGTGGCATGGTTTTAGTTCAGTTAGCCAGTTCAGTTGGTTTAATTTGCATTGAGCTCAATGAGCATAAAAATAAAACCATGCCAATGGTTCCTCTTCCTAGTCAACTTTAGCAGAGGTGCCAATAATTCTGGAGGGGTACTGTACGTTACTGCTTTACAGTAAGCAAGAGGTGGCCCTATTTGTGATGCTAGCATACCACAGCTGCAGACGAAGTCAGTCACATTGCTACCCGCAGTCAACATGAACAGTTTTATCCAGCGTCAGCATAAGAGACACACGTAACGGGCACAGAGACTTTGTAGGCGGGAGACCTGTCCAGCTGTCAGATCACTCAGAGACCAACGACCCTACAAATGGGGTCATAGACAGTGGGAGCATAGAGATATTTAGGGGGTATTTTGAAGGAGAGGACCCCCTAAAGCCTATTCATAACATAATGGGCATCACATAAACACTACATGCTCTCCTGGGCCACAAAGTGCCGCAGCGCTGTTACACAGCACGGACATCGGGGGTAAACAGGGACAGATGTGGACATACAGTAGTGCCTCTCATGCAGGACAAGATGCATGCAAGATGGTAAACACCAACAGAAGATGCTGTAACACTGTGTAACTGTGAGAGGGAGAAAGAGAGAGAGAGTCTATGTGTGTGTCTATGTGGTACCAGCTTGACGAAAGCCAGAGAATCTTCTCTATGTGACCTTTGACCTAGAAGTACTTGCTGGTTGCTTGTGTGTTATTCCTCTGCCTCTCAGGGGGTTTTCTGCACCTCAGCCTCTATCATTCTCCTCTCTTTCCTCCTCTCTGCATGCGTTCTCTCTTTCTCTCTCTACCCCCCCCCCCCCCGAAAATGGAAAGTTGCCATGTGAGGTGAGTGATGTAGCACATGAAGGTGTTGTGAAGTTTCATGTTTTACTTCATTTCTATTTCACTTTATTTCTCTCACTTCATTTCTGTTTCATTTTGTTTCTGTTTCACTCTCTCAGATCCACTTTTTCTCCTTCACTCTGTTTTTTTCTCTGTCTGTTGTAGCTCATCACCACACCTCTTTTTCCCCCTCTCCTTCTCTCTTATTCCCCCTCTCCTCTCCTCTCCTCTTGTGTTACTCTTTTTCATGTCAGCGTTCCTCTCTTCTCTTCTCTCTCTTCAACTCTATTTTGGTCTCTTGGCAGGACTGTTTGTTCATGGCCAAGTATATAGGTGGCCCTTGGCCAATCACCAGAGGCTGGGAAGGTGGAGCCTGATAATATATTTCTGCCATGCTAGTTTCTTAATTTATGCCAGTCTGTCTCAGACACACACACACACACACACACACACACACACACACACACATATTGTAAAACAGTACACACACACACACACACACACACACACACACAGAGAGAGAGAGAGAGAGAGAGTGAGAAATTTAGCCATGAGTGGATCCTCTTCTTGGAACGGAGGGAACAGATCAGGTTCCTTTCACTCTTCTTTCTGCTAGCCCTTTTCTCTCTCTCTCTCTCTCCCTCTCTCTCTGTCTGTGGATCTTACCCCCTTCTCTCTCTCACTGTCTTTCTCTTCCTGTTTCCACACTTCCACTTCCACAGTACCGCTAACCCCTGTGACATGTCTTTACCTCCCTTCTCCTCTCCTTTCTCTTCTCAATTTACCCTTTTTTCAACGGGTACCCCAGTCTAAATGCATTTGTGTGTGTATAGTTCTGTTCTGTGGCTGTGTGTGCTCTGTGTGTTATTTGTTTGTATGTGTGTGTGTGTGTGTGTGTGTGTGTGTGTGTGTGTGTGTGTGTGTGTCTGTGTGTGTGTGTTTGTGTGTGTGTGTGTGTGTGTGTGTGTGTACAACCCCAATTCCAAAAGCGTTGGAACGTTGTGTAAAATGCAAATAAAAGAAGAACGTGATGAGATTTGTAAATCTCCAATTCCCATATTTAGCTCTTAATATGACCTAGACAACATATCAAATGTTGAAAATGACAAATTTGACTATTTCAAGGAAAATATGAGCACATTTTGAATTTAATGCCAGCAACACATCTCAAAAAAGTTGAGACGGTGGCAACAAAAGGCTGGAAAGTTGCATAATGGCAAAGGAGGAACATTTCACAAGTAGGTTAACAAGCACCATGATTGGGTATAAGAGGAGCATCCAAGAGAAGCAGAGTCTGCCAGAAGTAAAGATGTGGAGGTATTCATCTGTGGAAACCTATGTGGGAAAATAATGAAACATGATAAGAATAATGCTTCATAACATGACATTGCGAAGCATTTGGGAATTACATCATCTACAGTAAATACAATATTCGGAGAATCCGGAGAAATCTTTGAAAATAAGGGACAGGGCTGAAAACACAATTGGATGGCCGTGGTGTTTTGGACCTCAGAGGGCACTGCATTAAAACCAGACTTGTTTCTGTGCAGGCTTGGAATTTCACCATTCTGGGGGCAAGGCCACTTGGCCTTCAGTTGGGCATATTTGGTGGGGGGCACAAAGGCCACATGTCAGGGCACCAAGGCCAAAGTTAACTATACAGTAGTAGGCTATAAAATGATCAAAGTTGTATTTAGCCTATTCACTGCAGTAGACCTGCATCACTGTATGAAACATTACAAAAACATGAAACATGACATATTACATATAACTGTAAATCATCTGATCATCTAATAAAAACAGATATCTAGGCTATATATAAAATGTATTTTATATTTGGCCTGCTGTGAAATCATGTATTGAACAATTTAAATGTAGCACAGCTCAGCTTTAAGAAACTCAAATAGCCTAGATGCATGCTTAGCATTTTGTGATCATTAAAGCTACTTTCACAAACTCTTAGTCAGCTGTCCTCTGATTTACCAATATCTAGGCGATATTTGTAACATTTATTTTGTATTTGGCCCGTTATGAAATCATGTGGAACAATTTAAACACATTGTAAAACTTAAAGCCCAAATTTGGAGACATCCATGCATGTCGAAATTTACTGCAAATTCAAAACTGGATTATTCTGGAACGGCTAACTGTACAGGGGACTGCTTTACACCTTTGTGTTCGGTAAGGTCTGCTGTTTATTCTGAAATGTGGTTTGTCATGTGTTAAAAGAAGGGTTCGTGAAGTATTCCACCGAGATGAATGGGTAGGGAGATCATGGACGCAAAACCTTCAGTAGAATGTATGATTAAATTGAATTATATTATTTACTTTTCTCGCGAACCGTTTAACACAGCAATTATCGGCTAACATCGTTTAAAAGCTGAGAAAAAGCTCTTTCATGTGATACTTGTGATGTCTGTGTGATGAATAGGCTACTTCGTGAGTAGTTCAACTGAGAAGAATGGGTGAATTTTGACGCACTTTCTTGCGCTGTCACTTTCTCCACTGCGTAAAAGACTAAATTAATTTGCGCTGTGAATGCTAAGATTATTTTGACAGGCCACAGGCTAAATAAAAATCGCTATTAGTAGGACAAAGCAGAATATAGTAAGAAGGGGGCACCAAGGCCACCGTGGCCTGTAAACCTATGATTTTCAAAGGGGCTTCACGGCCAACGCAAGGGGCTACGACGGCCATGGCCGTCGTGGCCGCCGTGAAATTCCTACCCTGGTCCTGTGGTTAGACCAATCAAAATGTGTCATTGTTTTTGGAAATCATGGACTGCTCTGAATAGAGGGACTATCCAACTTTTACAACTTGTTATAGGGCATATTTCAAAATCCATTATATGTGATTGTATGGAGGTCCATTAGTGCCATATGGCAAGGGCATATCTCACATCTGGCAAAGCACAATTAATTCTGAATGTATAGGTTTTGAACAACATATACTGTCGTTGAAAATTTCAGGAAAACAAGGTCAAACTTCAAGGTGCTCTAAGCGATGTTGGGTAACATCGCTTCTGTTGATGTTCAAACAAAACAGAGAGCTAGCTCGCTACTCCCTCCCCCTCCCTCCTGTGCAATTGAAACTCTCCTAAACGCGCATCTCATCTGTGATTGGCTGGAACAGTTCATTATGTTTTTTTTTCAAATTGTTTTTGTTGCCGTTTTTGGAGCCTGGGCTGTCCACAGAGACCGCACTTTTTTTAGTTATTTTTTACAGTGTATTCAGGCAGCTAGCGGATGGTGAGGTGATGTTTGCAGTATGTGACAAAAAATGTTTTAGAAAAGGCTTAGAAACCGCGTAACATCGCTTAGAGCACCTTTCATTCTGCACATTATAAAAGTGTGGCTCCATAAAGGAGTCCAGGAGCTAAAACGGTCTGTCTGCTGACCTGGGGCCTGTTGCACAAAAGCAGAATTAAGACATCAGGGATAAGTTACTGAGCTGCGCTCAATGAATCCAAAACAAGAGCGCAGCTCAGTAACTTATCCCGAGGCTTAATTGGTTGCACATCGAGCAAGCCAGGATATGCAGACAGGGATTCATCAAGCCAGGTGAAACCTATCCTGGATAAGTGTGCATTCACGGCTCCCTCAAATAGACCCCACCACCGATCACAGATTCACCATGGCAACTAGACATAACTAGAGCGGCTTCATTGTTTCTTCTACGGTGTGAAGTAGGTAGCGATAGCCTTTCCACAACAGCAACAAACAGCAACACCTCTGTTTAGGAGAATATTGCAACTAGTGCCGCGACCACCACCTGCAAAATGGTTAGGCACTCCCGTGACATCACATTGTCGCATGACAGGTCGGGAATGGCGATATGTAAAAGTTAATTAATGATCACAAACGTTTAAATAATGACAGTGGGTCTAGTTATATGTGATAACAATGTGTAGTGGGCAGTGGAAAAACTATTTGGTTTCCGTTTGTGGTGACTGCTGACTGAGATAAGGGATGAGATTAAATCCTGATCCTGAAAATTAGATCCTGGAATTTAGCCTGGTCTGGAGCAGGCTAGCTCCACAGAATAAATTGCCATGGTGATTTATACCATAACATAATTATCCTGCTGCCCCCTATCCCGCTTTTGTGCAACTGGATCACGGATAAATTGAGCCAGGATAACCAAGATATTCCGGCTTAATCCCTTATCCTAGTTTTGTGCAATAGGCCCCAGGACTGTCACACTGGGTGCATCATGGAATGAGAAACATGGTTAAAAAGACCCCAGACTCTTGAGCAATGGAAATTCTAAAACAGGCAGCAATGGGACAACATTTCATTCTCAATCTCATACTGGAGGTGGAGCAACACAGTGACACACTTTTTTGAGAGGTGTTGCTGGCATCCAAATTCAAAATGAACATATATTTTCTAAAAAAAACCAGTACATTTTTTCTCTTTCAACAGTTGATATGTTGAATATTCTCAGTTAAATAGAGGGTTACCAGGATTTGTAAATTATTCTCTTTTGATTCACATTTTACAGTTTCCCAACTTTTTTGGAAATGGGGTTATATCATGTGTATGTTTGTGTGTGTGTTAGAAATGTGGGCGTGTGTTTGTCCTCCTGAGGAGTGTTAGGCTACCATTCGGTCCTACTCTGCTTCACTCTGCCATAAACCAGTTCTGTTTACCATCACTGATAACCACTCAGTAACTGTGTGTGTACACAGCTCAGCAGAGATGAAGTCATGTAGGTGGGTTACTTGAATGTTTCCTCTAACAGATTGTGTAGATTTGTCCTTAAGCACCACAGCATGTGGCTCTCTCCAACACTGGCAGCCTTGTTTAAACCTCTCCAGTCCTGGCCCAATGACTGCCACCCTTCAGGAAACATTCGGAAGCATTCCACTCAAACCAGCTAAAGTTACACAGGACCAACCTAGACAGGAAGCCAAGACCTGCAGCAAAACAGCTTCTGCACTACATGCAGCTAGCACAACCCACAGGGGTCGTCACAGTGTATGACAAAGTTAATTTCCCAGTTAGTAGCCGCGGCTTATACATTGATTTTGCAAGATTTCTTCAGCTATGCGGTTAATACACGGTTATACACACAGTTAATACGGTAATACACGCAGTTAATATGGTATTAATATGCTTTTGTTTCTTTTAACTTGCATAAAACACTGCCCTGCGGCTTATACACAATGCAGTAAATACACAGGAAATTACTGTATGGTGTTTGTTTACATGTCCATAGCGTACATTTACATGTTTGTGTTACATGCTCTAACCAGTTATTGTGTTACATGCTCCAATTGTTAAGCACTTTGAACTGCATTCTGTGTATGAAAAGTGCTATACAAATAAAGCTTATTATTATTATGTTCTTATTCCTGGTGTGCAGTGTTCCTGTTTAACTCCTGTCCCTGCTTTGGTGTTTGACAAAACTCCAACTGGGACGGCACATGATTGTGAAATCATTGGGGCATGTTTAGAACCATACACTAATCCAATGTGTGTGTGCGTGCGTGTGTGTGAGAGAGAGACAAATAAATGTTTTCCATTAATTTCTGTGGTTTCTGTCCAAATCCCAAAACACACTGCTTTCACTCATTCGCTGTTTGAGAGGGGTGGAGTGTGTGTGTAAACACACTCACACAGAGAGAGAGTAAGAGAGAGACAGTAACAGCTGTGTAAAACACAGCAAAAGGCGTCCTGGTTCACCCCAAACATGAACCCATGCCAGACAGGTACACACACACACACACACACATAGATCACACCAGTCCACACAGACACAAACATAGATCACACAGACACACAAGGCATGGATTCCCATAGATAAATACATGCACACACACACACCTTCTGCCCCTCCTATATGGTGTAAGACACACAGACAGACACATACTTTTTGCTACATAATTCTCTTTATTCTTGAAAATTAATTATTGCATAAAAAACATTCCTTCAATACAAAAAACATTGTCCAGATCAATAAATTAAATAAGACAACTGTAGCAAAAACAGTTCACCTGGAAGCTTCATGATTGTGTGTATCTATAAGTGTTTTGATTGTCTTTGTGAATCTGTGTGTGTGTGTTTGTACGCGCATAAGATTGTGTGTGTGTGTGTGTGTGTGTGTGTGTGTGTGAATGTGCAGAGTAGGTGCACAATTTCTGTTTTTGGACAAAAGCATGATTACACCATCCTAGAGACATGTATAAAAGAGGTTTGCACGAGCAGCAAAGATGACCTGAATGTTTGGAATACTCTTTGCATCAAGTGTATACTGAAAATAAAATGTTTTTTGTGAAATTTCAGTTTGATGTGTCACAAAGACAGCTTCAATACCCCACGCATGCCTTCACTCCCCTTTTGGAGCATGTCTGTTAGCTGTTCATAGTTTTGGTCCAAAACACTCATATTATAGTATATTAGATACATTAGATGACACAGTTGTTAGTATATCATATTACAGTCTATATGATATTAGCCTGGGTTTCCCCATGCTGCCTCACGTGCGTGATTTTATTCGCTCTGCTAGGTAGCCTGGATTCCATGGACCCGATTTTCACCTCAACGAAGGAACCAATCACAGAACGGAGGGGGGGGCAGCAAGACGATGACGACACACCAAAGCGGTTATAAGCTACGTACAGACCCATTTGATAGACATTCCTAGCGCCGAACGCTCTGGGCATTCGTAAACCACGTCTCAAATATTAAAAAATAACTGTGTAGTTCCCAGACCCCATCTCAATGAAATGAGGTCTGGTGTTAGCCAGGCTAATATGATATGATATCCCAGTCCATATATGAGATCACATCACAATCTATATGATATGATATCACAGACTATATAATGGGCTCTTTGCACGAATGTCTCAATGCGGCTGCTTTGTTTCCAGTGAAGCGCTAGCTGTGTTGTAACGGCATCTTCTGTTATATTCTGCTCCAAACATCTTTACTGAATACACTGAATATATTGTTTGCCCAATAATAACAATTTGAACTTGCATAAATCCTTCTTTATCGTAACGTACTGATTTACTAGGTGCAACACCTAACTGGGTCCGTGTAGACACTAATTACATTAACAACAGCGGCAGGTTCCAACACACCTGGCTCCACCGGAAACAAATGAGCCGTATGTGCAAAGAGCCAATTGAGCTTCTGTATGTTCCGTTTACTGTATTGTAGCACCTGATAGCCACACAGGAAGTTCATGTTTGAACTTCCTGTTTTAGAGTTACAATGTAGCTTATTTCACTTTCACCTGCATGCAAATAATTAGAGCAAAATAAAATAAACTAAAATAACACTGGAGGGTCCCAGTTCCCCCAAAATGAAAAGAAAAAGGTCAACGTAAACTATGTAAATTACAAACACACACACATGCGCACACTAGGGCTGTCACTTTACGTTCGAAAATCGATTGGACCAAACAACACAAGTTTCGAAAACTACAATAGGGAATCGATTTTAACCAAATATGTACACTATTAATTTTAAACGAATTAAACAAAATTCACAAACAAGAATATAAGAATATAAAAGAATTCCGAAGCGCAGTAAGCATTGCGAAAGCTAAAAAGAAAATTCCCACCAATTTTACGCACCGGAAACAGCTGTTTCAATCAGCTGCTGTGCTGCTCGTGTTATGCCAAAAATGGAGGACAACGCGATCAACCTGTGCGACATGAGAGAGATGAGTGATAGGCCCTAATAACTTGAGGAGTTTGATGTGGAAGTACTTCGTATTTTTGGTATATCAAATTATATAGAGAAGAACAAAGCGGTAGGCTATGCAAACTGTGCAATCGAGTTCTATGTAGGCGAAATTTGTTTGACATTTCTAATCGTAAACACAGCTACGTTGAAGCCTGCAGTAATGTTTGTCACTGATGTAATGGCAGGATACTGGGCTTATTGTTTTTCGAGAATGTAGCACTCCTGTTTGTCATTGTGCACGAAACTTCACGGCAATAAATCATCAGAAATATTGCTGGCTTGCGTCTCCAAGCATCCTCTTTACATTCGTCCTAATACCTGTTACTTTTTTGTGGATTGGCCTATATTTGGCGTTGACAATGGAAACGTCTTTAGACATGAAAAATCGATTTTACAATCGATTCAATGAACACTTATGTGTCAAAAATCGAACAGGATTTTTTCACAAAAGTGACAGCCCTAGCGCACACACACACACACACGCGCGCACCCACACACACACACACACACACGCGCACGCACACACACACACACACATGCACACGCACACACACACATGCACACGCACACGCACGCACACACACACACACACAAACACAACACACACACCATCTTTAAAATGTGATATACTCCTCTACACATACCCACTTATAAAAAACCACACACAAAATACATGCTTTTTTGAGGTCTCCCTGAAGACAAGTTCATGTAGAATAGTTTAAGAAAGCAATGGAGCAATACCCAAACCACTTGCTCATATAGAATAGTTTAAGAAGGCAATGGAACCATACCCAAACCGCTTGCTGTCTGTACTCCCTATGTGTGATGAGAACATTTAACACTACTTTAAAACAATAAAACACAACACATTTCCAAGCACTCTCATCTCAGCATCTCCTTGTACACATACACACCACCACAATGGATCAAACTACGTCAGTTTTTTTCAAACACACACACACACACACCCACACACACCCACACACATGCACATCTCCTTCAGAATACAATGAATAACAGCATTAAAGTAAATATATAGTGTATACTCCTGCACATCTGCATATGATGGTTCGGTCTGTATATGTTCAGATTTTTGAATTAAAGTAATACTGCAAATGTGCTTTGGGACATTTGTAAGCTCGGCACTTTGGTATTGTTGTTTTCTTGTCCATTGTTTTTCATTTGGTTTTCGGTGTGTTTCTGTGTGTGTGTGTGTGTGTGTGTGTGTGTGTGTGTGTGTGTGTGTGTGTGTGTGTGTGTGTGTGTGACACACTCTTTCCCCTCTCTCACACACACACTCTCCCTCTTGGTTCATCCCTGTGTTCAAGCCTTGCACATGGGCTGATTAAGCTCCAGGCACTCGTTGCTGGCAGGGTTGCCCGTCTTGGCTGTCCCCTTGCTGGGCTTGGTGCCCAGGGCCTCGGCCTCCTCCAGAGTGGAGGTGAGCGGCTGGCCCAGCGTCTCTGGTAGGAACATGGTGAGCACGCCGATAATGAAGGCCAGGACTCCCACGATGAGCTGAGGGAGAGAGAGAAAGAGAGGGAGGGAGAAGGAGGGAGATAAAGGGAAGATGAGAGAGAGGGAGATAAGGAAGTAGAGAGTGAGAGAGAGAGGGAGACAGAGATATGGAGGGAGAGGGAAAGAGGAAGGGGATAATATATTAGTCAAACTGTATTATACAAAATGTCTGTCTATTAAACTCTCGTAAAATGTTTCATCCTCAATGTGTGTGAGACGCTCAGCGCTCCTGAGGATCCTCAATGTGTGTGAGACGCTCAGCGCTCCTGAGGATCCTCAATGTGTGTGAGACGCTCAGCGCTCCTGAGGATCCTCAATGTGTGTGAGACGCTCAGCGCTCCTGAGGATCCTCAATGTGTGTGAGACGCTCAGCGCTCCTGAGGATCCTCAATGTGTGTGAGACGCTCAGCGCTCCTGAGGATCCTCAATGTGTGTGAGACGCTCAGTGCTCCTGAGGATTACTTTGTGGCATCTACAGCTCTGGAGACCACTGCACATTTTTCTGATGTCATCCTACTGTTGCTGAGTGACATTCAAATTAGTTGACGGTCATATTCAAAATTAGACCACTGCAAATTTGAATACTGTATGACCGTCAACTCATCCGAATGTCACTCAGCAACCATAGGATGACATCAGAAAAATGTGCAGTGGTCTCTTACTTTTTTTCCAGAGCTGTAGATCTAGGTGATGCACGCTAGCCCAGCTCCTTAACCACTACACTACCACCGCCCCACACCGTGTGTGTGTGTGTGTGTGTGTGTGTGTGTGTGTGTGATGCTGGGTGTCTTACCTGTGGCATGTATATCCAGAAGTCGGCCAGGTACACACAGAATGGAGCGACAATACTGCCCACCCTACACATCATACTACCACTGCCCACTGCCAGCGATCTGGACAGAGAGATAGAGAGACACAAAGACAGAGAGAGGGGAGGACAGACAGAGAGAGAGAGAGAGAGAGAGAGAGAGAGAGAGAGAGAGAGAGAGAGAGAGAGAGAGAGAGAGAGAGGGATATGTCAAGTTTTATTTTCGGTTTATTGTTCTCTGTGCTTTGTGCCATGTTTTTATACTACTCTACGGGACTGCAAATTGCCCCTCATGTGTTTTGAATTGAATTAAACTAAATTGAATTACAAGTGCACAAAGGTCAGCCTGGTCGAAGTTCAACACACTTGAACTCACACACACAGATGCAATCGCGCACCACACACACACAGGTACCTGATGACAGTGGGGTAGAGCTCACAGGTGTACAGGTAGATGAGGCCGAAGGCAATGGCCACAGCAAACTTGCCTGTCATGTTCAGCACAACAGCTAACACTGCAATGTCCTATATGACAAGAGACGGGGGGAGAGAGGGTGGGGGGGGGGGTGACAAGGGGGTTGTCAGGTTCATAGTGCTGCCATCTTTCTGGAGAAAAGACACATACATCTGTATTGCTTTGCTATGCGGTACAACACTATTGCTTTGCTAATGCCTTTAAAAAAAAACTCTATTGTCTTCCTAACACTGTGCTTGTGTCTCATGAAATTCATTAGGAAATTCAATAGAACATTACAACTGAACAGAAACACTGAGACACAATGAGAGAGAGCAAGTCTTAAGTACACATACTGCATCTGTAGATTACTAGATAAACACACAAGAACAATACTCATTTGACTAAACTGAAATTCTAATAGCGAAGTCATCCCCAAAGCATCCATCTTGGTGAGTCTCCAGTCATTCACCTCTATGCATTTCATATGTGATGGTCAAGCAAACATTCCAAAGCACATATCTAAACATCTAAACTACATATAAGAAAGTAAGATTTTGGGGGCTTGTTTGAGCTACAGTACATGTGCCAAATTTCACAACGTAACTGTCTCTACGGCAACACTGACAACAAACAAAAGGTTCAGCAAAGATGAAATGTCAGCTATGCCTCTAACAACAAGGTGATTGGCTCTTTAAGAAAGGGCTGGACTTGTCAAAAAGACTCAATGTTTAGTCTGACAGGCTTTCACCAGTGGTCAGTCTGAGTCTCCTTTCCAGTGTCTCTGAATAAACAATATTTATGGGGGGAGTTGAACATAGCTATTCTTTTTTCACATTGGCCAGACAGATCACCTGATCGTCCCTCAGCTTATTTTGAACTGAGGTGTTTGAGCCAGGGGGGAAGTTTTTGCCGATGTTTACATGCCTCGTGCTCCATATTTTAGGCTACTTTAAACAGTCTCACATACTGATTCCATTCACTTGTATTCCTACACAGCTGCCAGGACTTAGCAGTGAACACAGACCGAAATCTGTGTCAAAATCAACTCTCTACACACTCACTCACTCACTCACACACACACACCCACACACACAAACACACACGCACACGCACACACACACACACACACACACACACACACACACACACACACGAAAGAGAGAGAGTGAGAGACCTGCAGCCCACAAAATGCTGGTCTCAATCAATCATGCACACAGGATATTTCTGAAACCAGCGAGTACACGGTGTTGTGTGTGTGTGTGTGTGTGTGTGTGTGTCTGTGCGTGTATGTGTGTGTGTGTGTGTGTATGTGTGTGTCTGTGAGTGTATGTGTGTGTGTGTTTGTGTGTTTCTATGTGCTGGTATGCTTGCAATGTTTGATCTGACTGTTAGTCTAACAATGCAATGAGAATGATTACTTTCTTTCTCACATCTTTCTTGCTTGTGCAAACGTTTTTGATCATGCACACTCCTGTGTATTAGTGACGTACTCTTGTCCTGTGTGAACTGAGGTCCTGTTCTGTGTATTAGTGACGTACTCTTGTATTGTCTTGAGGTTCTCTCGTCCCTTTGCTCATCTGGTCTCTCATCTCATCTCTTTCTTAATTCCCCCTTTCTCTTAGACCACTTCTAATGGTGCTGCTCAAGTGAGGTCCCCACATCCTGTGTGTGTGTGTCTGTGTGTGTGTGTACACACACAGAAAGAAAGAGAGAGAGCATTCACATACACACACGCACACACACCTCAGTGTTTCCCCTACAATGCGCTCCTGGAATTCAAGCGCCACTGCAAAAAAAGTTGCCTAATAAAAAAAAAATAAAAAAACACGCAGGAGAACTTCAGGAACAGCTGCCGTTCGTTCAGGTTTGATGTCAACAAATAATAGTAGGCTAACGTTGAAGGCGCAGTCAGGGATTCCACAGGAGATCGATCACGCTTGTTTGTGGTTATGTGCTGTGTTGCTAAAATACCTAGGCTGTGAAACTAAGGTCTAGCTAGCCTATTGGTGGGTTTAATTGAATTTGAGTAATAGGATACGCAACCATAAACATCTGGAGATAGTTTGTAATTCCTGTAGAGCTCACCAAAATTATAGAAATGATACAAGACACTTATCTCCTATAATCCAAGATAGATTTTCTTCGAGTTTTTGAGCATTTATTTTACCAAATGACATGGAAAACATAATTCATTTCATCCACATATTCTTATGCACCATGCACAACAACGCTACTAAATTAGCATAAAACCGTGAGAATCAAGCAAGCCTCACGGGCGTCACGGCATTAAAGTGACAGGCACTCAATTCAACTTGCATAGCACCAATACAGCGTAATGACATGAAAGAGAAGTCTATATAGTTTATACAGTGCTGTGCCAAAAGTTAAGACACCCATGCTGAAATTGACTAAAGGGAGGAATAAAAAACATCTTTTGCCTTTTGTCTTAATGCCTTAATTAAAAAAAAAATAGGACATCAATTATTTTTGAATGTATCATGTATCGTAAATAATTCTAAATAGTAATAGTTTGTACAGTGGCCTACAGTGTACAGTTGTACAGTGGCTAATTACTAATAATGTAAATGAAAAAGGTGAAAGAAAAACATGAATAATCCTGTTCAAGTACTGCAATAATCATGCTTTGTAAATGCTTGTGTTGATGGTTATGTCATAATTTGTAACACTCAATCTGTCCATTTCTTTCACAAAATCCACCAGAAGACACCATTTAAGGAGTCATTTTTTCGACATTTTCTTTTTTTTTTTGGGGGGGGGGGGGGTTCCTACGATCAACAGCAGCGCTGCTGGAAACATTTCTAGGGGAAACACTGCACCTGCACTTCCATAACTCATAGTGCTGCCATGACTCTAGATCTACTGCAGACTCTCAGTGACCCGAAAAGACTGCTGACACACACACACACACACACACACACACCATATGTTAAAACACTCTTCCCGTCAAGCCTCCAAAAATAAGCAACTCTACGATGAACTTAAAAGGGTGTAGGGTGTTTTGGGGCAGCCGTGGCCTACTGGTTAGGGCTTCGGGTTTGTAACCAAAGGGTTGCCGGTTCGATCCCCGACCAGTAGGAAAAATGTGGGCGGGGGAAGTGGTTGAGCACTGCTCTCCCATGCCCTTGAGCAAGGCACCTAACCCCTCACTGCTCCCAGAACGCCGCTGTAGCAGGCAGCTCACTGCGTCGGGATTAGTGTGTGCTTCACCTCACTGTGTGCTGAGTGTGT
>NW_027468859.1:3949620-4042120 GCF_046254945.1 Alosa pseudoharengus
CTTAGTAAACATGAAAGGAGCAGAATATAACAGAAGATGCTGTTGCTGATGCTCAACTGGAAACAAATGTGCTGGCTGAAACAGCCTTCTGTGGCATATAGTCCTTTGTGAATAAATCTACAGTAGTGTGAAAATGGGCATCTCTAACCAAGAGACTGTAACGTGGGATAACCTGGAAATGTCTGCACATTCCCTTCATAAAAATCATCACACACACACACACATACACACACACACACACACACACACAGACAGTAAACCAAATATATTTGGGACTTTGGGAAACACCGACGAACATTTTATCACTGTTTCCTGATGGTTTTCTTCAAACAACTAATTGATAAATCAAGAAATGAATCAACTATAAAAATGATTGTTAGTTGCATCTCTAATTCACACACACATATACACACACACGCACACACACACTCTCACACACTCACCTACGAGGAAGAGGTTGACATATTGGTTGCCCCCGAGGTTGACTGACCCCAGGCTGAAGACGTAGTAGCCAAGGCTGCCGATAAACCAGATGGACCAGCAGATGACCGTGCGAATGGCCATCCTGCAGCTGCCAAACAGGTCCAAGATGCTGATCTTGTGCTCGGACTCGCCGGAGTGGGCGGCGGAGCCAGAGGCCGCAGCCGCTTTCTCATCAATCGCAGCTCCCCTGGCGGCGTTTGAATCCAGCAGGTCAGACACCTGCCGACGGGTAAGAGGAGGAGAAAGACATCATTGTTATTATCACCATCATCACTCTAATCATCATCATCACCATCATCACTCTAATCATAATCATCACCATCATCACTCTAATCATAATCATCATCATCATCATCATCACTCTAATCATCATCATCACCATCATCATCACCATCATCATCATCATTCTAATCATCATCATCATCATCATCACCATCATCATTCTAATCATAATCATCATCATCATCATCACCATCATCATCATCATTCTAATCATCATCATCATCATCATCACCATCATCATTCTAATCATAATCATCATCATCATCATTCTAATCATAATCATCATCATCATCATCATTCTAATCATAATCATCATCATCATCACTCTAATCATAATCATCATCATCATCATCACCATCATCATTCTAATCATAATCATCATCATCATTCTAATCATAATCATCATCATCACTCTAATCATAATCATCATCATCACCATCATCATCATCATTCTAATCATCATCATCATCATCACCATCATCATTCTAATCATAATCATCATCATCATTCTAATCATAATCATCATCATCACTCTAATCATAAGCATCATCATCATCATCACCACTCTAATCATAATCATCATCATCATCATTCTATCACTCTAATCATAATCATCATCATCACTCTAATCATTATTATCATCATTACCATCATCACTCTAATTATAATCATCATCATCACCATCGTCATCACTCTAATCATCATCATCATCACTCTAATCATCATCACTCTAATCATCATAACTCTAATCATAATCTTCATCATCATCATCACTCTAATCATCATCATCATCACTCTAATTATCATCAGCATCATCAGCATCACTCTAATCATCATCACTCTGATCATCATCATCATCGTCATCACCACTACCATCATCATCACTCTAATCATCCTCACCATCACCACTCTAATCAACATCATCACCATCATCACTCTGATCATCATCATCATCACCACTCTAATCAACATCATCACCATCATCACTCTGATCATCATCATCATCACCACTCTAATCAACATCATCAGTCATCATCATCATCATCACTCTAATCATCATAATCATCTTCATCATCACTCTAATGAACATCATGAACACCCCCTTCTCACTAGAGTGCACACACACACACCACATGCACTTACCTGTAGCGTTGCGGGCAGGCCGTTGAAGCGGGCAATGGTGTCCAGGAGCTGCTGGGCCTCCTGATGCCGTCCCTTGGCCACCAGGTAGAAGGGCGTCTCAGGGAAGCTCCAGCAGAAGAGGAGGAAGGGCGCGGTGCTGAGCGTCAGGATGATCTGGTAGATCCACCACACGCGCACCAGGTAGCCCACCAGCGCCACCACCATGATGCCCACCGCGAAGGCCGCGTGCACGTGCAGCGACGTCCACGTGCGCACCTTGCTGCCCGTGAACTCCGTCACGTACACAAACACCACCACCAGGTAACCACTGGACACCTGCGACACACACACACACAGACGGTTTTCAAAAGCCAGTGTGTGTGTGTGTGTGTGTGTGTGTGTTAGTCTGTATCCTGTCAAACTCGTGAGCTAGTTCATAACACACTCACCATGGCAAGCAGGAATCGCATCGTCACAAAGAGGTAGTAGTTTCCTGAGAAGGCCACTGCCACTCCAAACATAAACTGGCACAGGCTGGTGGCCATCAGAATGGGCTTCCTCCCAACCCTATAGGAGAGACCAACGGTCAGTAAGGCTTCTAAAACACAGACACACACACTCACCTCCAGGCCTTTCCATAACACTTGGAATGCTAATAGACCTACTTTAGACTATACCCAAATTGATTTTTATTTAAAACTAAACTGTCGGTCATTAAGTAAACACAATGATTGTGTTTCACACACACACACACACACACCTTCCAGCCCTATAGGGAAAAGATACGGACAGTAAAGATGAAATGACACACACACACACAATCACAGCCACACATACACTCTGTCAAAGACACACATACACACTGATGCACAAACACAACTGACCCACTTACATCACACACACATACTCTCACTGACAACCTCCACCCACCATTTACACACACACAAATGTTAAGAAAAACACACATACACAGAGATTACGCAAGACAGCAGCTATGTGAAGTAAGAGCAGCATTCGCTTTATTTATAGATTGAGGAATTCTGGATGAGGCATTTTGGAGATGGAGACCCCCCCCCCTCCACACACACACACACACATTCCATACCATATTACGTCTTAACCTCTCTCTCTCTCTCACTCTCTGTGTGCGTGTGTGTGTTTGTGAGTGTCAAACCCTAGCTTGTGTCTTGCATAGATTATGAATCGGCCCTGAGAGGGGCAAAAGGTCAGATGTGTTCTATATGATCAAGGAAGAACTGATCACATCACCCATACACACATCCACTTAAAGAATTTATTTATTCTGTTGTATAAGTTCACTACTTTTTTGTTATGTACTAAGAATCTCCTCTATGCTTTGTTGAGACAAGTACTTATTTGTCAAAGCCAGATAAGCACTTGTCAAAATCACCACGATTTTCCTATGCCGGAAAAGTATTTGTCAACATAGATAAAGTATTTGTCAATGCAAAACAACTATGCATTTCCCAATGCCAGGAAACCATTTGTCAATAATACAACTATGCATATCCCAATGGCAGATAAGTATTTATCAATACAAAATAAGCAAGCCTGTAGCCACACACTTAAAGGTGCTATAAGCAATGCAGGGTAATGTCACTTCTGTTGACATTCAAACAAAACAGAGGGCTAGCACGCTACTCCCTCCCCTTCCCTCCCATGCAATTGAAACTCTCCCAAACGCGCATCTTGTCAGTAATTTGCTAGAACAGTTTGTTATGTTTTTATGGGCAAGGTTTGCCCAAGTTGTTTTGTGGCCGTTTTTGGAGCCTAGGCTGTCCACGGAGACCGTGTTTATTTACATTGTATCCGGGGCACAGGCAGATGTTGAGGTGATGTTAGCAGCATGTGAAAAACAATGTTTTAGCTTAGAACCCGTGTTACATCGCTTATAGCACCTTTGGAAGGGCATGTGGCACAGCATTCCTTTTTTTCAGCAGACTAATGAGAGACACACACATACTCCCCCATATCGATTGTTACCATAGATACGTTACACTGCAAACACACATCTGTGTTAAGCACACATTACCTGAATCTGCTCCACTCCGCACACGATGACCGTCAACTCCATACTGACCAGTGTCTGGGAGACCCGCAAAAAGGGAGTACCGTCTCTGAGTTGCCATTTTGCATTCTTACAGCTCAACTGGTCCATGGTCCTCTCGGGATATTATATACACTATCTAGTGTCCTTACCGCTCACCTGATCCATAGTCCTCTCAGGATATTATGTACACTATCTAGTGTCTTTGCAGCTCAAATGGTCCATGGTCCTCTCAGGATATTATGTACAATATCTAGTGTCCTTACCGCTCAACTGATCCATGGATCCTCAGACAGCCATCCGCACTCTCTTGCTCAGCTGGTCCGTGAGCTCATACTGTAGGCTCATGTACACTATCTAGTGTCCTTACAGTTCAACTTCTCAGGCAGGGATCACATTGACCAGCGCCAGGCGGCAGATGTCCTATGGTTCAGCAGCGGAACAGTTGGAGTGGCTGCGTAATGTTGGTGTTAAACAATTTGAGCGATGAACTTGGTTCAACTTTCAGTTTTCAGTCGTCAGTCACTAATCAATTTATTAAAAGGCTCTTACAGTAGCTCTCTCTCTCACTAGCACACGTGCAAGCAAGCAAGCAAGCAAACACACACAAACACACACACACACACACAGCGTGCCTTACCTGTCAGCAACGTCTCCGAAGAGGAGCGCGCCAATAAGGACGCCTAACATGAAGGTGGGTTGCGTGAGTTTGGCGAGCCACGCGTTTTCACACACCAGGTCCCAGTCGGTCACGATGCTCTGATGCACCTCGCTCAAGTCGTAAACGAATCCGCCTGGGCACGTTGCCTCCACGTTCTTTGTGCCATTGAAAACGTATCGAAGATCGTCTCCTGGGTCCAACCGGAGCGCGCGCTGACACTGGCTCAGCTCCCATTGCTGACCTGCCGCCGTCTGGACGACCACGGGCCCTTTACCGGGAGAATACAAGGACCAGATGTCCTGAAGCGATGCCGCCGTGTGGTTGACGAACAGAACATCAGTGATGTTCTCTACGCCACAGAGGAACTTTGGCGTCTCGACCAAAAACACAGAGGCGAGATAGTGAATCCCACATGATATGGCTTGGAATACGGCTGCGAAATACAGACATGCTTGGTACCTGTGAGGAAGGATGAATAATGTTTACTTCGTTGTTAGGTTAGATACTCAGGTCAATAACAAACCAGACCAGACCAGAACTTAAAAATGATTAAACGCAGATTTGTACGGAACACTGGAGGGGTCATTGCGAGATATTTTTGGTATATATCCAGATAGCGTGCACTCATTTTACTAAATTGTCTCATTTTACTCAATCTTGCGCACGTTTTTACTAAGTAGTGTGCTCATTTTAATAAATTGTGCTCTCATTTTAATAGCTGTAAATTGAGCGCACGATGCAGAGATCAAATTTCCCTCACGGGATCATATACTTACTTATACTAGTTAAATGAGCACACAATATACGAAATTGTGCACACAATCGAGTAAAATGAGACCGCAATTTAGTAAACTGACTGCACATTTTACTAAAATGAGCGCACATTCTCTCGATACACAAATAAATATTGCAATGACATCTCCTGGGCTCCGTTTGAAAACAAGACGAGTAGATGGGAAACAAGGAATAGTAGCCTAAGCCAGAACCGTTACATGACACAGAAGGAAGGACCGTTTTAAACACCGTTATGACTTGGTCAGCGTGTGCTCTACAAACTATTTTAATGTGATTTCCTTGGCCTATATGACGCAATGTTGAAAGCGCGTACGAGTCTACTTGCAGCGCATGGTCTGACCAACTTATGCTCGACATCTGGCAACAGTATGACATATAACCGCTGTGATATTATCAGAAAACTGGCTCTTAACTGAAATGCCACTTTTGGTAACACACGACTGTAACTTTACTGGTGAGTTAAATATGATATATGAAATATGATAATTACTTCAAAGCAAATTGCACAACACACAGATCCGTATGCCATAACGGTTGCAAATATGTGCCAACTAGCATGAATTCATCAATAGATTATATTTGATTTAGTAGATTAAACACACTTTTTCTACGCAGTGTTTGAACTTAGTCTAAAGGTCTAACCGTTTGAAGTGTCCAAGCTCGTCGAATAATCTCTCTACGCCGATGGTCATAATGAATCTTTAGCTGGGTCAGTTTTGGGTCCCGCGTTACCGCTATCCAGGGGGTTTGCCCTCTGACGACTGGCTCCTCACAATTTGTAAAGGTCTCTTATCAGAGATTCTGTCGAAACAGGGGCGGTTACGCCGGGAAAATTTCCACTTCTAACATCCAACAGAAAAACAACTCGGCGAAATCATGGTCAGGTTTGGAGAGCGCCACAGTCCATTCTCTCTCTGAAACTTTCGTAAAAGGTGAAAGGATACTGCCATCTCAGGAAAAACGCACACACACTTAGGCACATTGCGTCACAACATGACGCTTATTGAGATTTCAAGATATCCATTCAACCCATCTCCGCCACATGTTGGCATTGCAGGAATTTATATGAATTATATTTGAACCAGCAATTTTTGTATTTCAATCATTAAGATTGTATAACTCCTTACTGGAGGATGTTTGCACTCGTGACCCAAGTAGAGGTAGGGTGCGCTACGTGTTTGATGTGAACAAGCGTAAAGTCCTGGTTAGACAAGAACTACAGGTAACGAGGACTATGTAATTTTGCCTGGGCCTGAATCCAAACTCGTGTGGCTCTGTGTTCTATGCTAGACTTATACTTGCTAGTTTAATGAAATAAAGAAAGAAACGGAGACGAACACTGTAAATTCACACACGTTCATAACTTCTTTATCTCTCAGAATTCACTCTAAATCACATTACACGGTATCAGTATCATCTAGGTAAGTGCGCCCTCTTCTGGCATGGTAAAATAGCAGGAACAGCACATAATATGACTGAATACACAACATATTCCCCCTCTCTTAAGAAGCTTACACGTAACCAAGAACAATGCCATCTCTCTCAGACATCAGCAGTACAGTAATAATTCAAAACTTAGTAGTGCAATGACTCAAGTGCCATCTTATCAGCATCAACACAAAACTTCACCTTAGAAAATGTTAAGCTCAAACATAACCAACAGCTTTACTGCCATACCACTTTTCATATAAACGGGAGCAAGACATTTCTTGAACCTGTGAACTCAAAATGTAAACTCAAAAAATGGCATTCATAGGCATTTAAATCACAACAGCCTTGTATCAATCAATAGCACAAAGTATCTTTTCTCCGTTCAGTAGTTACGGAAGTGTATTGCTGCCACACTAAAATAAATAAAAAGGCTCAGTATTATGTAATTACGTGAAAAGTTTCTTGTTATAACAATATCTTTTTCACATTTTAACAAGATATGTATCACGTTATTACATGAAATTATCACGTTATTTCATGATAATGATATTTTCACGTTATAACGTGAAAATATCATGTTATTTCAAGATATGATTTTTTCACGTTTTTACAAGATATTTATCACGTTTTTACATGAAAATATCACGTTATTTCAAAATAACGAAACTAAACGAAACGAGGCCACGAGAGCTCATGGCTGGCATAAATGATAATCGTGTCTGACTGCTATTAGGCATACATAGTGCTGCTTGATGAGTGTTTGTTTTTGTGCATGTGTGTACAGTATGTGTGTGTAGGCTACGTGTGTGTGGTCAATTCCCAGCTTACTGAGGAGCAGCGAAGAGGGATGTGTGTGTATCAGCAGAGAGCCGCTGAGGAGGCCGATAGAGAGGTTCTGTGCAGGATAGCCTGCTCACACAGCCTGATAGTTCTGCTTTATCTTCTTATCAATACAATAAATAAAACTTTCGCTAACTTGACGCAAGAGGGAGGAAGGGCTTTGATAAATATGCGAATCTTCACGCAATGTGGGTGAATGTATTGAGCGCTCTGGCTCGGTAGCCTGCATGTCAGGTCATCGCAGTCATTTCTAAGGCTGTGGGGAAGGGATGCGGGGAGTGAGAAGTGAAGCGCTGCAGTGCACAGTGCAGGCTGCTGGAGAGCACAGCAAATTAAATATTCAAACAGCAATAGCATGCGCTTTTTGAGATCACACTGTAATTAACTTGGCCCCACCGGGAATCCTCCCGACTCTTCCGATTGCCACTCCTCTAGCCTACACACAGGGGCAGAATATTCTGGACAATGCTTGGGTGTTCGCATAGGTTATAGGCCTATAACAATACCATCCACCGTGTTCAATAACGAGACTGTCTTAAACCGAGCTTAAAATTGAATTTGATTGAGTCGTGTAAAAGAGCATATCCTAATCTGGCCTCTCGTTTCAGTTTAGTTTCATTATCTTGAATAACGTGATAATTTCATGTAATAACGTGATATCTTGTAAAAACGTAAAAATAACATATCATGAAATAACGTGATCATGTTATGTAATAACGTGATACATATCTTGTTAAAACATGAAAAAGATATTGTTATAACAAGAAACTTTTCACATAATTACATAATACTGAGCCTTTTTATTGATTTTAGTGTGGCAGCAATACGCTTCCGTAAGTAGTCAACAACAGAATTGGTTTTTTTTTCAGTATTATTTTTTTTCACATTTCCAACAGTATTATTTTTTCCCACCCACTAACTAGTGTTCATACTCCTGAAGCCAAGCAGGCTCCTTTCTCACTCTCACAGCTCTGTCCATGACCCCAGCGCCAACTGGTTGTTGGGGCGGCTCAGGTTGCTGGGCCGACTCCAGCACAGGAGCAGGGCCAGGGCAGGCCACTGGTTCGGGGTCTGCATCCCTGTCTGCTTCACTCTCAGGGACCAGAGATAGGTGGGTAGCGTTCCATGTACGCCCATTCTCCAGCACAAAGGCACTCGAACCAGCTCTGCGTATCACTCGGGTAGGTCTCTGAAACTTAGATAGTCCCTTTTTCACATGGAAAGGTTTCTTTACTCTGACTAAGCTTCCCTCTTTGATCTTTGGCACACGTGCTCCCCTTTTCACATCAGTGTAGGTTTTCAATGCCTCCTGTTTGGCAGCGACCCGACTGCGTAGTTGTTCATCTGGCAGTGGATCAGGTTTGCGAGCCGGGCCGATGGTTACTCTGGTGCGCATCGGTCAGTTGCACATGAGTTCATGCGGTGACACCCCTGTGGTACCATGGTAAGTGAGCAAAAAGTCCTGCACAAACGGCTTCCATGGCCTTTTCCCTTGTCCGGCAGATAGCAATGTCTCTTTGAGAACGCGGTTCCAGCGCTCTACAGCTCCGTTCGCTTGTGGATAGTAGAGAGACACTTTCCTGTGTTTGATGTCTCTCGCTACGAGGTACTCAGCAAACTCGCTGGAGGTGAACTGCGCTCCATTGTCACTCACCAGTTCTGTAGGATTTCCAAACCGGGCAAACACCGTAGATAGAAAGGAAGTGATTGCTGCACTTGTGATGGTAGCAGTAAAAGCGACCTCCGGCCACGTTGTGTAATAGTCAATCAGCGTCACTGCAAAGCGACAGTCCCAGTTTGCTGACTCGAACAGTCCCACAATGTTTATGCCCACTTTCTGCCACGGGGCATCAGGCAGTGGGACGGGCTGGAGAGGGGCGGCATGTGTCTTGGCACTTTTGTCATTCAGCCGGCACGAACCACATGTAGGGATAGCCTCCTGCACAGACATGTCCATACCGGGCCACCAGTATAAGTCCCGCAGCATCTGTTTGGTGCGGACAACCCCCTGATGTGTCTCGTGTGCCAAGTCCACCAGCTGTTTCCTTAAGGCGACTGGCACAAGTCGTCGGTGAGGGCCCCTGTATATGATTATATTGTGGATTGACAGTTCATCTCTTGTGGTAAAGTATGCTTTGAGCTCATCTGGTAGGGACTTTGCTGTCTTAGGCCAGCCCCTGTTTATCTGTGTTCTAAGAGCTGTGAGCTCAGGGCACGCCTCACATGCCTCGGTAAACTTGTTCAAAAACAATCGGCAACTTGATTTTGTGAGCCAGGACTGTACTCCACGTCATAGGTGAAGCACAAGAGTCTCGCAGACCAACGTGCAATATGCATCCCTGCGCGGCCCAGGCCTTTTGTTGCGAGCAGTGTGGTCAAAGCCTGGTGGTCTGTGCGCAGTGTGAATCTAGTACCCCATAAGGAAGTCCTCCATTTTTCAGCAGCCCACACACAGGCCAGCCATTCAACAATAGAGTACTTGCGTTCTGCAGGGTTAAGTGTACGTGATGCACATGCAACTGTGCGCTCTGTTCCATCCGTGTGTAGTTGTGTCAGTACCGCCCCCAAGCCATAATCTGATGCGTCTGGAGACACAAAGGTGGGGAGGCTGGGGTCGAAGATGGACAGCGCTGGGCTGTTCAGAATGCAGTCCTTAACCGGAAAAACCACCCTTGGGTAAAATACACATACACGCCAGGCACCGGCTACAAAAAGGTAGCGATGGAGTTTCTCAGACATACGTCATGACAAAGCCAGCGAAAAAGAAGCAAAAACCGAGAAAACAGTAAGGAAATTGCCAATACTGCATAGTTTACCTTTAACTGGAGGCCGGCTCCCTTGATCGCGGCGAGCACCTCCTGCAGGTTGAGATCATGTACCTTCTTGACCTTTCCGTACACTATGACGTCGTCCAAGTAGTACTGGACCCCCTTGCAGCCTTTCAGTACAAGCGACATCATCTTGGAGAACGCACTTGGAGCTGAACACAGTCCATACGGTACTCGTTTGAACCGGAACAGTCCGTCATGCGTTATGAATGCAGTTAAGTCCGTCATGCGTTATGAATGCAGTTAAGTCCGTCATGCGTTATGAATGCGGTTAAGTCCGTCATGCGTTATGAATGCGGTTAAGTCCGTCATGCGTTATGAATGCAGTTAAGTCCGTCATGCGTTATGAATGCAGTTAAGTCCGTCATGCGTTATGAATGCAGTTAAGTGCGGTTAAGTCCGTCATGCGTTATGAATGCGGTTAAGTCCGTCATGCGTTATGAATGCGGTTAAGTCCGTCATGCGTTATGAATGCGGTTAAGTCCGTCATGCGTTATGAATGCGGTTAAGTCCGTCATGCGTTATGAATGCGGTTAAGTCCGTCATGCGTTATGAATGCAGTTAAGTCCGTCATGCGTTATGAATGCAGTTAAGTCCGTCATGCGTTATGAATGCAGTTAAGTCTCGGCTCTCCTCTGCCAAGAGCATCTGATGATAAGCATTCGCGAGGTCGATTGTGGAAAACACCGTAGCGCCACTCATTTCGGAGAACAATTCATCCATATGAGGGAGTGGGTAACTGTCCATCACTATCGCCTTGTTAGGCTCACGCAAGTCCACGCACAACCTCACCGCACCGTTCTTTCGTCGTGTGACCACGATGGGTGAGACCCATTGAGATGCATCAATCCTCTCTATCACGTCCATCTCCAACAGTCTCTCAAGCTCCGTGGAGACAGCTTGCCTCACGGAAATAGGAAGCCTCCGCAGTTTCTGTTGGACGAGCTGTACTGCTTCGTTGCCCTCCTTCACTTTCACACGGTGGAGAAAAACCTTGGCTAAGCCCAGTTTCACACCGGTCACTGGTCCAGTTTTGACCTCAGTCACTGGAGCCGCAGGTGAGAGCACAGTATTGTCTACAATGGAAAGTCTCAGTGTCCTATCCCCAAGACAGCGGTACCTGTCTTTTTAACAACGTATAATGTAGCTGGTACTATAGTCTTAGCATGCTGCACTGTAGCTGATAAGCAGCCTAGCACTGGGATATCTGACTTTGTGTATGACACTAACTTAACCTCTGGTTCAGTCAGGGGCACATTACTGAAGTGCTCTCTGTAGATGGGCTCAGGAATAATAGACACAGCGGCACCCGTATCTACCACTAGCTCTACTGGGCAGTAACTTGACTTTGCATTAATAGTCACTTCACACGTTATTTTCTGAGCTGGCTGAGTTTGATAAATTCTCAGCACGCTAACTACACTTACTTTAGCTGGCTTTT
This sequence comes from Alosa pseudoharengus, assembly GCF_046254945.1. Taxonomy (NCBI): domain Eukaryota; kingdom Metazoa; phylum Chordata; class Actinopteri; order Clupeiformes; family Clupeidae; genus Alosa; species Alosa pseudoharengus. Next base: position 3,961,572 of record NW_027468859.1, read on the forward strand.
CAGAAGACATACACACTTTGGCAAAGTGTCCCACTTCATTGCATTTACGGCAGGCCACTTTCAGCGCAGGGCAGTCTGGAGCATTTGCAAGATGAGTAGATGACCCACACCTAAAACAGCATCGGTCCTGTCCTGGCCTGGCATTTGCAGGTGCAGCGGAGTGGTTGTTCATCACTCTGTTTTTGAATGGACGTTTAGGCTTCGCCGTCACAGCTTGCACGGGAGCCCGAGACTCTGGACCTAGAGTCTGTGCATATCCTATGGCAGCTTCCACCTGACATGCCACTTTCAATGTCTTCTCTAGTGTCAAGTTTGCATCACTTTGCACTAACAGTCTTTTGCGCACTTTAGCGCAGCTTCAATCAATCAATCAATCAGATTTATTTATATAGCACATTTAAACATGATTTGCATCAACCAAAGTGCTTTACAGAGACCAGTGGGAAGCAAACATATAACATATAACAAATAAGACAGAGGCAAGCCATACAAAAAAACATCATAAAGCAGACGATACAAATACACGAAAGAGACGACAGTACAAGCAGGGCTCCGGTCAAGATGAATCGGGAAACGCTAGAGAGAAAAGGTATGTTTTGAGCTGGGATTTAAAAGAGTCAACTGAAGGGGCGAATCTGATGGAGGTAGGGATGCTGTTCCACAGTTTGGGGGCAGCAAAGGCACGGTAGCCCCTGTGCTTGAGATTGGCCTTCAGCTCTGTCAGTAACCCCTGCGTGGCCGATCTAAGGGACCTAACATTAGAGTAGGGGGAGAGGAGGTCTGAGATGTAGGGGGGGGCTTTTCCATTAATCTGCCTTAGCGGCTGCGTTTAGGACTAGCTGCAGGCTCTTGTGCCTGTTAACAGTCTATCGGCTGCGTTTAGGACTAGCTGCAGGCTCTTGTGCCTGTTAACAGTCTAGTGGCTGCGTTTAGGACTAGCTGCAGGCGGGACAGGGATGATTCAGTGATGCCGGTATAGAGGGAGTTGCAGTAGTCTAGTTGTGATGTGATGAGAGCATGAATTACCCTTTCAAGATCTGGGGGGTTGAGAAGGGTCTTAATCTTTGCAATATTTCTGAGTTGAAAAAAGCTGACTTTCACCACTGCATTTATCTGCCTGTCAAACCGGAGCTCTGAGTTAAAAATGACACCCAGATTCCTAGCATGGGGCCTAGTGAGGGTGGAGAGGGTGCCTAGGCTGCTGGAGATGGTACTGACTGAGCTTGGGGGACCAAAAAGGACAATCTCACACTTGCTTTCATTAAGCTGCAGAAAGTTGTGTGCCATCCAGGAGTTAATTTCAGCAAGGCAGGACGTGAGACTGTCGATCTTGGACTGGTCGTTTGGTTTCAGAGGGAGATAAAGCTGTGTGTCGTCTGCGTAGCTATGAAAGGAGACATTGTATTTCTGAATAATTAAACCAAGGGGGAGCATATATAGGGAAAACAAAATGGGGCCCAGAATGGAGCCTTGTGGGACTCCGCAGGACAGGGGGGCTGAGGGGGAGAAACAGTTGGCGATGTTAACAGAAAAGGATCTGTTGGCGAGGTAGGAGGTGAACCAGGATAGAGCAGTGCCTCTAAGACCGACCCCATGTTGGAGACGATCAAAAAGGATCGTATGGTCGATAGTGTCAAACGCTGCACTGAGGTCAAGCAGCATGAGGACAGCACAGTGACGATCATCTGCAGCGAGGAGCAGGTCATTAGACACTCTCAGCAGGGCTGATTCGGTGCTGTGCCCCGCCCTAAACCCTGACTGGAATTTATTCTGTAATGGACTCCTGCGATCTCTGAATTCTTTGTCTGAACTTGTGACGTTCCACCACAACGTTTATTGCAGGGTTGAAGTGTGCACGCAGTGCATCCATTGCCTCTTTATAGGACGCCTATCCCTTACTGCCACTGGGAAAGACCCATGGCCTCAACTGACAACCAACAGGAACCAAACCTTTTTTTTTTATGCCTAACCTCACTGTGTGTTCACTGTGTGCTGAGTCACTAATTCACGGATTGGGATAAATGCAGAGACCAAATCAGAATCAACAACATTTCCGGAAAGGTACTGGCTTGATGGAATTCATTCTGGACTCTCTATCCGACCACATAAAGACCTCGGGATACTTCGGTTTGGCTTTAGGGACCCTCTACTCACTACCGCGTAAGTGTAATGTTGTTTGGAACTGTAGAAGAGGTATAAAAATAGCATTTTGTAGCGGCGAAATGATATGCCCGCGTCACGTCCAGGCTAACGAGCTTTGACTAAAAACGGTAACATCGAACTTTCTCAAAACACATCCGAATGACATGATTTGGGTGTCAACTCAACGTATGTACTCCCAATCATCCGTAAATTGATCTGAAGTGCATTTTACTCCGGATAATTCCTTTAAGTAAGGGATAACGGCCGCCGAGGTATCCTGTTATACAGAATTAATAGAACGTTGATTAAACTTTTTTACCAGATCTACTTCATAGGTGTCCCGTTATTCAGAATTAATAGCCACCGCACCAGCCAATCAGAAATGAGAATTTTTTCTGTCCGGGTGATAACATACTGTAATTGGTGGGGTTCACTCCTCAGCTTCCCACCCCCCCCCCCCATGCCAGAGGACAGCCAGTAGCTGCTTTAACATGAATCACATGTTCTCAGGGGGAATATACAGTCATTCCTGAGCTCTCTGTTCATTCCTCAAAGGCTACCACACACACACACACACACACACACACACACACACACTAAATACTCCATCACTCTCACACACACATACACTCATACAAGTACATTACAAACAAGCAAACATGTGCCAGGGAGCTTCAGCAGCCACATGGCCAGGATTGACCATGAGATAGATACTTTATTAATCCTTTATAGCAGCTATGCATCACTAGATTACCACAACACACACACTACATCCAACACACACTACGTCAAACGTTGCAAGACATGAGCATGTGTGGGAGGCATTATGCTGTGTGTTCATTCATGTGTGTGTGTGTAAGGGAGAGTACTGTCAGCACATGACGATCTTATGTAGGTGCTCATGGAACAGTGCAGACGTCTCAGTGGAGCTGTTCATCCAGGCACAGGACAAATTCAGTCAGATAAGGTGAGACCATGCGTGGGAGCGCGGGGATTATGCAGACCAGTTAGTGTGTGTGTGTGTGTGTGTGTGTGTGTGCACCTATTTGTGTACGTGGAGTTGCCGTTGCTGTGCACACCACACCGATTGGAGCTACAAACGCTCATTGACTGGCCAGACATCTGACCGATGGCTTAGTGTGCGGTCCCTATGTGCCAGCCACCAACCATAGTATAGAAATGGAGATAGGTAGATAGAAAGGCCACTGCAAAGGGTCATGAGGCAGCTCTCTACCTCTTTGAGCAAAGGGTCAGGAATAGCCTACGTATGCTGCATTATCAATTATTCAGAACAACAAAAGTCTAAAAGTCTTATATGCAAGTAGCATGCAAAAGAAGTTGAACAACAACAAAAAAAAAACACACACACCCTTTGTGTCAGCCAGAAATTATAGGATTTCCTATAATAACTATTAATGTAGTGTTTGTATAGTGTAAGTTGCTTTGGACAAAACCGTCTGCCAAATACCATAAACATAAATAAACATTTATAGTGAATATAAGCAACAGGCAGTTATTAACATGCTCATAATTTACCGAACTCAACATGAACAGTTTTCTCTACTCTACAAGGCTAAACGGAAATACTGACCATCAAAGAGTGTGTGTGTGTGTGACTCAAACTTAACTACTGATTAGAAATCAATGGAATGTTTGCCTCATCAATGAAATTGACTGGATAAATCAGATGTTGTTATCAAGTTGGTCTTCCCTGCTGTTGATTGGCTGAAGACACATCATTTTGTACAAGACAAAGAGAACATCAGCTATGCAGGGGGAGAAAGGGAGGGATGAATGGAAGCTGTGGGGAAGAATTGAAAAGCTTTTCATTAGAGGTTATCGTCTTTTATTGTATATTGTCCATATAGAGTGTCTTAATTGGTTTATTCTGTGTCTCTGTTTCAGCGGTTTTGATTTATGTATTGCATTATGTCTGTGAGTAGTGTGTCTGACCAGTTTGCTGTAGTTGCTGTGAGGGAGAGGAGAAAGGCTGTCCTCGTCAAATCGAATCGTTTCCTTCAGCCTTTGCTGTGTGCAGCAAGCTCCATGTCTGAACAAAGGTTCAATTCATTGCCAGACATAGCAACACACACACGCACGCACGCAAATACATACAGACACACATAAATACACACACACATAAGCAGATTTATCAGCAGTGTAGACCATCAAATGGTGCCGCCTCGATGTTGGTCTTTGACCTGATACAGAATATGTGTCTGACTGTAGAGGCAGTCAGAGGAAACACAAAGCCCAGTTGCAAATCTTAATCAAGAGAGAGAGTGTGTGTGTTGAGAAGTTTACTTGTGATGTTCCATTAAGATGAGTTAGATTCCTGATTGGTCTATTTCACTCTAACTCTAACATGCATGAATTCTCTGTGTGTACAGCTCCCTCTGTTGGATGCTTGATGACATTACACAGTAACGTAAAGCTTTCCTTGTATTGGTGCTATTCCATGAAGCAGTAATTCACACATAATATCTACCATGTGATATTTTCAAAAGACAAGACCACATTTTGAATACATACACCTATCAGTGCTTATTCCGTCACCCCACTAGCCTGGAGATTCCAGACCCTTGTAATCTAGAAAGATTCTGGCCACAAATAATGTAATGGCCCAACTGGAGAGGTGGCACCAAGCGTGCATTAGAATAACACAACACGACCAACATTTACAGACTGATTCCGTACTTCGATGCAATTGGATAACACTACAACTGTCATCCGTGTAGCTCGCCTCTTGCCCGCCTATATCAGATACACCGATGTGATTGGCTCCCTGCGATACAAGTGGCAAAAGTTGCTCGATTTTTGAGCTGTTGCTCACCTGTCCATCATCGTAAAGCCTGATTTGATTGGTCCGCCCGATTTAGGGTGAGCATACTTCCACCACAATGGAGCAATGCCAGACCGAACTTCCCGTGGGGCGGGACTAAGTTTGGAATGGCACCCAGGCTAGATAAACCAGTGACTGGACCCTCCAGATGTAGCCATCTTTATACTGTTATACTATACACATTCACTGGACTCAGGTGACCTCCATTTCACTAATTGTGAGACTATTAGCACCGCTTTCTCTTGTCCTGCTGGAAAAGGAAACCAGCATCTCCATAAAGCTTGTCAGCGGATGGAAGCATGAAGTGCTCTAAAATCTCCTGGTAGAAGGCTGCATTGACGGCAAAGATTCTAGAATAGAGCTCCGCTCTAGAATCTTTGATTGACGGGTTCAGGAGTAGCTTGAAACAGGAAATGCACTTGTAGCCCATTTCATGGACATGTCTGTTCGTATAGTGACTCCAGCCTCAGTCCACTCCTTGTGAAGTTCCCCCAAGTTCTTGACTCAGCTTTGCTTAACAATCCTTTCAAAGCTGCAGTCATTCCTGTTGCTTGTGCACTTTTTTCTACCACACTTTCTATCACACTGCCAGTGAGTGTAAAGAACTTTGTTGGCGTTGCATGCATCGGTTGTGGAGACACAGCTGTGCGCAGTTTCACGCGAGTCATCATTGCCCTTGGACATTTTCAGCCGGTTGGAAATTGGACTCATTTTATTTTTAATTTGTATTTATTTTATTTATTAACTTGTTTGTTGTCTGTCTTGCATGTCTTGGTGTCACGGGTACGCTGGCGACTACGCCGCTCCGTCCGGCATCTTTTGCGTTTGTTATTTCTTAAAGGTGCGATTTGTAGGATTGTTACCGAACGTTCTGCAGGCCAAAATCAAAACACTGGTTAACGTTCTCAAGACTACCAGACGCGAGCCTCTTCTGGGTTGCCAGATGTAATGAAGACTGTATAGCTATGATGAAGACTTAGCTAACGTTAGTTGACCTGCAGCTGCTTTAACGTTTCTCCAACCATGACCCAGCTACACATTACGGAAACAGTGAAAACAAAAAAATACCTCTCTAACCAACGTAACATATTTAGCTGAAGTTAGCGATGCAGATGAGGTTTAGCCTAGGCTACCTGTTGTGGAGAAATATGGCCAGCTCTGCGTCAGACTTGATATTCTTCGTTTGACGAAGACGTCACCATCTCAGGAAGCTCCTCCGATGTCCACTTAATTTGTTTCTTGTTTTAATTTTGGAATTTTGCCAGCCTCTGTAGGCGTTCATGACTAGCCTACAACTGACAGCTGTTGACAGTTGGCCTTTGCTAATTTGGCAACCCAAATAGGAGGACGCGCTAGCCCATTATTAATACGCTATTCTAGAATTAATCGTTCAAAACATAAACGAAAATTCCAAGAGATTCCGCCCCGTAACTCATTTTTTTCATGGGTTTTACGGGTTAGAGTAATGTTGTCAAATAAGCCATTACTTCAATTCATCGTGTTTCCTTACTCTCTGACAACATATGGTGGTCATTTTTGGAATGGTTACAGTTTATTTTCCATTATTTCCTACATACTGGACCTTTAAATGTAGTTCTATTACTTGGTGTCACGGGTACGCTGGCGACTACGCCACTCCGTCCGCTATTGTCTTTGTTAGTCTATGTGTCAATGACAATGTCTTTGCCTATATGTGGAGCGCTTTGGGTTGCACTCTGTGCACGTTAAATGCGCTATACAAATAAAACTGACTTGACTTGACTTGACTTTCCTCTTCCAGTCAACTTTCCATTAATATGCTTTGATACAGCACTCTTAGAACAGCCAGCCCATTCTGCAATGACCTTCTCTGTGTTACCCTCCTTGTGGCGGCACTAGAGTTGATTTCACATGAAATTACCCTGATCTGTTGACTTTCAGGTTCTTATTTGCAACTCAACCACTAGAGGGCAGTGTTTGTTCGTCACTGAAAAACAGAACGAGCTTTATCAAATAAACGCAAATGAAAGATAGGGGGCTCACTTAGTGAGCAGGAGACAAGTGTCTTAATTCAAGTGTAGCCTATTGTATTACAGTAAGTTTAGTTGTTTATGGTTGCATATGGGTAATCAAAGGGTAGGCTATATATTTTCTCACTTTTTGTGTTCAATTAATCTGTGATATTTTAAGACTCTAATTAATAAGGCTTATTTAAATAAATAAAGTGTTAGCCTCTAAATTCATCTCCTAGAATTTGAATTTAGCCTACTTTCATTATTTCTAGCGGCACGAGCAACTCAATCTGTGCAGATTGATGATTTATTTTCTATTTCTATTCTATTCTATTAATTACACTATACAAAGTATGAATTAGGCCATAGGCTACTGCAGTTTTATATATACCTGTAATAAGCCACAGACCTACCTCTTATCACTGGACTCATACGTGTAGGCCAGGCCTTGTGGCAGGTGGTGTCACGAACCTTTACCCACCTGTCCACCAGGCGCAAGGCTCGCTTTTCCGACACTTTTTTATGCCCAGTGGCCTCACGCGGCTAATCCTCTCATCTGACGTCAGGAGCAATGGCGGACCTGGATGGAAGCGACGCGTCTACCAGCGCGACCCAAGGTGAGAAGTTTCGGTGGATGAATTTTAAAATATATATTTGCTCCATCGGTGGGTTGTTTGAGAAAGTTTCCTAAACGATATTATAAGTTTTCCGAAGCATGAGCATGAGCGCGTCATAGTCTGCACGAGCGTGCCAACTGGGAATAGCCTACCTAATGATTGGAAGCAGTGAGCGCCGAGTCACGGGAACGGGATTAACTATCAACGACTGGCCACGGTGGCCGGTTTATGAATACCTTTAACTAAGTTCTATTAGCAACATTTAAATGGACAGCGACTGTCTTCACTGCGTCACTAGGCTACTTTTGAAAATGACATACATTGACACCTGTTGATCGTTTAGTTATGTTACATTCTATTTAGCAGGTGTATTACACCAGGCTCAGTGTCTATGCCGCGGTTTTACGGATGCAACAGGTGCATTTTCACACGACGTTTTACAGTTCGCCTTTTATATTATGAATTTGTATGCCTATTCGTCGGGAGGCTTTGATAGTAGCCTAACACAAGTTGGATAGCCTACTCAAAGATGAAATGCTATTTTGCCATCTTAAAACTAGATGTTGTGATAACAAAATATTGAAGCGTTTGGAGAAAGAAAAAGACATTCCGTTGCAATATAAGGCTTTGTTTCAGTAACCTACACAAGTGGTTCGACAGCTTGTTTCGATGGAGACGTCCGGGTTAGACTGACCGGGCTGCCTGCCGGTACGCTAATCCCTTGCGGGTTGTCCTGGTTTAATGCTTAGAATGTTTAGCGACCCACCGGGAACGGAGAATGAAAGAGCCGGTTACCCTGGCACCAATGTCAAAGGTGTACTGATATGAAAACCGTAAAGTGTCTTTAAATTGTGTTGAAATATCTGGGTCTAGCGATTGTGTAAAAATGGGACAAACTTGTGTTTGAAAGTTTTCAATCGGTTCTGTGCTATTGGAAGTGTTCATGGGTTAGTTTGCTGTTGAGGGGAAAGGTTGAAGTGGGTGTGGAGTATGCGTGCCTGTCGGCTACGTGTAGGTTGTTTACCTTTGTGTCGCACTGTGTGGAAGTCAACGTTTTACTTTCTGTTAGAAGGGCGGCCAAAGATCACAATGCCAAGTGTGTGTGTGTTAGGCAGGTGGTTGATGAAGTATGTGTAGGTGATGTGTATATGGTGGATGGCAATATAATTGTAATTATGCATAGGTTATATGAAGGTTTGTGAAGGGCATTTCTTTTGGATATTTGGATTTCCATGGATATCTTTGCCTATCTTTAGTATCAGTCATAAATAATTACATTACGCATCTGACGGATCATTGGATTGCTTTGTGTGTGTGTGTGTGTGTGTGTGTGTGTGCTAGGGGGATTGAAAGAGGGAGAAGAGAATGCTGCGGAAAGAGAGCAGACACACATGAAGGTTGGGGCTAGAAGGAAGGAGGTGTGTGTGTGTGTGTGTGTGTGTGTGTGTGTGTATGTGTGTGCGGAAATGTGTCCTCGGATAATAGAAAAGTATGTGTTTTTGGTGGTGTCTTTGTTTGCAGGCTCTCAGAAGGCAGAACAATGTGTTTAAAAGAGGTGCAGTGTCTCCTTACAGCACCGTTTCCCAACCTGGGGTTCAGGCCCCCATGTGGGGTCACCTGAAATTCAAATGGGGTCGCCTGAGATACTGGGCATCTTACAATCAACAGTGCATTATATAAAATATATATATGAAAAACCCCATGATATCCAAGTTAAGTAACTAATTGGATCATTCATTACAATCTAGCTATGTAAGATTAAACTTAGACATCCCCCATGATGAGATCATCATGGGTAATAATGCTTGATAATTGTTCCAAACAAAGTAGCAAAACAACCAGTCGAGTTAGTCAAACAAACAAATAAGCCTGCTAGGACATTTGGGGAAATAAACCGTTCTCAACTGGATGTAAGAACAGAGATGAGATGCACTCTCTCTCAGAGCGTGTTGTGAATGATTGGGGTTGCCAACGTTTTGTGGCATCAAAATAGGGTCACCTGCCAAAAAAGGTTGGGAACCCCTGCCTTAGAGAGTGTGTGAAAAGAAGTAGCTTGGGCAAAAAAAGGTGTTTTCTCATGTGAAGTTGTTTGGGGGTGGGTCCACCTTGAACCCTGCCCTCTGGACAGTATGTTTTAATGTCAGAGTGTCTCAAGCTATGACAATCCTAAAGTTTTGTCTGCGGACATATCCCTACTGTACAGTATATCAACAATGCATAAAGAAACAACTGTAGGGTAAACTTTACAGTGTCAACAAATTCGAAAGACATGTAATATGAGTCCAACTGCACTAAAGAGTCCAAAGAAACAAATAGGATTAGAGGGTCAACTCAAAGGGGTCAGCAAACCTCAAAGAAATGTATACAGGATCACCTACAGAGTCAGCCAATCCAAAGACAGTGATTTTGTGAGCGACTTCAAAGTTGCGCCGGATGAGAATAATAGAATGTAAGGGTGATTTCTGTGTATAGGCACTGGCTGGGCCAGCCGTGTCTGTTCACCTAATGTGCCCTCTTGGCCTGAATCTGCCCTCTTATAGACTTACACGTCATGGGTTCATCCTCATGGTTTGGAGATCTCTGGTAACACCCTGACTGACCGCACATCATCCTGGTTGTTGCCATTGTACTGTGTGCTCAGGATTGTGCCACTGGCCTCTGTTCTGTGTGTCCCTCCTGGGCTCCTGTTGACCTCTTGCCATTTGTCCAGTGGTGTCCGGAGAGTAGGCTATATGTGGTCTGGATGGCGTGTCCATTGTGGCCTGAAATAGGTTGCTGGTGAAGTGTATTTATAGAGTTTTAATGGGATTCACCCAGATTCACGGTGAAGACTGTGAGACTACTGTCAGCCACCACAAGTGTCTGAGAGATGGAGGGATGGAGAGAGAGCCAGACAGAAAGAAAGAAAGAGAGAGGGAGGGAAGTAGAAACAAATATATTGTTAAACCCTTAATTGGGATATTGTACCAAGTATAAAGTATGTTTGCCTGAATACAAATGTAAATATGTACACAAGCACAAAGTCTAGCATACCGCCAATGAAATGCGTGGAAACGGTAAGGCTGTGTTAGACTGCGTCCATGTCGACAAGTACCCATCATGCACCTGTTCTTGCAGAACCCGTTAGAAAGCAATGGCCAAGAGATGCCGACTGGGCAGTGTCCTGACAACTCCCTGTAGATAACATCTGAGAGGATAGGGGTGTGTGTATGAGAACAGGCATTAATGGTCAGATCAGTGGTCTTTTGTGTGTGTGTGTGTTATCATATTTCATATCGGGCCTTTCCTCTTGTCCACACCTGATTACAGTCAGTCACCGTCACCCATATGCTTGTGACTTCTCTTACAAACACACACACACACACACACACACACACACACACACACACACAGGCAGAAGTGGTCCAGCATGAAGAAAGGAAGACCTGTATAAGTGGACCTGAATAATGTGACAACTGTACTGTGTGTGTGTGTGTGTGTGTGTGTGTGTGTGTGTGTGTGTTTGTGTGTGTGTGTGTTGCGCTTGTGCTCAGTAAGAATGCATGATGGTACAGAAAGGAAGACAGGAATGATTGTTAAATGGTTTTTAAAAGATAAAATAAATATATTATTCATCCTGAAGGAAACTTGACTGTCACAACAGCACCATCCTGTGCTTGTAAACTAACACACACAAAGTAAAATAAGCAAAATCTGTCAATAGCCACATCACTGCGGTCACATCACATCCCCTCACTAAAACAGGGCTGAATTCAACTGCTTCACATGCTGAGATCACCTCTCTCTCTCTCTCTCTCTCTCTCTCTCTCTCTCTCTCTCTCTCTCTCTCTCTCTCTCTCTCTCTCTCTCTCTCTCTGTGTGTGTGTGTGTATGAGACAGACTCCATACTTCTCCTAATCTGTAACACCCACCTGGGTAAAGGAGTGGCACAGCTGTGTGTGTGTGTGCGCACATTGTTGTGTTTTGTTTGTGTGTGTGTATGTGTCAGTCAGGGTTCCCATCCCTCATATCCTGTTTAATGTATAGTAACCACCTGGATGACATGACAGAACAACTGTCAGTCCTAACAATGTTGTGATGTGGCAAATTCAAGGACTGCGGACAGGGGGCTGTTGCTAACAGTCCTGTCAGCAGTGATGGGCTGTTTTATTTGTCAACTTCATGCACCTGCATAGAGCTGCTTGCACAGCGTTTGTTGTGTATGTGTGTGTGTGTGGGTGTGTGTGTGGGGGGGGTCCATGTGCTAAGCTGAGGTCAGATTACAGTTGTATGCTGCATTGTGGCACTGTGTGTTGAGTCACATAAACATGGTGATCTTGTACTGTATAAAGTAGAGATTAATGATCTTATAAATGTGACTCCACCTTAACTCTGTGCTAGATTTTTTGTGTGTGTGAGTGAGAGTGTAAGAGAGTGAATCTGTCTGTCTAGAGAAGGGACCCATGTCCCATTGTTTCCACCTACACAGTGACACAGTTGATCATACCACTGCTCTATCGATCTACCCTCCCTCCCTTCCTCTCTCCCGCTCTCTCCCCTCCCTCCCTCTCTCCCTTCAATTCAGTTCAAGAAAGCTTTATTGGCATGAACGTTTAATCAACATTATTGCCAAAGCTCAATTACATGTACACATAGAAGGACAAATATGTTCAACAGAAGTGCAGCTCTGTCTCCACAGCCCCCGACTGCAGTCTCTCTCTCTCTCTCTCTCTCTGTCTCTCTCTCTCTCTCTCTGCCTCTGCCTGAGCACCTAACAGAAGTGCTTGGTGCTGAGAAACCAAGTATCATCACTCATTCACACACACACGCACGCATCGTCATCCCAGCAACCATTTACTGGCTCATGTTCCACTCACGCTGCACTAAATATTTCAGCAGTAAAGAGACGGCAATCTCCCCGTATGTGCGTGTGGTACAGTATGTGACTCTGTGCTCTCTGTATATGAGGGACCAAGAGTGAGTAAAAGTGTGTGTGTGTGTGTGTGTGAACAGCTGCATCTCTGACGGTGAAGTGGAAGAGAAACACAGGAAGGATGGAGAGAGGAGAGGAAGAGCAGGGAAGAGAATATTCTTACCGGTTGTCTATGAAGTGGATTAAGGACTGCCTCTTTAAGCCTTCCTGGAGTTGGAGTTTCTCTCTTTCTCTCTCTTTCTTTCTCTCCCTCCCCCCCTCCCTCTCTCTGCCAGGCAAGTGAGAGCACTGAGCACGCTCGGATGGACAGTAGTTTGCCGGCTAAGTGCTTGTAGTTAGCATTAGCTTTTAGCACTCTGCAGGGGGTGGAGGGAGGAGGAGAGTTCTGGAACAGGCACAACCCCATCCTGGACACACACACACGCACACACATGCAGGATGCCGGCCCCCCCAAGAATAAAGAGGGGGGGCCCCAGTCGGTCAGCTGTCCCTGCTCTCTCCACCATCGCAGAGGAAGAGGAGCACCAACGCAAACGCAGGAGACGAAGGAAAGCAGGTATGGGAAGAGGGGGAGGAAGTGAGCAAGAGATTTGAAGACGTGAAGATGGGGGGGGAGGGGGGTCAGGAGATAGGGAAATAGAGAGCAAGAATTACAGAGCAGAGTGCATCACAGGGTAGTTAGCTTGTTGATACCTGAGGAGAATCTGGTGTGTGTGTGTGTGTGTGTGTAAGAGGGGTTAATTGCCTTAGTGAGTATGAACCATTCTTGAAAGATGACCTTGTACCAGTCTGGTATTTGACCTGGTGACTAAATAAGCAGTTATAGATATGGCAGACCTTTTGTCCAAAGTGAAGTAATTATTATAGACTTCATAAAATAGGTTGGTATTACTTGATCTGGCATATTCCTAATAGTAAGTTGGATAATGCGTTAGGGTCATATGGTCATTTACCAGTGGTCTCCTTGCAGCGTACCTTGAATGTAATTCCACTTTTTGGATAAGTGTCTGAAATGATCATGTAAATCTAATAAAGAGTCAACCACCGGACTCAAAACAGAAGAACCATTACAATAAATCAGAAGTCAAATGTTTAATCTTTCAGTCAGCACAGGTCTAGTCTTGGAGGTGACGTTCAAAGAGAAAATGGCAATGTCAGTGTGAAATGTTAATGTTATAAACCAAGTGAGTGAACACTGTAATTGTGCAGGGATGTCATGTGACCAGTGATGCAAGCCACTTTCTTAATCATGCTGGGCTTCCGTAGACGCCACCTTTTGTACATTGGTATGACGTTTGTGCGGTACACATAAACTTAAACTTACGCTGTGGTACAGCCTTTAAAACATATTAGTGGTAAATTCAGGAAGGAGGGCTAGCTTACTCAGTTTCATATCTCTCTGTTCAGAGTAGTGCACTGTGTCTGCTATTAGACTGCTGTTCTGACCTCCATCCTTTCTTTCTTTACTTTTCTTACTTTCTTTGCTTTCTTTCTTTCCTTCTTTCATTATTTCTGTCTGTCTTTCTTTCTCTCTAGCGCATATTGACCTTCTCTGTTCCGTCTCTCCTGTTCTTTCAGTGTTCTAGTTTACGGTTCCCTTAGGAGTGCTAGTGTAAGTCTGGGCTCCACAGCTTTGTGAGTCCTATCCCTCTCTATCTGATCTGGGCAGATCTCTTCTGTGCTGCTTTCCCCTACATGGATCAAACCGTGGTAGAAAACCTCTGTGAAAATCTCCATTGAATAAAGCGTTTAGTCTAGTAGTCTAGTGAACTCCAGAACTGGATGGGAAGACTGGCCACATATGGGCTGCTGTTTCTCAGGATGTCATAGTGATGCTGCTGCTCCTAATCTGATGCCAAGGAAGGCCACCATGTCTGCATCTTGAGCTATTTTGTTTTCTCTCACAAATTCATTTTTCAATTGTTTAGCTGCTGACCATGAAGCTAATAACATTGTCATAGCCAATGTCTTTTTGATGGTATAGTATTGTGTGTGTGTGTGTGTGTGTGTGTGTCTGTTTGTTCGTGTTCGTGTGTGGTTATGCTAGTACTGAGGCATTACAAGCCCCCTTTATTTGATGGAGCCTGTCACAGCATATCACCAGAGCACACTGAGGCACACACTCCCTCCCTCTCTCCCTTACACACGCACTTACATACAAATACACACATATTGAAAACAACTGCTACTGAGACATCAATGCCCTGATATTCATCCATGGGGTTGTTTTGAAAGGTATCATTATAGGCTGGTGTAATGCACTTCCAGTGAATTATGCTAAGCTAGGCTAACTGTCGGGGGTGTCAGAGTGGGTTATTGCATGTACAGAGAAAAGAAGGGTATGTATCCTCTTTGTGTGTTTGTGTTCCCCTGACCGGGTTAATCACCCTGCCTCGTCCACTGATACACCCCTCGAATATAGCACACGCCCACAGTTTACACAGAGAAAAGTTTGCTATCCAGTTTGGTAGGTATCATTCTTGTGTGTGTGTATGTGTGTGTGTGTTCATTCAGTAATGATGGTATATCCTATCCAGTGTGTGAGGGAGAGGACATGGGTGTATGTGAATGTTTGATAGTTAAAGGTAGGAGTTTGTCTGTGTGAGTGTGTTTCCGAAAGGACCTGAGTGAGTGTGTGGATGTGCGTGTTGGAGAGTTTGACATATCTGTGTGTGTGTGTGTGTGTGTGTGTGTTTGAGAGTTTGACGTGTGTGTGTGTGTGTGTGTGTGTGTGTGTGTTTCTGTTGGGTTAATGCACAGCAGTAGGTGTGTTTGTGTTTAGAGACAGATGGGAAGCAATGTGTTTGGCCTGGGCAGGGTTTAACTCAGAATTTATGATTTCATCCTGAGCATCCTGATAGCTGTTTTTGCCAACTGTTGTTTTTTGCAGTGGGTCCAGATTGTCTAGTGGAGACAGGCAGTTGTAATACAGGGAAGGAGGGTTGTACGGTTCTTGATACTGATCTGAGCATTTGACTTGTGGTGTGTGTATATAAGCAAATATTGAAGCAGAATATACGGATATAAGGATAATTGCTTTTATATGTAAATTGTGCGAGTGTGTATGCGCCTGTGCGCACGATAACTCGTGTGAGAGAGCACCTATGTGTACTTGGTTGTGTTTGTTCCTCAAGAGTGTACACTGTGTAATGATTGTTGTCGTAGAAACAGCAGGTGTCTGTGACGGCCGTGACTGACTGACAGGTCCGACCGGACAGGTGGGGTGTGGTCAGGTTGTCACATGACCTGTTCAGAAAGTGTACCATGGTAGGCAGAGATTGCAGCAGGCGGCAGGGTTGTCATGGCAACAGCTTGTCACCTCAGCAGAGGGAGTCCCTCTGTGTGTGTGTTTGTGTGTGTGTGTGTGTGTGTGTGGTGCATTAAACACTGTATTTTTAGATGTATGCAAATGAGGATGATTACAGATTCAAGACTTCTGGAAATAATTGCTTGCTTTTAGCTAGATTAGATTAGACTAGACATTCAACATAATAAGATGGTCATTAACACACATCAGTCAGATATTACCCCACAGGCAGCATATATAAAGAAAACTAGTTTCTACTACTCACCACAGGACACACCCTGCTTTGGCATACCATAGGGTACCATGCTTACAGCCCTTTCTGAAGCACTTATCACATGGTACATCTTAGGGGTCCTCTCTCAATCACTAGTGTGGAGCCACCTATTGATAGCCATTGTGCGCCAACAGTCATTGGCTGTCAGGTGGGGAAGTGAGTAAGCATAGAGCAAGGCCATTGGCTGCTTTTGTGATCATAAGTGCTGATTGGGGCAATTTGGGCCAATGGGGGCTGGAGTAAGTTGACTGAAATTGTTTAGAAAGATTACGAGCGTTAATGATGTTTAATACGGTGTGTGACTGAACTGTTGGTCTGGCTTCCTACCACCAACACTCCCATCCTCCCCCAACTGTGTGTGTGTGGGTATGTGGGTGTGGGGGTGTGTGTGGGTGTGGGTGGAAATCTGGTAGTAGTTGGCTATCTCTCCTTTGCTCCTCACTCACTCTCTCCTGTATAAACACTTAACCTTGCTCTCTCTCACACACACACACGCACACATGCACGCAGGCATGTACTATCACACTCTCTAAAGCACACTCTTTCTCACATAAACTCTCACGTTCTCCAACAGACACACACACACATGCCATCACTCACTCTCTCTCTAAAGCACTCTTTCTCTCTCACACGTATGCATAAACTCACATTCTCTCTCTCTCACTCACTCTTTCACACACACACACACACAATCACTCACACTCTCTAAAGCACACTTTCTCTCTCACACACACATATGCATAAGCTCACATGCCCAGACACACACACACACACACACAGGGGTAGGTATGCCCCCCCTCCCCTTTTTAGAGCTTAGCATTACCCTCCGCTAAGCTGCTCATGCTACGGACGTTGCCCCCCCCCCCCCCCCCCCCACACACACACACACACTCACACACACTCACACACTGGCCTTCTCAAAAAGAAAAAATATACACACTAATCACTAACTCGCCAACTAATCCCACATGCACACACACACATGCACACACACTCCCTAAGCTGTTATACACAAAAAGGGTCACATGCAATCTGAGTGATAATCTTGCAGGCATCACACTCATGTCTCTCTATCGTTCTCTCTCTTTGACTCACAAACACACACACACACACACACACGCACGCATACACACCCATACACACACACTAAGCTAAGCAGGGGAGGAGATAAGGGGAATGTCAATCCCTCAGCAGTCATTCTGTTTCAAGTTCAGCTGGGCGCACACACACACACACACACACACACACATATTGATTTTATTATTTGTTTTACCAGCTGTGTTACTGGTTGATTTTTGGTTGTGTGTGTGTGTGTGTTGGAGACGGGATTTGGCGGGACGGAGCATGTGTGTGTTAGAACGTGTGGCCCAGTTCCACACACTCCGCTGAGGATGGAGAAGTCAGGGGCCCACCACCACCACTAGATCACAGGAGCGACATGAGCAACACTCCAGGTGTGTGTGTGTGTGTGTGTGTTTGTGTACATACTGGGTGATTTGGATGATGGGATTGTTGTACCGTCCGCGGAAGCTAACAGTCGGTGGAAGCTGTGTGTGTGTGTGTGTGTGTGTGTGTGTGTGTGTGTGTGTGTGTGTATTTGTCTGTGTGTTATTGAGGTTTGCTGTGGTGTATGGTAGTAAGATTACTTATGCTTTGTGCGTGCTGCTTTCAAGTGTATTGCAGAAGGGGATCCTGGAGTTGTAAAGATGAGACCGTGTGTGTGTGTGATTATGGGTAAAGGAAGATTGAAATGGGGTTATGTTATAAGAGGGGCTTAGACCAAAGTGTTTGGGTGTGTGGCATAAAGCAACAGGACACGTGAATACTTCACAGAGAAGGAGATGTGTGTGTGCATGCTTGTTTCAAGGGCACCAAAAGAAAAACAGCTTTGTCTGAGGTACCTTTAACCTGTGACCATACGGCACAGGCCTTATTTACTCTGCTTCTGTGTGTGTGCGCACGTAAGGAAGCATACTGTGTTTGATCCATGTTTGTGCAAAAACATACAACATGCTACAATTTGTTTGTGTGTGTGTGTTGTAAGTGCTTGTTTTTTGCTGTGTGTGTGTGTGTGGGGGGGGGGGGGGGAGTCATATGCACACGTAGATGGATTTGGCTTGTCTTTTTTGTGAGCAGGTTCGTGTGGCATGTGAATTTGCCCAACCCTATGTGTCTGCATGTCTCTGTAGTGGAGCGGTTAAGCTCACATAATGAGAAGTATTGTGCATTTTATGACTAAAGCATGACATTTTGTACAGTGTTTCTAGACACCTTGAAGTTTATTTTCAGACGTGTAAAACTATTTTACTCCTCAAAGATGTGTATATTATACACAGCAAATATCTAGCCCCAGAGGTCAGATCTGAAGTGGCTCCACATCTGAAATTAAGCCTTAGGGGGTGAAGATTATATGGTGAAACTTTCATGCTTTAGTCATAAAATGCACAAGTGTTTTGCTTATCAGCCTAACTAGTGTGTCTGTAGATGTATGTTTCCACTATGCTATTGCATGTGCTTGCCCATGAACTCACCCCTTGGGTGGAGATGGGCCCTTAGCCCCAGTGTTAAGATGCAGTGCTCCATGAGGAATGTCCAGCTTTGTCCTTCAGGTTAATGATTTCCTTCAGGGCCACTCTGCCCCCCCCCCCCCTTCTCTGTTCCCTCTTAACTGTTATTGCTGTGTGTTTGTGTGTGTTTGTGTGTGTGTGTGTGTGCTTGGGCCACCACCACCTTAGAAGCAAATCCTGGGACTGGTTTGATGCCAGAACATCCTGAACAGTCCCTGTTGCTATGGAATTCAGTAGATGCTTTTATCCACTCACTCTCCTAGTTTATCATGTGCTATGAGATATAGTGATGGTACAGAAATGTGTACAGTATTTTGTATTGTCTGTATGATGGGGAAAAACACATTCATTTGTACGTGTAAATTGCTTGCTGTGATTGATTGATTGTTCCATTAGGTAGTGTTCTGTAGCAGTGGGAATGTGTTATGTTCACCGTGACATCATCTTTAAAGCAAAGAAGTATCCATTTTGATTCCTCTTGGAGCTTCTAGAAGCTCTTCTGTACTGCTTTCTAGTAGAAGTTCTTGTGGTACACAGGGACCGATTTGAACTAGAGCCTTTCAGCAGCACTGGCAGCCCATGGCTCTGCTGTTGACCTGATCGTGACCTTTTGACCCCAGCCACCCATGATCACTAGCATGCTGGCTGAACTTTTACCATTTCTGGTGTGTGTGTGTGTGTGCGTGTGGGTGCCAGATAGGTTGTAAAGATTAAAGACAATGGGTATTTAGCAGACCATTTTGTGTAAAACATCTTGCAGAGACTGGTGATGTCCTGGACTTAAAACGGCATGAAGTGCCAATGCTAACTGCTGCACCACAAATGCCTTGGTTATACTGAATTGAATGTGTGTGTGTGTGTGTGGCAGAAGATCCACACTGTGTCATGACGAGCAGTAACGGTCGTGTGTCTGTGTGTGTGTGGCTGGCTGGCTGGCTGGCTAGCTAAACATCCTTAGTTCACAGGGTCATGATCAGCAGTAAAGGTCCTGTGTGTGTGTGTGTGTGTTTGGCTGAAGATCCTTAGTTCACAGGGTCATGATCAGCAGTAAAAGTCCTGTGTGTGTGTGTGTGTGTGTGTGTGGCTGAAGATCCTTAGTTCACAGGGTGTCATGATCAGCAGTAAAGGTTCTGTGTGTGTGTGTGGCGGAAGATCCTTAGTTCACACGGTGTAATGGTCAGCAGTAAAGGTCCTGTGTGTGTGTGTGGCGGAAGATCCTTAGTTCACAGGGTGTCATGATCAGCAGTAAAGGTCCTGCTGGGGGATGTTCTGCTAAATCCTCCTTAACCCAGATACATGAGAGCAGCCGCTCCTTTACAGCTTTACTGTGTGTGTGTTGTGTGTGTGTGTGTGTGTGTGTGTGTGTTTTATTATATTCTCTGGTTTTCCTTTGTGTGTGTTTGTGTGAAAGTTCAGCCTCTAAAATGCTCATTTTGTTTTGGTCTCAGAGCTCTAACTTCAAATTGGTTTATTTTTTTTTTTGATTATTTGTTTTTAAGTCTGTTTGAGTCACCATGCTACACTCTCTTTGCCTCTACCTCTGCACGACCCAGGGAGCCTGAATATGACATCGTGTGTGTGAGCGTGTGTGTGAGCGCGTCTAATATTAGTTTTGTTATGTTCAGCATTTCTGTGCAGTGATTTGTGGAGTTCACCTTTTGAGATGTGGAGTCATCCTCCATCAGGCAAACCACTCTCCTCAGCATTCTATCAAGCACCGTTGTGTATGCAGCATGTTGCTGATGCCAGTTCTTAGTCTTACTCTTTCTCTCTCTCTCTCTCTCTCTCTCTCTCTCTCTCTCTCTCTCTCTCTCTGATTGGAGATGGGCAGAGAAAATGTTGAGCTTTCACTTGGCAGGATGCCTGATACTCTCACACCTTTACCATACCTGTAAACCCACCCGTTTGTTTCCAGGTTTCTCACGTATTGTAACGTTTTTCCCGCTGTCTTCCTGTTTTTTAATATTTTCCCGTAAAATATCCCTTTTTTTAAATACTCTCATAACATTAGCCCTACTATCGGACCCGACAGTCTCTGTACTCTTGTCCTGTTGCTACCCCCTTGCCCTTCCAGCAAAACAGATGTTTTCAAAGCATCATTTAGCTTGATTGAGGGCGACCTAAGACTGATGTTGGCCTATTAAAGATAACGGCGAGGTGGTTATGAGAAAACGATTTGATGCCAATCTGTAAGCAAAGTGACGTTAGACGTAGCTTTACACCTCATTCAGTTAGTGCAGCAGTTTGTAGTCTGAATTGTTGCTGTCAGCAGAGGGATAGCAACAGAAAGACGAATGTTGAAATTTTCACATATTTTCAGTGAGAAACCCGGGAAATCTCCCTTATTTCCAATACTCAATGTTGACAACGATGCCTTTACTCACATGGAGAAAGACACACATGACACAAGACACCCATGGATGGATATACCTGAGAATGCATGATGAAGTACACTTCCTCTCTGAGGCATTGGCTGTCTCTCTTTGTCTGTATGATCCAGCCCTGGGCATTATTCATTTGGGGATGGCAGAGAAAAAGAGCATCAAGAGGTCATGGGGTGTATTTCTTCCTGTGTTAATCTGTGAGAGAAATACAGACTATTCTAGGATTTTGATGTGTGTGTTGGGTTTTGGGGGATGTGTGTGCGTCTAAGGAGGGGATAATTGGTAAACTATAAATGGGTCAGACTGTTTTGGTCTCCAATTTGGGCCGGCGGTGTCCTGAAAAGGCCCCCCTGAGCATGGAAACTAGAGCATGTTGGTGGACATGTTGGCTCTCTGCCCTGATCCTGCCTCTGATCCTGACCGTCAGTGGGGTTCTGATTACATGAACCTGCCCTGCAGACAGGGCTGCGGTCAGACAAACTACAGGAATACTCCACGACAACACCCTACAGTAACATTATTACACAACTCTACTCTAAACATTCTACAACACTACAAGGACATTCCACAACTTTACAATTAAATGATGTTCCACATCTCCACAACTATAAATCTGTAACAGCCCACAACCCTACTTGTAACATTCCACAACAACACTCCTAAAGTAACATTCCACAACAGTCCTTAACACCAGTGGTTTTCAACCTTCAGTGATGTACCCCCTGTGAAATATTTTTTCAGCCAAGTAGCCCCTAACCAGTGCAAAGCATTTTTAGTTGAGAAAAAAAGACTTAAAACAGAGCAATAAAACATATTCTTCAAGATACAGCCGGAATTTTGCCGGCTCTGGTTTGGCCTTCTTTGCCACTTGTCCCTCCGTGTTTTCACAAGAATTACCGCTACGCTTCAACCACGACTCCATCGTTTGACTTTTGACAGTGATTGACAGGTGATGGTGGGTGGCATGTGACAGGTTGGGTCGAACCATCCTGGTATGGGGGGGGGGACTCTGGGTTTTTTTAGGATAATGAAATTGAATAGCCTACTGAAATATAAAATTCATTTTATGAACTTATATTTTCCTGACATTTTTATTGTTTTTAAAGTATCTTTGCATGGATTCTACTTTTTAAATATATGTATATTTTAAAATCTCACGTACCCCCAGGGGTACGCGTACCCCCATTTGAGAACCACTGCTCTACACAGTAGCGTCCCACAGCAGTACTCCACAACGACACTACTATACAGGAACATTTCCCAGCAGGACTCTGTAACAATACTCCCTAATACTACTCCACAACAATTCTCCACAATAAGACTCAACAGCATACAACACATGACAAATTTGCCATAACATGACAAATGAGAATAATGTACCACAACAACAATAATACCCCACAACATTCCAAAGCATTGCACTACAGTGCTACTCTACAACAGTATTTTCATAATGATACTCTACAGTAGCCTGACGAGCCAGACCCACATCAAGCTGTAGGGTCTGGGAACTCACCATTCGCAGTGCTCAATCCGAGGGGCGGGATAAACGGTTGTCTTTCAAATTGACTCTGCACGCAATAGGATGGCGCTACAACTCATGAGTCCCATGCGTTTTCCCACCAGCGGAGCTAGTTGATCAAACTTTTGCCAACTTAAAAAAAGCCTACCTCGTGTCACGCTGTTGGCCAGCAGCAGCATCCATCTTCTTTGTTTTTAAGTAGCAGGGAATTCACACGGATCCCACCCACCGACCTTATACACGATGTGATTGGCCTAATCGAAGTTTAATTTTTCCAGTTCGCAAGCCAACGGAGTTACATTTGCTGCCGCTAGGGTGCGTCTAGATTTCTAAGCTAACTGCAGTGTTTCTCAAGGGCCAAGGACCACTTAACCATTTAAAAAAAAACATAAAAAACCTCACAGACTACCTCAGCAAACAATCCAGTATATTCAGCATTATATTACACAGTTCTCGCTAAATTGAAATCACTACATAGGCAGTGTTGCTTATTGGAGCTACTTTGTTTGGAGTCTTTGAGGAGTCAGGACAATTCAACAATATTCAAAGTTCAAATAATACTGTTTGGATTTAGTTACGTGTTGCAAATAACTAATTTATGTGACAGAGACAGAGAGAGAATTTGAATTTGTTTTACAATGCGAGTCATTTCAAAAATGTGTGTGCATCCACTCACACACACCAACACATCTGACAAAGTACACTTAATGAGATAATTACAAAGCCCTTAATTGGCTCAATCAGTTGTGTCCCTCTAATCAAGAATAAGAAATTGGCCCATATCCACACGTGCAAGGTGCAAACACACCCTCCCTCTCTCTTTCTCTCTCACACGCTCACTCACACAGTCTCACACACACACACACACACACACACACAGTCACACACACAATAGGCAATGAGCTCATCTGAAGGATTGTCTTTCAAAAGTATCAAATGATGATGATGATAATAATAATCAAATTGTCTTTGTTACATGTATGACTCCTCTGCCACTCTTGCCTATTACTCTTTTATATCACTCTTGGGAAAGCCTATCCATTTCTCCAAGAAGGACAATGGGGAAATGAATCTTCTGGACTGTACTTGTACACACACACACACACACTCTCTCACTCACTCACTCCCTCCACTCACTCACTGTTCACACATACTCACTGGACATCTCTCATGGCTCACCTCACCTTGACCACACACTTCATATGTCACTGTTCCTGACTAAGCTCTTTTCTGTTTGTGTGGGTGGGGGTAATGTCCTCTTTTCAACACCAAGCAGTAGTTCAGAACTCCAATTACAGTCTATTGTCATGGCATACTGGTCCATTTTGTTCCCCTGATGTTCCTCTCAGTATTTCAGCCACACTTGAAGGTTCTAAATGAGGTTCTAGTATTTATCCTGTGTGTGTGCATATTCACACACACACACACACACACACACACACACACACTCATACTCATGCACACTAATACACAGCTATGCATGCATGTAGGTGTCCACAAGTATCTGTGCATATAGAGTAGTCGTGTGTGTGTGTGTGTGTGTGTGTGTGTGTGTCCGTGTCCGTGGTTGTAAAGTAGATCTTTCGCTTCACCTCCTCTGTGATGTTTGACCTAGATTCGGCAGCGGCTTTCTATTCCTCTACTCAAACAGTACAACACACACATCTTTTATTTTCCACTTGCTGTGTGTGAGCGAGAAACACACACCACTCTCACAAATATGTGTTTTGTCATGTACATGCCCCCCCCCCCCCCTCTCTCTCTCTCTCTCGCACACACACACACACATGCACACACCTTTTTCTCTCTCTCTCTCTCTCTCTCTCTCTCTCTCTCTCTCTCTCTCGTCTAGACTACCATCTGTCCCAGGCGCAGGCAGTACACACACACTCCCACAGCGGGATTGTGGGTACACGGCAGATTAGACCAGGGATTCGGGGGATGTGCCGGACAGTAGGATTGGGCCTGCCTTGTCTGGCTACGGTCATGCTCTTTGCAGTGTAGTTTAAATGAGACATGTTTGTCCAGTGGATTTCCCCTTGATGTGGGCATCACTGCTTATATCTCTTACATCTAGCCATGAAAGAGGGTTGGAGAAAACTGTCAAAGATCTCTTAGGCAAGTCCCTCCACTCAGCGGCTATATTGCAAAACACACTTCAGGCACTTATAGGGCATCTATTTGGGGCAGGACTGTACATGCGCAGGGCTTTAAGACACAAATCTAGCTTTTTTAAAGACTCAAACCTCGCAGATTTCTTTTTTTTCTGGAAAGGCTGCACATGTTTACTACAGGAACTAAAGGTCTTGTAGTTAAAGGCTAACACAACTGGTCACTAAAATGTATACACCCTGGCTATACCTTACATATGCAGCTACTTAGAAAGGTAATTAGGGAAGGATAGGAGGATATATATATTGGTTGCCATGAGTGTTACCCAGGAAACACACACACACACACACACACACAGAGACATCAAAGCACACAATTACACACATCAGACTCTACAACAATACTCTACACTGGTGCTCCACAGCAATCAGCAATACAGTAATCTACTCATTGCAAATTCCAAAACATCCCATTACCTTTTATTTGGTTTTACCACCTTTTACCTCCAAATCACTAGCTGTGTGACCGATTGCTTGGACATTCCCCTCCCTCAAGTGATGCCATATTTGTTTTCATGTTTGTTTACATGTTTGTGTATTTGTTTACGTATAGGTTCAGAGGCCCCTCCTTCAGTGGAGGAGAAGAGAACACTATCAAGTCGGCCCACATCCTCTGCCTCCGCCCTCAACACCAGCATAGACACACCCACCTCTATAGGCTCCAAACCAGGTACATACACACACACACACACACACACACACACACACACACACACACACACACACACACACACACACACCAGCACTTACCAGCACTTTGTATGAAATTAATAAATAAACTCACCTTGCCTTACAAGGAATAAATACAAGTACTGTATGCAATGCACAATGCAATGCTGTTGTCAAGAGGGACACACTGACATACAGAAATGATACACAATAGAAAGACAGCACACAGGAGGGCAAACAGACATATTGTGCACATGAAGCCCAATACTCACAGTACTCTGGAGTGCATGGAATATATTAAAGGTTCAGTTAAACATAGGACACACACACACACACGCGCACACACACACACAAGATGCAGATCTCACTCACACAATACTAAAACATTGAGATTTTGCTACAGTGCGATCAAGTGATCGAGCTTTCTAACACTCTTCCTCTATGTGTGTGTGTGTGTTTAGAGCCTTTGGTGCTGAAACTTGATGAGAGACAGAGGCTTGCTCGAGAACGGAGAGAGGAGAGGGAAAAGCAAAATGGTATGTATGTCGTCTCACACACACACACACACACACACACACACACACACACAATCTTATTCAATGTTATCACTTGGTCAGTGCGCACACACACACACACACACACACAGAGGGAGACACCCTTACATACAAACACACCCAAGGAATAGGTTGGGGCACTAAGTGCTCATTGTGCATTGTGGAGGAGACTGATGGCTCCTGTGGCTTTTTGCTCATGCTCAGAGTCCTCTTCGAGCATTACAGCCCTCACAGGGAAGCTACACCAGGCACGAACAGGCGTTCCGTTCGTGACACGTAAAATCCATTTTAGAAGCCTTGTTTATTTTTTTCAAACGTACGCGCCACTATCATGTCTGGTGTAGCTACTTCCATTGATCATAGTGGCAGCTAATTGTTGCAGCAGACGCAACACGAACGGAGCGCTTCAGTTACGTGCCTGGTGTAGCTTCCCTGTGAGTCTCGCAGGAGTGTCACGTCACGTGATGATCACGTCCCTATGTATCCATGTCTTAACATTCGTTTAGACCAGGAACAATAGGAGCAAATAACTATTGCTCTAGTTCATATAAATTACATCGTCCATAACGCATACTATAACGACGGCGACATGAAGAATGATCTCGTTGGGGATCACTTTTTAAGAACAGTAAAAGCTGACTGGCAATCAGTATCCATTGAATTTTAGACACACATTCATCAACATGAGGAGAGACTTTCCTTATTGGTGCTGAGTGTGGACGCTCATCTTGTTCTAGTTACTGTTGTCTTTATAGTTATCGTTCCTGGTGTGAATTGCCCTTTAATGCCATTAAGTGCAATTGAAATAGAAATAAAAATAGAACTGAACGTGTTGCAGGATGATGGTTGGCAGAGGAATGGGGAAGTATACAGCTGAGGCTGGCATCTTTGTCCCTCAGAAGCTCTGTGCATGGGGAATTTTTTCTTGCTTGCTTGCTCTCTTTCTTTTGCTCTTGCTTTCTTTCGCTCTTTCTTTCTCCCTCGTCCTCTGTTTTCTTTGTGTGTACTCTGTTTCTGCCCCTGTCTTTGCTCCCTGTACGTCCCGTGAGCCCTCTCTGCTCTACTCACTTTGGTGTTTCTCTCTCTCTCTTTCTTTCTTTCTTTCTTTCTTTCTTTCTTTCTTTCTTTCTTTCTTTCTTTCTTTCTTTCTTTCTTTCTTTCTTTCTTTCTTTCTTTCTTTCTTTCTTACTTTCTCTCTCTCTCTCTCTCTCTCTCTCTCTCTCTCTCTAGCCCATTGCATGACTAAGTGAATGTGGCAGGTTTCCGTGGTGACCGTGCTGCTCTGTTCATTGCACAAAGCTCTGGTGCCCCTTTTGTCATGGCAGCCAGGTTATGTAAGAGGTCAGGGAGCTAGGGGAGACTGAGGGGCCTAAATATCCCTCTCCCTCTCTCTGTCTCCTTCCCACTCCTCCTCTCTCTCTCTCTCTCTCTCTTTCTGTGTCTCTCTGTCTCAATACATTTCCCTCTCCGTCTCCTTCCCACCTCTCTCTCTCTCTCTCTCTCTCTCTCTCTCTCTCTTACTCTCTCTCTCTCTCTCTCTCTGTTGGTCTATCTTGTTTGTTTTGTTTGGATTATTATATATGTACATTATATAATATACCATTATAGTGGTGCACTCCTTTACAATATGTACCACACCCATGATGGGATAAGCATGTGAAAAACTAGACCGTTTATTTTCTTGTATGAAAGCTGCTTTTATTTTGGCAGGCATATAGTAAAAGATGCTTTGTAAAAGGATGTCAACCATAAAATTAACAATTTCTGTGTGTGTGTGTGTGTGTGTGTGTGTGTGTATGTGTATTTGTGTGTGTGTGCGCGTTTGTGTGTATGTGTATGCATATGCGTTTCTGTGTGTGTGTGCGTATACATTTCTGTGTGTGTGTGTGTGTTTGTGCATGCGTGCAATTTTGTGTGTGTGTGTGTGTGTGCGTAGCGCTCCGTGAGTCTCAGTGGCATGAGCGTGAGGAGCGTGCTCGTCAGTACTATGAGAAGCACCTGGAGGAGCGCAGGAGGAGGCTGGAGGAGCAGAGGACCAAGGAGGACCAGAGACGCGCCGCTGTCGAGGAGAAACGACGGCAGAAACTTGAGGAGGAAAAGGTGTGTGTGTGTGTGTGCTAGTCATGTGTGTCTATTTGTGTTTGTAATATTGCCAACTTAAACGTGATGGGTATTGATGTGATATGTAGTCTCTGGCTGAAGTGCGTGTGTGCGTGCGTGCGTTTGGAGTGGTAGTCAGCTGGATCAGCGTGGTAACTGTGCAGTGTCCTAAACCTCCCTCCCAATGCCTTAAGACAGGGATTTTCAACTGATTGTTGACCAGGGACCATCATTCTGACTAATTACGTAACCCCAGGAACACCAGTGAATAAAAATACTGATTCCCTCACTGCAACTACATTACTGAATCCATGGTCAGGGACCACCAGCAATGTCCTCACAGATCACAAGTGGGCCGCGGACCACTGGTTGGAAACCCCTGCCTTAAGATATGAGCTAGTAAGAGACTCTAGTACGTTCAGGTCTGAGCTAACCAGTGTGCATGCCAAGGAGTACTAGCTTCTCAAAGCAGAGTGTGTTAAAATACGTTCTCACGGAGTTCCAAAAAAGGAACGTGAACTTCATGGTGACAACTCCAAACACACTTTATGTGTATTTGAAAACTTTCACAGTGAATTCCAAATGTGCTTTCTGTGTGTTCGTAAACGTTCACAGTGAACTTCAAGCTCCTCTGGCTCTTCTGACAGGTACTGGTGGTGCGCCATGACCTCGCATATCTATTGATCCGTGTGTGTGTGTGTGTGTGTGTGTGTGTGTGTGTGTTTTATGATCTTTCAGAAGCTTGTACCCATGAATTGGCTTGGAAACCGATCTGGCCCAGACCTGCCCTGCACTCTGTGTAAAGATCTGCATAGACGTTACTGCACCTCCAGCTCTTGCTGAGTGATGTTCACTGCGTGTAAAGATCTGCATAGACGTTACTGCACCTCCAGCTCTTGCTGAATGATGTTCGCTGCGTTCTGTGGCCTTAGTAATCTCTAAGTGTGATTGTGCAGGATCGGTGTTATGACGTTGATATACAATGGCATTAGTATCTCAATACCAATGAATCCTGCAGCACAGTATCGGTGCCTGGTACACCACTATCCTGCAGCACAGTATCGGTGCCCGGTACACCACTATCCTGCAGCACAGTATCGGTGCCCGGTACACCACTATACTGCAGCACATTTGGGTTTGATGATGTTCTGTCCCTGGAGCTGGAGCTGCCCTGGAGCTCGCTTGGGTCTGTACAGGCTAGGCTAGGCTTCCGGTTACATTTGGGGCTATAGGCATCTCTGCCTATCTGGCTTGGGTCTGTGCACATAGGCTAGGCTTAGGGTTACGGTTTAGGTTATAGGTGTCTCTGTGCCTCTGGCTCCTTTGACTGATGTTGGTTTTGTGCTGTGGCCTCACATGTTGTATTGATCCCAGAGAAGTGTGTGTGTGTGTGTGTGAGAGACAGGGAGTGAGAGAGACGATCCATAATCCTGATGTGGCCTCTGACATCTGTGACTCGACATCTGTGTAGCCTGGCTGGGATGCTGAACGCTTCCTGTAATTATGGAATTGGTGTGTGTGTCTACATCTGTGTCTATATCTGTGTCTATCTGTCCGTGTGTGTGTGTGTGTGTGTGTGTGTGTGTGTGTGTGCTTGTGTGTGTTCCAGGTCCGCTATGAGGCCGTCATGAGGAGGACTCTGGAGAGGAGTCAAAGAGCCAAACAGAAAACCAACCGCTGGAGTTGGGGAGGCACTCTGACCACCAGCACCTCTCATCCAACAGGTACACATACACACACACACACACACACACACACACACACATACACTCTCTAACAACCAGCACACTCATCAACAGGTACACATGCACACACACACACACACACACACACACACACACACACATGCACCTCTCACCCAACAGGTACAAATACACACAGAAACATACACACACACACTCTAACAACCAGCACCTCTCACCCAACAGGACAACATACACACAAAAACACATATGCACACACACACAAACATAGGTTACTTAATGTGTCCTCTATGTATTTCAGTTCCCGTGTCCAAACCAAGCACTTCCCACCAGCTGGTGTTTTTTCTCTCATTTTAGCATGGCCCTGAATTGCTGCTGTGTCTGTGTGTGTGATTGGTGTGTGTTTCTACCTCTAGCCTATTCTCGCTGACTCATGATCCTACTCGGCTGCCCATTTCTCTTTGTTTTCCTTTCTTTTGTCTCTCTCTCTCTTTCTCTCTCTCTCTCTCTCTCTCTCTCTTTCTCTCTCTCTCTCTCTGGCACAGGGTTGTTTGAGGCTGCTTGTCTTTACCCTTTGGATCTAGCAGGTCTGGAGCACCATTACCCTGGTGCCTTTAGCCTGGGCCGCCAGACTGGGCCTCTCTCCAAATGTGAATATAACTGGGGCTAGCGCATGTTAGCATTAGAGGCTAGCAACATTAGCTTTAGCCCATTAGGCTAGCTTGTGAAGTTCACCAGTAGTAGGCTAACTCTCTCTTAGAGCCCTGCTGGTCCAGAGCATGTCCATGTCAGAAATATACCATGGCAGATATCTTCTCCTGTTGCATATCCTCCTGGGAACCAAGAAAGTGTCCAACAATTTCTTTTTTTGTGTGATTTCCTTTCTATTTAGGATTAAAAAAACATCTTACAATTTTTATTTTTTATTTATTTTTTATTTATTTTAAATTTTATAGCATGTCCCCTGTGGTGGACAAAAGGACTGTTTTACTATGAAAAGGTAGCCATGAAAATAGACAAAAATGGACAAATTATGCTTTTAGTGGTATTAAATTAAGGGTAAACTTAACCAAATACTGTATAAGGGAAAATGTTATTTATCCTTCTAGACTACTTTATTTGCCTTTAGTCATTTTTTAGTCTTACTCTTCCTCGCTATCTTCTTGAGGCACAGGTTCATAGTCCTCATCTCTGTTTCGCTCACTCATCACCTGAGAGCTCCAAATCTGACCCCCCCCCCCCCCCCCCCCTCATTCATCCTATACAAATTATCTCCCAAATTTCCCAAAAAATCAAAATATTTTGGTCCTGGTGTCCATTATAATGGACATTCATAAAGTCACTATTATTTCAAAATGTAAATAACTTAACTTCTTTCAAAATGAATCATATGATTCCTGACATTTTCATTAACACGACCATATATTGCCATCATAATGAATGCTTAATAAGAAGACACTATTTGACTTATCTCTCCTCCTTCCATAAAATGTGCTTGTTTTGATGTCAACCATTTTTGAGAACCAGGAAGAGGAGGTTCCCAGCAACCCAGCCAATCACATGATATATCATTAGAAAGCCCAGGATGTCCTCTTTAAAAGACCACAGGAATTGATAGAATAGCAAAAAGGGGTAAAGGGGTATGCTTCTAGAACTTATGTCCACTACAGAGGACATAGGTCTATGGATTGGTTCTCAGGAGGATATAGCTATGTCAGTTAATGTCCAGCAATGTCTCAGTGTTTCTACATTTGCCAATTGACAGTTATGGTAGATGTTATGGCAGCTTAGTAGCATGTAACATTAGCTGTTGTGGCATGCAACATTTTAAAGGCTGTCATGACATTTACTGATTATGGTAACATGTTTAAATCATCTGACATGAAATCACTGGGCAATGACATCAACTGGCATGTTACACAAATACAGGACCGGGTGTTGGCCTCAGGCATGGCTATGTCATTGTTGTCTTGGTCTTATGACACAGGCTTCAGGTAAAGTGTTCGTGTAATGTTTCACTCTAGACAGTGGTTGTCTGTAACTGTGACATTTTAGACCCAGAAGATTAAGGTTTATGTGCCTATCTTTAGTGCCCCTTAGCTCATTAGCACCTTAGCATCATAGTTATCTTTAGAGGCTGTGGAGCTGAGAGTGTTTGTTTGGTCAAATTGGTTTGGTTTGCTGAATATTATGTTTTTAGCTCTTTAATGGTAACTGAAGTATCCAATTTGGATTTTTTTGTGTGTAGTCACATTGTTCAGTGAATCTGGTTCTTTGAAGTGCTTTGCGCTCTGCATTAAAGTCTCATCTGATCACTGGTACTACTAAATATAGTAAATCAAACATACAGTACTCTGGCTTCTCAGGTGCTGAAGTGCTAGCCTTTGTTAAAGATTGTACCATGTAGGACTGATTAACATCAAAAAAGTCCATTCTAACTTCATCAGCTCATTTCTTTAGATATAGTCCTGATTAGGATTTCACACCTCTAGCTAATGAGAACATATTTAAATTCCCTTTAGCAAGTACGTCCTTGCATAGCTCTTTTGTATGAAACTAGATCCTTCATATCCTCTGTTATCCACTCTTTCTCTCCCTCTCATTTCAGCATTGCTGGGTTTCTTTTTCCTTGTTCTACTGCAGTGATTTAACGTGTTTGTTTGTGTGTGTGCGTGTGTGTGTTTTCACAGATTCGGACAGACGCTCTGTCTCGACTACTAACTTGTCCAAGCACACAGACCCGGTCATAACCAAACGCCTGTCTGCATCTTCTGCCACACTCTTAAACTCACCAGACAGAGGTATGGAAAGTCTCCCCCTCACACACACACACACACACACACACACACACACACACACTCTGTATGCATTTTTGTGCACACTAGGAATCTGTCACTCACACACACACACACACACACACACACACACACACACACACACACAGACAGACAGACAAGCATGTTTGCATACAGTACATTCCCAGACTCTCACTCACACACTATAAACACAAACATACAACCCTTAGGTAATATTGGTATGCATATAATAGGTTTATGCTGAGGCCTTTCAGGCTCATTATGGAAGCATTGTGTCTGTGTTTTTTTTTGCTTTTTATCCTCTTATCCAGTCACATTATGTCTCATTGTTTAAACTTCTGTTTGTACAGTAAGGACTATGCTGTTTACACACACGTGCGCACGTACACACACACAGACGCACACAGACAAACACAAAAACGCAAAAACGCACTCACACAGACACACAGACACAAAAACGCACTCGCACAGACATGGACAGGCGGAAGGCAACTGACAACTGAACACAAATAACTTCATAATTGCTCATTTTAGAATTGTTTTTGTGTGTGTGTGTGTGTGTGTGTGGCATATTAGCCTTACAGAAACGGACCGCCTCCTCTCCCCACATTAATAAACACAGCTGCAGACCCCGCTCATCAAGAGAGAAGAGTGTCGGTAACACACACACAGGTGGATCGCTGAGCAATGTCCGCATGTTTTACGGTCACTAACACAGACACAAGGGAGTTGTGCATGTGTGCCCGGGGCATTGGCTGCTACACGGCTGTGGTGCTCTTACTACATCTTGACTACATTACCCAGAAGTCATCCTGACAGTGCCTGCTTACCTCCTAATATCCCTACTAAAGCCATGACTGGTGCATGGGGCTCATCCTTCACGAAATATAATCTTTTTGTTTTACAACATGCTGACATTTTCTTTCTGGATGTGTTGTGTGAATGGGAGTGTGTGTGTGTGTGTGTGTGTGTGTGTGTAGGTGTGTGAATGAGAGTGTGTGTGTTTCTTTTAACACATCATTGCATGGGGTTGGGCACGTGGAAGGTGGCTGCCTGTGCTTGTGATGTCATAAAACTGTGTTCGGCGTGCTAATGCATGTGATGTCATAACTAAGCGACGTGTTTGGCTGTGTATGTGCTCGCAGGTTCCAGCTTGCTTAAGGGTACGTTGGTGCTTCAATATGGGATTTTAGTACATGCCTTTGACGTATGTGTGTGTGTGTGTGTGTGTGTGTGTTTTGCAGCTATGCGTCGTTTGCCATTGACACCATGGGAGAATAACATGGTCAGTCGTCTGTTGACCCCCACACACTCCTACCTGGCCAGAAGCCGTAGTGCTATGTCATTGTCGGGAGAGACAGGTATACACACACACACACACACACACACACACACACAGGTACACACACATCAAACAGTCATATACAGCCTAAATAGTCATACCCAAACATCCCATGTTTAAAGATGAATATTTGCAGGCATATAGTGCAACACGTCTAGCATCCGCTCAGCTAACTTTCATGCGAGATTCTAACTGCATTTGGGGGTTTCCGTGTGAAGGTGTGCAGTGATTAGATCACTAAAAAGGCCTGAGATCTGGAGCACTGACTGTTCTACAATGCGTGCTCTGGTCATGGTAGGTTATGGTCATTCATAATGCAGAGTATCCGTGTCATGGTAGTGTACGTCCTACGTGTCATGGTAGGGTATGGTCATTCATAATGCAGAGTATCCGCACCATAGAGGTCAAATGTCATCCCACATTAGAAGGGGCTTTACTGACAGAGTGGGCATGAGAGCAATAAGCAGCATGCCTGTCATTTCAACAAGGCAAAAATGTAGGCAACACTCTGAAACTAGGACCCTGAAACGGAACAGATTCAACTCCAGCCCCATCATCTTCCATCTTCCTCCTACACACAGCCCCTCCCACCACCACTACCACCAATACCAATCCCCCCACTCACACTCTCTCTCTCCCACCACCACCAATACCAATCCCCCCACTCACACTCTCTCTCTCTCACACACACACACACTCACACTCACACACACACACACACACACACTCACTCACACACACACACACACACACACACACACTCACTCACACACACATACACACACACTCACATTCACACACACACACACACACACACTCACTCACTCACTCACACACACACACACACACACACACACACACACTCACTCACACACACACACACACACACACACACACACACACACACACACACACACACACACACACACACACACACACACACACACACACACACACACACACACTCACAGTCTCTCACACAAGCCTCTCCCTCAACATAAGTCTCACTAACTAAACTCTCATCATGCAATTTCAGTGGTTGATGGGGAAGCCTTATTTAGCTAGAAAAAACACCATGTTGATTTAGATAAATGGTTACCGTGAGATTGGGGGGGGGGGGGGTCACTCTAGCTACAGAACTCCCCTGTTGCCATGGCATTACATTAAACCGTCTCATTCCATCTCCTCCTGTCCTGACTGGTCTCGCTCCTCGTCTCGTTGGCTGAATGTGAGCTGGCCTTATGAGGGATTAATCTCATGCTATTTGAGGTCAGTCTGTCCCCCATAAACAGTAGATAATCTCATCCCTGATGAGGTGAATGTATAGAAATCCCACCCATATGTTTTCACCGTCCTCCTCTTCATCAGCCTTAATGTGTCCAGTGCACAGCCCCTAGAGAGCCACACGTAGTGTAGAGGTCAGTCCAAAGGCATTGACATACATCCAGCTGTATGAAAGCCATGTGGCTGTGTTCTGAATCACTCTGATGAGCACTTCCCCTTAGTGTCCTAGATTGTGAGCGAGGGGAGAAGCCTAGCTGTGTGTGTTAATATTATCACTCTGGCTACCTCGTGAAGTCCTCTAACAGGGCAGTAAAAAATGTGTTTCCGCAGCAAACTGGTCTCCTATCTGTAGGGTGACCAGGCGTCCCGTGATTATTTTTTTTCCAGAACTTTTTTTTTTTTTTTTTTTAGTGTCCCGACTTTTCAAATCTGGTTTTATGGGGATGTCCTGTCTCACACAGAGGAATCTGGTCACCCTACCTATCTGAGTCATGTATGCATGTTGTGTGTTACACGTGTTCAATGTCTACTTTCAAACAGGTCCTCCCCTCTCACTGACATGAGTAATGCACTTACAACACTTTTTTAATGGACATTCTGTGTGTGTTGGTGTTGTGTGTTTGCCTGTGTTCTAAGTGAGTGTGACCTCTCTAAAGCGTTTGGGTTCTGTGGCATCTCTGGGTTCTAGTCTGTTGTTCTCAGGGGGTGCCTGTGTTTTCTGTGCTGCGCGGGTCTTTCTCTTTCTCTCACTGACCGATCCGAAATCACCACCAATAAGTGAATCATAGTGGGGAATAAATAATAACATCAGGAGTAAAATGTATGCATTACTGCCATTTGGTGCCATTGAGAAGGTTTTATACTAGTAGCCTGCGTAGTTGTAGACTACCCCCCCAATTTCACTGCCAGAATTAGTCAACAATGGCGCCGTCAAAAGTGATAAGTGAAGAAAGTAAAGTCTGATCAGTACGCACACTAACTGGGAGGCTACACCGAACATGTAATTGAAGTGTTCCGATCACAAAGCATCTGCTGCAACAGAGAGGGTTAAAGCGGAGGGTCTTTGGCTGCTACAATTAGCTTGCACTATGATCAATGGAGCTGGCTACACCAGACATGATAGCGGCGCGTAAAAAAAAATAGACCTGTCTTCTAAAATTGTTTGTACACGTCGTGAGCAGAATGCTTCAGTTCTGCGTCCAGTGTAGCCCCGCTGTCAGACTCCAATGCTGCCCATATAGCAAACCAATAGTGACTTAATTTGCTTCAGAATGTAAGTGCAGGACACCATGCTGTCTTTAACTTGAACACATTGAACAAAACATGGCGCTGAGACTTTCATGATGGGACTACGCTCTCCTTCTCTCCTGTGTCCAACATACACCAACTTACATGGGACTTCTCCATGGGGCATGTCTGTTGTAGATGATCTAGATCTTACATGGGACTTCTTCATGGGACATGTCTGTTGTACATGATCTAGATCTTACATGGGACTTCTTCATGGGACATGTCTGTTGTAGATGATCTAGATCTTACATGGGACTTCTTCATGGGGCATGTCTGTTGTAGATGATCTAGATCTATCGTCTAGATCTGATTCCATTGGTCTTGGTCTGACCTGTCACCATGACAACACAGGCTCCTCCCTGAGAGATGATTCTCTGTCATGCTGACTAACCTAGTCAGTAGTGCACACTAACACACTTGTTTTTTCTGTCTCTCTGTCTGTCCTTGTTTCTGCCTTTCTCTCTCTCTCTCTTTTTTTGTCTTTCATGATGTTCTCCTTCTACTCCTCTTTCATGACTCCTTCTCTTCATCACCTTCCTCCTTGCTTATCCCTTGCTTACCCCCGAACACACTTACTTGTGTGTGTGCGTGTGTGCGTGTGTGCGTGTGTGCGTGTGCGCGTGTGCGCGTGTGCGCGTGTGTGTGTGTGTGCGTGTGCGTGTGCGTGCGCGTGTGCGTGTGTGTGTGCGTGTGTATGAACTGTACGCATGCCTTAAACGAACACAGTGACGCCCATTTGTCCCCGCTCAGCTTCCTGTCATCCAATGAGCTCCCTCTCCTTCAAGTCCCTCCAATCCCGCAGCAGCATGGAGCGGCCAATGAAAGCAGGTCTCAGCTGCGATCGGCCAATTAGGGCCGGCTTCACCCCATCTGACCCCAGCACCCGAAGAAGAACCACTCAGGGCACAACGGTAGGAGAGATGACTACGCACACACACACACACACAGACACACACACACACACACACATATTGTGTCAGTACATAATCATACACAAACACACACACACACACACACACGTATAGAGAAGGGGGGGGGGGGGGAGTGTCTCTGTAAGCACTGTAACTTGAGTGAAACTAATTTATGTGGACCTTGCTCAATAAGATCAGAAGTAGCAGTATGATCAGGAGTACTAAGGTTTAGTGTGTGTGTGTGTGTGTGAGCGAACGAATGTATTCATTATGTTAGACTTAGCAAGAGAGGGAGGGTACAAGGCCAAAGTCTACTGAGCTACACACACACACACACACACACACACACACACACATACGTCTCTGTCTGTTTGTGTCACATGCACTGCCACATTAATTTTCTCTTTTCTTTCTGTCTCTCTTTCTCAAACACATGCATATACTTTTTTTGTCTCTTTTGCTCTCTCAGACACACACACACTCACACACACACACACACACACTTATCCCTCATCTCCATCTGTCTGTGTATATGAGGGCTTATGTCATTAAGGACTTAGAGTTGAGAGCGAGAGACTCTGACCTCTATCAGCACAACTCACACTCATACAATCAGAGACACACGCACACACACTGAGACACACACACACACACACACACACTGAGACACACACACACACACTGAGACACACACACACACACACACACTGAGATAGACAGACACACACACACACACTGAGACACACACACACACTGAGACACAGACAGACACACACACACACACACACACACACAGACACACACACACACACACACACACTGAGACACACAGACGCACACACACTGAGACACACAGACACACACACACACACACACACACACACAACACTGAGACACAGACAGACACACACACACACAACACTGAGACACACAGACACACACACACACACAACACTGAGACACAGACAGACACATACTCACACACACGCACACGCACACACACTGAGACACACACACACACACAGACACACACACACACACACGCACACACACACACACGCACGCATCATACTTCAGATGAACAAGCACACACATGTATATGCACACACCACATTCAGAAAACGGAATGTTTTTTCCTTCATGTATTTGTGCATGTATGTGGTGTGTGTGTGTAGGGGGAAAAGCACCCTAAGGAGTATGTGCATTTATTTGGTGTGTGTGTGTAGGGGGAAAAGCACCCTAAGGAGTATGTGCGGAAGTCCTGGAGTAACTTGTCTCTGCCACTGGGCTCCCAGCCCCTCCTGAGTGGCCCCCAGCAGCCCAGAGCCAAGAGAACCCAGTCCCCCGGCACCCCGCCCTGCAGGACCAAAGCACCCTCACCTGCCAGGTGTGTGTGTGTGTGTGTGTGTGTGTGTGTGAGTAAACACACGTCCATGTACTCAGTATTGTGTGTTTCTCTCTCTCTGTTTATGTGTGTTTGTGTGAATGTACTCTTTTGTAGGCCTTCTATTTTTTGTGTGTGTGAACGCACACAAACTTGCTTAACTGAGAGGGTATATGTGTGTGTGTGTGTGTGTCCATTAAGAGGGTGCGCCTGTTTGTTACAGTGAAATGTTCACAAGAGTGCGCTTGGTTGTGTGTGTGCACTGGTTGGAGTGTATGCCTGCAGTGAGTGTGTTTTTGTATGGATGTGTGTACCTTTGATACCCAACAACAAGTGCGAACATCCCAGATCACGCAGTAATTAATGATTAATGTGGGTAGATGACCAGATGACCAAGTACCAACTGTTGTTTAAATCTACACCAACTGCTGTTTACAGTAAAGAGTGAAAGCTTCCACCCCTCCCCCAATTCCAATTAAAGGTGCTTTATTGGCATAAGCATTTGAATAGTGTTGCTAACTTGCCAATGCTAGCCAAACACGGTAACTTAACAACACCATTAAAAAAAGAGGGGGGTAAACATAATCTTTCTCTTTTTCTCTCTCTTGCTAGATCTTCCTTAAAGTCTTCCCAGAAGCCTCCGACCCCCAAACACCTGCGATCCCCTGGCCAGGAGCACTCTGCCGCCACCCCACCTCTATCGCCAGGCAACCTGCGACCCAGCCGGACCATGCCCGAGTTGTACCGGGCCGCTGAAGAAGACGATGCAGAGGGAGAGGCCAAGGAGGCTACTTCCCCAGGTCAGACCACAGTGCACTCTAGTGGTTCAGAGCAGTCATTGCAGATAAATTAGACCAGATTTAAAAGCAGATTTTGAATTCTTTATTTGAATCCACCAATCAAATTTCTTACAGAAATGATTCAAATATTCTCAGAGGTGATACAGCTTTGACATTCAAGGGTACATAAAGCATCGACTACACGACACAGCAAGACTGCCTATCACAGCTGATATGCAACAGAATTTTTCCGGTTGTTGTAGACTTTCCTTTTGATAGCCCTTCCAGTCTTAGTCCACTCACAGTCAGTTTGTGGACATATCCCAAGCTGCCAAATATCAATGCCACAAACTTGCATGCATAGCCTACTGTAGGTCACTCATCTCTGCAAGGAAGGGTTGGTATTTTCATAAAATGCTCTGTCCATATCCAGATCATAAACACAGCCTATTCCCAGGACTAGCACCTCCTTTCTATCACCATCCAGAACCAGTCTGGCATTACGCGTGTTTGTACACAGGCATATTTTTTGGAAAAATGACTTTAACAGAACTGGCATTACTATCAACAATACGAAGTGCAGTGTCCTTTGTACATATTACAACCATTTACAATATGAGCAACTAATTTAAGGTGGTCAGAGTTAGAATGCATTATGCAGTGTGGATGGTGATGCTAGGTTGTATCTGGTTGGTAGCACCTGTAGTCTGACCTTAACGGTGAAACAGAGAATGTCCTCCCCTAAAGCAGCATTTTTGTACAACACACACATACACACGCTCACCTACTCAAGTATTTCCCTCAGACATACACACAACACACATTCACACACACACACACACTTACACACACACACACACACTTACACACACACACACACACACACACTTACACACACACACACACTTACACACACACACACACACACACACACTTACACACACACACACACACATTCTCACACACACACACACACACACACACACACACACACACTTACACACACACACACACACACTAATAGTTTTTTTCCCGCTCTTTCTCTCTCTTTATCAGCGGTGAAGTCACCAGGAACCACAGACCCTGAAGAAGCCTCTCGCCTGCTAGCAGAGAAACGACGACAAGCCCGTGAGCAGAGAGAGAGAGAGGAGGAAGAACGCCGCTTACAGGAGGAGGCCGAGAGGTGTGTGTGTGTGTGTGTGTGTGTGTGTGTGTGTGTGTGTGTGAGAGCGAGGCAGCTTTGGTACCCATGACCCGGGTTCGAGGGCTGGTCGGGTGACTGCTCTCTCCCTTTGCTACAGTATGTATGCTGTCAGAATGTATGAGCCATATGAGGGACCCCCAGGATAGGTTGACCCCTGTGTGGGGCGGTGGTAGAGTAGTGGTTAAGGAGCTGGGCTAGCGTGCAGTAGCCTGAAAGTTGTCGGTTCAATTCCCGGCTTCCACCATTGTGCCCTTGAGC
Organism: Alosa pseudoharengus; assembly: GCF_046254945.1. Classification (NCBI taxonomy): domain Eukaryota; kingdom Metazoa; phylum Chordata; class Actinopteri; order Clupeiformes; family Clupeidae; genus Alosa; species Alosa pseudoharengus. The sequence goes on from NW_027468859.1 coordinate 4,002,595, forward strand.
AAGGCACTTAACCCCAAGTTGCTCCGGGGACAATGTGACCTTGTAATATAGCTGACATATGTAAGTCACTTTGGTCAAGAAGTGTCTGCTAAATGTAATGTAATGTAAAGTAAATGTAATGTGAGGGACCCCCAGGATAGGTTGACCCGTGTGTGAGGGACCCCCAGGATAGGTTGACCCCTGTGTGAGGGACCCCAGAGATGGGTGAAGCACTAGTGAGCGTGTGGGGCACCCTGGGATGGGACAAGTACGGCTGATGCATGCGTGAGGGATGCCAGTGTGCAGATCAGCAGATAATTTCCATCCTGTGCAAGTAGAGCCTTCACTTGCTTCATAACTAACTATTTGTCCTAGCAGCAGGTTTAGATGCCTTTATATCAAATGCTTACTCCCCTGCTCCCCCAGACATGGAATTACATTGTGCTCATTCTTTGTGTGTGTGTGTGTGTGTGTGTGCATGCGTGTTTGAGTTCAGACGCAGCCGTGAGGAGATGGCTCGCAGGAAAGCAGAGGAGCGAGTGCGTAGAGAGGAGGAGGAGAAGAAGAGAGAAGAGGAGAGAAGACTCCAAGAGGAGGAGGAGAGGAAAGCCCAGGCTGAGAAGGAGAGAGAGGAGGCAGAGCGCCTACAGAAACAGGTAATACACACACACACACACACACACACATACACACACACACACACACACACACACAGCACATACTTGTTTTCACACATGCCCACACCATTACATTAATACACAGGATTAGATGTTAAAATCCCTTGTGCCAAAATCCAAGGTAAAAACACATTCAGAAGCCCCTGCTCAAGTTTAACTTTAAAAAGCACACTACCCACAAATCCGCCAACAAATGGTCACAAGCACAATGCAAATGGCCTATCCAACAGCAGTAGCCTGTATAGTATGCGGCATGTCATTGGGGTTATCAAGTGGGCACCCTCATTCACCGATGTTTCGTTAAGTTAGGCCCACGACACCTCATGAAGGCTTAACAGTGAAACCAGCGTCCTGGAGACACTCCCCTCCATGCTGCCACCATATTACCACATTGAAATATCCAATACTCAAAATACTCTTAACCAGCCCAGGCATGGTCTAAGTTGGCTAGGTCGGTCCGTCCCGTTGATGTGGACTGAACCATAAACCATAAAGAACCTTAGCCAAGTACCATCACCCTAGGCACAGCCCATCACAAACACAAAACAAATTAGCCAGTTAGCTTAGCCCATTATCTTAGGCCCCATCCCAAACACAAAACAAATTAGCCAGCAGTTAGCAGTTAGCTTACGCCCCATGCTGCCCCATATTACCACAACAAGCATCCAAATACCCTTAACCAACCTAGGCATGGTCTAAGTTGGCTAGGTCGGTCCGTCCCGTTGATGTGGACTGAACCATAAACCATAAAGAACCTTAGCCAAGTACCATCAACCTAGGCACAGTCCATCACAAACACAAAACAAATGAGCCAGTTAGCTTACCTTAGCTTGCGCCCCAGGAAGGGTAACTTCTCCTTACCCACCACCAAAACAAATGAGCCAGTTAGCTTACCTTAGCTTGCGCCCCAGGAAGGGTAACTTCTCCTTACCCACGACCAAAACAAATGAGCCAGTTAATTGAGCCATATTTAATATGCGTAAGAATATGTGGATCCAAAGCCCGGATCAGATTTGCTGCCATTAACATATTGTATAGCAAAAACAAAGCCCTCCACATCCATAAGGACACACTTACATCAGCATCAGCACACTCTAACTGAAGGAATTCAGCAGACATGACAGAGTAATGTTACATACTTAGTATTAGACATCTTATCTCATTTGAATAATTGGTGTATTTGTCTTCATGTCTGTGCATGTGTGTGTGTGTTTTGTCTTTGTGTGTGTGTATTGTTTATCTCTCTCTCTCTCTCTGTGTGTGTGCGTGTGCGTGTGCGTGTGTGTGTGTGCACGTGTGTGTGTGTGTGTGTGTGTGTGTGCGTGTGTGTGTGTGTGTGCGTGTGTGTGTGTGTGCGTGCGTGCGTGGTGTGTGTGGTGTGTGCGTGTGCGTGTGCGTGTGCGTGTGTGTGTGTGCGGGTCAGCGAGAGGCAGAAGAGGCTCGCCAGCGTGAGGAAGCAGAGCGACTGCGTCAGGAGAGAGAGAAGCACTTCCAGAAGGAGGAGGCAGAACGCCAGGAGCGCAAAAAGGTGCACGTGGACACACACACACACACACGCACACACACACACGCACACACACACTCACACACTCACACTCACACTCACACACACACATGCAGTGACCAGATGACAACAGACACACACACACGTGCAAACACACATACAGTGACCAGATGACAACAGACACTCACACACATACACACACTGACCACATGCCAATACACATTCATGTACGTACTGTACAATTGCTGACCTAACACAACATGCACACACACACTCATCAAGTCTCTAACATCGCCACACACACAACACATATATACAGTACATGTACACTCACAATTGCTGACCTTACACAGTACAAACACACAGATTTGCATCACACACCTTTGCCCAAGAGTACATGTTACAACACACACACACACACACACCTTTCTCAAGAGAGTGTTTTTGTTTTTGTTTTTAGAGATTGGAGGAGATCATGAAGAGAACACGCAAATCAGATCAGGTAAGGTGATCTTTCTTACACACACACACACACTTCCCACAAACTGTAAATACATTACAAACTCAAATTATATTTGACAAATCATATTCCGCTAATATTGTGTGTGTGTGTGTGTGTGTGTGTGTGCGCGCCCATGTTCACGTGTAGCAAAAATCACCACAACGCAGAAATGGAGATTTCACTGAGCAAAAAACAGAGGAGACAGGTACGACAGGGTGTGTGTGTGTGTGTGTATGTGTATGTGTGTGTGTGTGTGTGTGTGTGTGTGTGTGTGTGGATGTGTCGGTCTGTGTGTGTGTGTGTTAGTGTTAGTGTTTGCCTGTCTGTGTGTGTGTGTGTGTGTTAGTGTTAGTGTTTGCCTGTCTGTGTGTGTGGATGTGTGTGTGTGTGGATGTGTCGGTCTGTGTGTGTGTGTGTGTGTGTGTGTGTGTGTGTGTGTGTGTGTGTGTGTGGATGTGTGTGTGTGTGGATGTGTCGGTCTGTGTGTGTGTGTGTGTGTGTGTGTGTGTGTGTGTGTGTGTGGATGTGTCGGTCTGTGTGTGTGTGTGTTAGTGTTAGTGTTTGCCTGTGTGTGTGTGTGTGTGTGTTAGTGTTTGCCTGTCTGTGTGTGTGTGTGTGTGTGTGTTAGTGTTTGCCTGTCTGTGTGTGTGTGTGTGTGTGTGTGTGTGTGTGTGTGTGTGTGTGTGTGTCTAACTGGAACATTTGACCACCTCCGCAGCATCTTCACCTGCACCTCTGCCAGCCCTCTCAGAGACACACACACTCACGCTCCAGGGTCCTGAGTCAGGAGAGAGGTGAGTGTGTGTACACACACACACACACACACACACACACACGCGCGCTCACTCACTCAAACTCTCTGTCCCTCATCCCTCACTCTGTGTCTTGACATACAGATGTTTACATGCATGTGTTTAGATATGTAAGTGTTTACATTTGTTTGTCTGTGGCCCAGCACACCAACTGAGGCCCACCCGAGGGAGAACGGCATCGCCATAGAGACGGGGACCTTTGAGCAGGTCATCGTGGTTCCCATGGAGACCAAGATGCCCCGGGCAGAGGGCGATGGGCAGGAGGAAGAGGAGACGTCTGACTCTGAAGGCCCCCGCAGCCCCGTCATCGCCTTCCGAGAGAACGGACAGAACCAGCACCAAGCAGGTGAGTTCTTCATCTTCGTCATCATCATCGTCATCATCACAGTCATCACCATCATGTCCACTGTTAACCATGATCTAAACATTCTTCATCAGACACATACCCCCACATACACACACAAACTCATTAACACCAGATTCACTCCAATAACACACACACACACACACACACACACACCGTCACTATAAACCATCATCTAAACTTGTATAAAACTTCTTAGACTGTAATCAGCCCCACCAGCATTAAGCAGGGTTGTAATCATTATTATCATTCTCAGTCTCATCATTTCTAGTGCGTGTTTGTCATCACCTGTTCAGTCCTAGGGATCACTGTTATCATAATCAGCATCTGGCATGATGGCTGCATATCTCACCTGACCTCCTATATCTTAGGCTTTCTCTCAACACTGTATTCAACACTGCCCTCTCCTCTCCTCTCTCTCTCTCTCTCTCTCTCTCTCTCTGTCTGTCCTTCCCTCCCAGTCTATACTGGCGTGTCACATTCGAGATGTTGTTGTTTTGTATTGAATTGTGGTATTCTTTAATATTTCCATACCCAGGGACCACACATGCTAATTAGCTATATAGCTAAATCTGGTGCACTGGTTGAGATATGTATGGACCCTGTTAAATAAAGTAATGCAGTCAGGCATAAAAGGTCTTAGGCAATGTGCCAGAATTCAGGAGTGGAGCAGCTACAGGTAGTTCTGATTAAAATAATATGGATAAATATGGAACAAATACAGGAATGGAAATGTCCACTGCCTTATAGCCTGTAATCTAAACTAAACTAACATCCATCCATTTCCCCCATCGTGTGCACAGATGTGGTGTGAGCAACCAAGACTGCATGGGTGAGCGAGAAGGAGACCAAGGGAGAACGAAGAGGTTCGGATGGATCACATCTCACCTGAAGGTCTCCCTGAAGGCTGGTTTCATACAGACAAGGCCTGGACAGGAAACCCTCCTCCCCATTCCTGCTGACCAAAACGTCAACTTAGAACAACCACCAACCCCTTGCTCCCCAAACCACTTAGCACGGTCTCAGACTAGAGAGCAGTGAGGTCCAAACCACCTTGAGACCAAGATGGGGGGGTGAACGGGCCCCTCCTGCGTATGAATCAATATTCTGTGTTTTGATTTGACAGGCTGATCGCTGATGTAATACTTGAAGACTTCCTTGTACTGTAGTTTTGTCAGCAGGCAGGTGAGCAGGTGCTTGCGCTGTTGATGGGGAGGAGGGGGATGGAAGGAAGAAAAAAAAAGAATCTGATCTGATACTGTATCTCTCTTAGTAAAAGCAGGTATAATCTCATGCACTACTACTGTCATTAGTTATTCAATAACTGTAAAGTACAAAACAAAACAAAAACTGAATGTTTCCCTTTTCTGTGTAGTTCAGCTTAACTAGATCTGTGCTTTTTGTGTTTGTTTGTTTGCTTGTTTTGTGGATTTTACCGATGGCGATGAAGCTAGCAAACTTCTCCATTTGTCTGACTGATGGTCCTAATCCAAAGATCCCACCCTCATTTCAGGATTAGTTTTGTGTTTCAGCCTCTAGTCCGTGTGGGTATGTGTGTGTGTGTGTGTGTGGGGGGGGGGGGGGGGGAGTGGAGTATGTGTGTGTGTATTGAATAGAGGAATGTCTAGTCAGTTGCATCAGTGCAATATCCAAAAAGCATGTAGCTGCAAGTTTCAGAACTTTGTGTCATTCTTCACATTGGGGTTCATGTGGAACTGTCACAGTGAATTTGTTCCGGCCAGGGAAAAAGTTCCGGATGACGCAACAATACCGTTCTAATCAGCTGTCTGATATGGTGTGCGCTCGTGAATATAAAGCAGGGGGAACAGTTCCGGAAGACGTAACAATAGCCTACTTGTAAGACGTAACAATAACCTACCTTATTTTTTACAGTCTATGATTAAGACATTTGAATGAGAAAACATACTGAAGTAGCCTAGACATTGAATTACAGTCGGATGGACAACAAATGCAGTGATGGCCTATGCGTTTTCTATAGTAGGCTACATTAACGCAAACATAGGCCTATAGTAGGCTATTATACAATGTGACCGTCAAGTAAAAAAACTAACGTTTAAATAGCCTACCTTTACCTTGTACCTGTGAAGGTCAGTAGCTCTGGATATGTCCAGCGCTGAAGCTGTATGCAACAGTCTGGCATAGGCTAAGTAGCCAAACCAACATTGAAGACGTGTTCCTTTTCGGTGTTATTTTGGTTATGTTGATTGCAACAGCCTAGCATTATACCTGGCAAAAGAAAAACATGCTTTTTTCTTTTTGAGGATAACGAAATAAAAAAAAGAACAATTGAGTCCTAAGAAAAGTGAGAAGCCTCATAGCAAATTCTAACAGCCAAATCCGCCTACGTAATCTTGTTAATTTGGAAATTCGCTAACATACATATTTAATCTTTTTAAAAAATAGGCGATGTGAACTGCTAGTGCTTTAACAAATACTATTTGGTGTGGCTATAACAGGGCTACAAGATACAAGAGTTAATATAGCCCACATCCAATAATTCATGCAACATAAACTAAAAAAATATTAGATGTTAGGTTTCAGAGAAGTGAAACGTCCAACAGTATTCTTTTCATTTTACATTTATTAATCTAACAGACACTTTTATCCAAGGTGATTTACAGCAACAGAATAACATTTAAGCTAGTGTCTAAATGTTAAATAAATGAGACCATAGTAAGGCATTACCACTGCATTTGTTAATACTAGTATTAGAAGATAGGAATGCCTACAGTTTAAGTACTAGTCAAAGTGTGGTAAGTGGTGGAAGAGGAGGTAGAGGGAAGAAAGGGAAGTGTAGAGGAAGGTGGTGGAGGATAGAGAGGAAAGAGCATGGTAAATGTGTAATGTGTGAGGTTGTCAGAGCTGTACAGCTGCACTGGGTTGTCTGGACCTCTTCAGGGATTCCTCTCCATATATGTTCCAGAAGACTAGAAAGCCAGCTTCTGGCGTTTGTGTGTGCGTGTGCAAATTAAAAGTTGTGTGAAAGTTAAGTGACTCAATACACCAGTGTTGGGAGTAAAGCATTAAAAAAGTAATGTAATTACAGTAATGCATTGCTTTTTGCTGTAATGCAGTAATGTAAGGCATTACCAATACAATTTTAGTAATATTTTACTCAGTACAATTCTCAGTAACTGAAGTTACTTTGCTTTTTAATCCAAAATTGAGAAATGCTCAATTGGCACCAGAGAAGATTATCCAAGAATTAAAAAAGTAATCTATGCTGGTCCTGGAATTTAATTGCCTTGTTTAAATGACTGTAGAAAGGGAATTTGAGTTATCTCTGCCATTCATGCAACAGATCTAACATGGTTAGGCTATACTTCTCATTTCAAGCAGTGAGAATAACTAAAATGTTGCTTTACGAAGATCGTAGCCATTATTCTCAAACTATTTGCATTAAGTCTACACCACTGTAAGTGGAAGGAAAGGCAACCAGCAATGATGAGGACCATTTAAAGTCAACATACAATTTCAACAAGTTGTGAGTGACCTTTGGCCTTTAGGGCCTACATTGTCCCATGAGCCATAACTGCAACCATTATATTGTTCTTTTGTTAGCCTTAAGCCTAGCTCAGTCATTATGCCATACCACATCACCTCCTGCCATGTAATGGGCTGCATTGAATAGATCTCAATTGATCTATTGAGAACACCAAATCCATATTTCCTGTTATTTTGGTGAAAGTAATGTAAACGTAGTGTAATGCCTCACAATTGAAAGACAATAATAGTGTAATGTAACAAATTACTTTGAGATGACAGTAACAAGTAATAAATAATGCATTACGCTTTTGAAGTAACTTGCCCAAGACTGCAATAGACTACAAATTATGTCACACTTGGTGTGAGGTCCTTAACTACCAGCATTAAAGTTCTCCACTGCTAGGAAAAGGCAGACCACTGATTTACAGTTTAACAAGTTTAATAAAGTACACAACCACTATAATAAATAAGCAGTAAAAAACAGTAGTGTAAATTATATAGCAATAGTATAAAATCACAGGATCTGTCATTCAGCTCAAAATAGACAATGTGCACTTAATCAACATTCAGTCATAGTTCATTAGCCAATCCGTAGATGAGAATCTCAAAACAGTGTGGAATGTGACGAGGAGAGTTATAAATACAGTCCACAATGATAGAGTCCGGGTCCAACAGTGCAAGTGCACCTAGTTACAGCACCAGAGACAGTGGATGAGGTGGATTAAGTGAAGTCATCGTACTCTCTCGCTGACGCCTGGTGGCCTTCTACACCACTCTGCGGGCTCGTTTAAATGGCTTCACCACTGTTAAAAGACAAAAAAAAGCCCTCAGTTACGAACACAGAGTTTCAGATCGCACTCACACACATGCATACAGACAGGACAACTTTCCTTCACTTAGCTCAGATAGGCGTTGAATCAAGTTCCGTGTCTGGCTGGCCTGTCCTTCCGGTTCCACCTGTGTCTCTCACGTCGGTGTGCGCTCTGTCCACCCCAGTCCACACAGATTCTTCTCTATCTGCTTTCTCCCGGTTTCTGCCGCTACTCTCTCCCCTGCGTCCATGCCCTCTCAGTCCATTTCACCTTCTCCCCCTACCTCCACTGAACCTGTATTTTTATCACACAGAACAAACGCAAGCCCCACACATCTCGCACACCGCCAATTCTGGGCGAAGAGGGGTGTGTCTCGTGTAGCCATAATTGTAGATATAGAAATGTCCACAGCAAATCCATGACACACAGTGCTCAAACACACAATGCTCAATCACACTGTACAAAATGTAATGAATTAAAGTATAAACCACACAAGTGCATTAATGAAAGCACACCATACATAAAGTACACAAATTAATTAACTACACTTGACAAGGCCTGGTTTAGTGAAAAGCCCCCTCACCAGCGTCAAGGTACAGGCCTTAGAGAGGGTTTATTTTTTATTTTTATTTTTTTAACTGATTAAATAATTAACAATAATTAACTGATTAAATAATTAACGTATTAGATAAATAACTGATAAAATAAAGAACTGATTGATTGATTGATTAATTAAACTGATTGTAACTGAATGTCTGGATACAATCTGCAAGTGACCAACTTAGAGAAAAGATTAACACAACAGGAACACGACAGCAGTACATCTAGGACAAATAACAATTAAGAATATGGAACACAGCTTAAATATGGTATATTTATGCTCATAACATTCTGCCAATACATACAAATGTTATTTAAATGTTCTGCATTAAACCTGCGAGAAAAAAAAAGCTCAAAGAAAAGATTAACACAACACAACAACAGTACATCTAGGGCAGACATACTCTGCAAAATCTAAAACATGGCTCAAACAAAACTGGTGGAAAAGTTGCCTGCACCTCCTGCAGACAACAACAGGATCCTTACCTGATCGGATTGCTCGGCGGCAGAGGCAATGGATGTCCACCTCCATGGCGTGGCCTGAGGTCATCGGGGGGCTCTCCACAGAACCCGGGAATGGCGTCAGGAAGCCCTTCTGAAAACATGCAAAAAGATGGTCTCGCATGAATCTCTGATCATAAGTGGTAATGCATGGATCCTCACCTCTGCAGATGGTGAGACTGTTTGCAATAGCAAACAGCCCACAGTCGGTGCCACCTTCCTGCTGCTGGACAACTGGCCACTGCATTGTCACGCTCTTCCCAGGAAAACAGAGCAAACCTGTCACCTGAACCTCGAACTCCTGCGTATGGGCTCTGTTTAGGGAATCAAAAATATTCACAGCACCCACCTTACACCCAATGTCACTTACCGTAACCCAGTGGTTAGCACAAACATTTAAAATCTGCACAAACCCCTGGGTTTTTGACGGCACAGTAGATAGTAGAGCCACGGAGGTGGTGGCATGGAGGCCTCCGATATTGGGGTACTGCAACTTAAGGAGAGCCTGGGCATGATCAATTGCTCGATCGTCAAGCCAGCTATGTGGACTGTGTAGCATGGCCCTGAAGTCCTCCACCCTTCTGCTTAGCGCTGCTGGCAAAGTCCGCCCTGACTGGACACCAGTGATGACAATGCCATCCTCCTAAAACATTAGAAATAATGATTAATTCACAATGTAAGGACATAGCTTCCAATATAAACTATAATAGCAGTTTTTTTTTTACCTCTAGTGTGTCTTGCTCAGTCTTGGAGCTGGTATCATTTGGGGAACTGCTGCACGTCACCTGTAGACAGACAAGTACATTTGTATTTACAAATCCAAAGTGACACACATACTGTCTTGAATTATATTACAAAGGCCATTGTCCCCTACAACTTTTCCGGCTTCTGCGCCCTAAATGTTGACTAAGCTTAACTAACTTACCTTGAGAGTGTCCTCCACCAACTCTGAGCAGTCAGCACCTCTGTCAGTCTGGGACCCTAAGATAAAAAATTCAATGTATTACTTTGTTGTCACAGTCATGATCATAAAATAAATACATATACTGACTTAAACACATACTTTTCAGCAAAGGCTTCACTGAGGCATAGGGTGTTTTGGAAGTCAGGGGCTTGCCTGCCATTGTCTCCAACTGGACAAGGTTGTCCTCCACTCCGATGACCCTTTCAAGCATAAACAATTTAAGTTATTACAGGCTATGTCACCAATCATCAATTGATCATTTGCAATCAACAACATTCAAAAGCTAAATATACCTATACTTGTTTGGCCAGTCAGGAAGCATAGTCATGCCAGGTCTGCCACGCTTCCTCTCATTTTTCTTCAGCACCTCCATACCAGGAGTGATGGTGAAGCGCTTGGCCTTTGTCTTTTTTTTCCGATAGGCTGCCTTCTGCCTCTCTTGGGCCTTCTCGATGTTGACGAGCACCTGGACAGATACATGTACTTTGTAAGATTACACAGAAAAAAATTAGACATTCTGTCAGTTTTCAGTAATAAAATTCATTACTTTGTTGAACACATCCGCATCTGCCTCGGTGCGTTCTCGAACAAAGGCCTCGATGTCCTCCTCTGCAACAGCTGAAACTTCTCCAACTGGGTCACCATCTACAATCTATTTCACAAAGTGATACTTCAGATTCAGTAGGTTAAACATGGCAAAAAACAAAACATGAATGAATTACATACATTTCAACATACCTCACAGAAGAGTCGTGGCTCTCGGCCATACATTAGCCGAAAAGGAGAGTACTTGGAGGATGCCTGAAAAGAGGAGTTATGTGCAAACACAATCTCCTTCAGCTTGTCCTCCCAACTTTCTTGATACCCCTTTAGGGTTTTCCCAATCGCTTTTTTTAGGGTCTGGTTTGTGCGTTCATCCAAACCTACAAGAAATAAATTACATTTAGAGTAACAATCATAGTAGTCAATTACAATAACAACACTACCAACAATTATGCATACCATTTGTCTGTGGGTGGTATGCTGATGACATTCGGTGTTTCACCCCACATTTTTCAAACATCTTCTGATTAACCTTAGGCAGAAATACATACATACACACACATTAAATTACATTATTTAAAAAAAAACTGTTGCTCTGTAGCACTTTGAGATTGCTAATTCTAAAACTGATAGTTCCGGTCCTTGATTGTGATTGGCTGAATCACGTTCAATGCCGTTGTAAAATGCAGCATAAACATACATCCGTGTGGAGTACAATGGAGGGAGCAGGAAGAGTAAGAAGAGTGAGAATTAGAGCAGGCCTAGGAAGAGGATGTGTTTTGCTGATTTGGTGAAAGGTTTTCCTATTCGAGTTTTGCAAAAATAGCCAATAGCTACAAAAAATGTGCTTAAGCAATCAGAAAAAACTGTAAGCAATTATAACACCAGTTAACTGTAACGACTACAGTGAAACGTTACCCTGTTCCAAAATTCACGACCTCGGTCCGTTAAGATGACCTCAGGAGAGCCATGCGTGAGGAAGATGTCCATCATTGCCTACAACATAATGTTATAAAGGATTAGATCATTGGTAGTAATTAACATGTGCTTAATCACATTTCATAGTGACATTTGACCCAGTGCAGTCTGGCTATCGTGACTGAAGGAGGCAGACGAGAAAGCACTGCTTTGAATGAAACATTTAGCCTAGGCCTACGTTTAAAAAGAACACCCAGACCAATACTGTTGACAGGAGCATCAATGTACTATTTCTGCAGTAAGAAATTTCTGTTGCCTACCATAGGAGTTTGTCAAGTCTGAAGTAGCACCTCAGTGCAAAACACTGTTTTGCAGAGCCTACCCTATGACCGAATAATTAACTAACCGGCAAACTCCGTTAATAAATTGTCTAGATTTGTTGCACACTTGGAACAAAATGTCTTCAAAAGTATGTGGAAGGTGGTTACATTTATTTCCATTCCAATAACTTCACACATTACATTTCTGTGTGCACCGGTAGGATATGCTAGCCTAGAAATCTAGACGCACCCTAGCGGCGGCAAGTTAATTTGCTCAGCCTGTACGTCTAGTATCAAACCATAGGGATTTCTATTGGCTGACGCCGTGGACATCATCCAATCACAGCGCTCTATTTTGTTAGAGAGTCTTAAGGCGGGCTTAACAGGATAACGACGGTGAACAACAAGGAAGGTGGCTATGGCGAACGAAGAGCGGTTGTTTAAATCGGCATTGGCGTCAACTTTGGAGGAGTTGGACTTGTGCTTTTCTTTGAAAGTTGAGCAACACAATGCACTTAAAGGTGCCATGTGTAAGAATTGAGGTAAAAATATCCAAAAAATGAGCTACACGCATCAAAAGAATGAGAAGAAATAAGGGCGATGATGTCATAAAAAAAATGACAAGGTATAGTGCTGCAGAGATATCAACCTGAATTAGCATGCTAAATTACTAGCCACAGCCCGACAGGTGTCATAATACCAGTTTCGGCCATGGGAGGCGGTATGCGGGCAACATAACCGCCAGCCAAACTGCAATACACGTTTCTCGGTTGTTACTCTAGGGTAGACCAACTCACTTTCTGGAAGTATACTGCCCCCATCTTTATGGAATGTGGAGTATGAATTGATTTTTTGGCGGACATTACACATGGCACCTTTAAGTCATTCCTTTTGAAGAAGGATGTATTTGCCGTTTTGCAGACCGGATACGGATATGGTCGTAGCGCTGGCCTATTGCATGCCTAGGCAGTTTGAAAGACAATTCACTGCCCGCCCCTTGGATTAAGCGAGGTGAATGGTTCGATTCCAGACTATACATTTCAATGATATAGGATGGCCCGTCAGGCTAAGGATATGCTCCTTTAATATCTTTGTTCCTACTATTTAGTTTATTTTCTTGAACTGCTATTTCTTATCCTGGACTGCCACCTACTGGATAGAAAAGGCAACAACCTAGTAATTATGTGAATCAAAATCTACATGTTTGAATGGCCAAAAAAAGGATAAAACATAGGTGTTATTCCACACATTACTTTGGGTAGCCTACTCTGCACATGTCATTGACAGTGAGTGGTAACTTCAGTCATTTTCATTTATCATGCTAAAAATCTGACCCAGGCACTATGCTGACCCAAAGGGAAAATTATAATAAAACAGAGACACGTTGAACTCTATATGTTCTATAAGCTCTATAAGTCTATAATATTGGTTTGGCTGTTCATTGATTCACTCATCTGCCAAAGTTGTTTTTAAGATATGTTCATAGCAAAACTGGATGCATGCGATTAATCTAGGTTAATTAATCACAGAGAATGTAATTCATTAGATTCAATTACATTTTTAATCGATTGACAGCCCTAGTTTATATACATACCTCAGATGTCAGCACTGCATTTTTCGCCTTAATGGGTCTAGTCTCCACCCATTTGGTAAAAAAATCAGTGGCTGTTAGTAGGTATCGGTTACCTGCTTTCCGCGACTTCTTCAATGGACCGATGAGGTCAACACCTTCATATAAATGTTGGATATCATAGAAGAAAAGAAGGGGTAAGAGTTCAATCTTGTTAATGCTGTAGCAATCTGTCACGTCTCTAGCAAATCCATGTGAAAGTGCAATCTCACCGATCATGTGCCAAGGTGCCACAGGTTTAATTGGCTTCATCTCTGGTGGCTCTGTCTTCACCCTCTCGAACGTCTGGCATGGTTCGCAGGTGCTGACCTTCACAGCAAATGAAGAATGAACAGAAACTGTTAATAGCAATTCATCTGTACATAGAAAATGAAACAGTTGTACTGTCAGAACCGAACTAATATAAATTCACCAACCCAATTGTCAACATCAGCTGTGATGTTGTGCCAATAAAACCTCTGCCTGATCTTCTCCATCATCCTGTCCCTGCCGAAATGGCCAGCATGGACCTCCTCGAGGATGGTAACCTTCTCTTCCTCAGAGAAAACAACCCTCCTCATGGAATGTCCATCAGTCCCTCTGTAGAACATTATGTCATCTGAAAAATAAAAAATATATAAAAAATAAATTATAAAAGAAACTACATTACAATATTGTCTAGGTGGAAGACCTGGCCATTAGCAACACTAAGTGTGGGTACACCAACTAACTTGCGTTACAGTCGCCATTACCTCTGGGCTAGATTTTATTAATGAAGTTGTCAATCTAGCTTTAGTCCCTCAGGTGAATTCTGAGGTAAATATACAAAAAATTTCATAATAATGACACATGTAATCGTGAAAGTAGATATACACCTGTCATAACCCGAGAAACGCAAAACATTTGATTAGAAATGGCAAATTGTTGGATTGACTCATTTTGAAGGCTATGATTGTGCTAAGGTGATTGTGCTAAAGTTAAGGTGAAGTGCTTGGCGAACTTTGATGCAAGTTAGCAGTCCAGCTAGTTTTTTGATGATATAACACAAATGGTTAGCGAGGTAATTCAGTTAAGTTAACATAACAGATTTCTGACATATTCTGCATAGCAGATAGTAAATTAGTTCGCAGCTAAAGCATTTACACCACCGTAACGTACCTTGAAGAGAGAAGTTTTTGGCTGCTTTCCTGATTGCTCTCTTGGAAGACTCAGTGACCCCTTGCTTGTACTTCTCTTTGCTGGAAAGATAAAAGAAAATGTCGTGTAACAACACCATCTTAACAACTGTTTGTCACTATCAAAATCACAAAATGTTTTAAATAAAGATAACTATGCGCTAACAACTTATGCTTTGTCAGCTACTGACAACTAACGTCAACACAAAAGTTAATTAGGGCTGGCTAATGCTACAAACACTAAACGTTAAGAAACTAAACAACTCTATTCTTGTATAGCTAATGAATCGTACTAAAACGAATGTAAATTATCACGATTTGAAAAAAAAAAACAATAAATAATAGGGCCTGTGGCAGTAGATGTGGGTATCCCAAGGAAATTTGGAGTCGCGCTCTCGCTGGTCTGAGGTGATATGACGCAGTGACAAGATGCACTTCACGTTAATGCGCGAGCCGCCCTCACCAGATGTATTGCATAGCGACCAGCGTAGCAACGCTGTCGAACAGCTGATTAGAACGGTATTGTTGCGTCATCCGGAACTTTTTCCCTGGCCGGAACAAATTTACTGTGACAGAACCAAATGCAGTAGAAAATTGTTCGACATGAGCGTTCCATTTGTCTATTGTGAAATCACTGCACAGCAGCTGGGACCATGACAACACAATGGTTGCCTGGGTTACTGCTCCATTTTATTACATTTCAGAATCAGAAAAAATAATGTAGAGATTAACTTAATCCTCTAGATTCCTAGGGATCAAAGAGTTTCAAACTGAAAAAATAAAAAATAATTCTGACAGTAATATAAGATAAAATAATTGCTGCTATACTTAAGACTTTTATTTTATGTTTTTTCTTTTTTCTTTTGCCTTACTTGGATCAGGACGAGTTGCCAGGAGGCGTTGTGCTTTAGAAAAAAGTTGCACTGGACACACACAATGAACATTCCAGTATCAATCAAACATGTACACACACACACACACACACACTTAATTGGCAGACACTCAAATGGAGTCTTCTGTTTGATGTGGTTATTATGCTTTCCTCCATACAACGCACACACACACACACACACACACACACACAGAGATGGAGAGATGTCATGTCAAAGTATTTCAACTTGTGAAAATAAGATGATTGGTTCTCGGTATAATTTATCATTTTCTCATTTATTTGAAAGACTCACATCTATACATTACTTCAATAAAATACTTCAGCCTGGAAGGAATGTTTTTGGAATCTTCTTAGGATCTCAAAAATACCTTAGCTTAATTTTCCATTTTAGTTCCTCAAACCCATTGCCATTACTTTGGCAGCCAGATGAAACTCTAAACTTTACACAGGGCTTTACTATGCATTTCTTGTATAAAGAAAATAATAATAAACAAAGCATGATATGGCAGGTTGTAAATTTATGCGAAAACTATGAAATACTTATAAGTACAGATATGTAAAGTTGTATATTTTATTAAAACTTAGACGCAAGCCTCGCCTGATGCCTAATCTCCACTTCGCCCAGCATCCTCTGTTAGGGATAAGTGTGCATAGTCCGGGGATTGGGATTGGCCCCTGAAGAGAGGACACTAGGCTGAAGGACTAGGACAAGCCTCTAGAGAGGGTGCTGAACAGGGGCTCATGATTTGGAGGGTTAGCTTCAGCCAGCTAGCATCTTTAAAATGGTATCCCTCAAGTGCACACTTCTGCCCACATTTTTACAAACAATCACTGGTTTGTAAACAATCAAATGCTTGTTGTCTATGTGGATTGATGGATATGCTGACACTTTCCTACCTAAGGATCAGACGACCCACATGCACAACATACTGTTATTTGTGTCTATGGGTAATGTGCCACCTAATAACCGCATAATTGGCTTGTTAGGGTAAATGAGGGCAGAAATGAGCACATGCTGGACGCCATTTTGAAGGATGGTGGCAGCCCACTGAGTATACTTTTGGCTGAATTAGCTAGCCAAGCATCGGCCACTGACATTTACTGAATTCAGAGGTGTCTGTCAGCGCAGGAATGAAATGATCGTTGTTTTAAATCATTGGTTTGAAATGATCGTTGGATTACCGTATTACCTTACTCTGGACTGCAAACACCCAGTCTGGGAGTAGGGTGGGTGTGTGTGTGTAAAATGGCTGCACAGGTGCTGATTTTATTATGGCACTAGTGCACTGTGTGTGTGTGTGTGTGTGTGTGTTCACGTGGTGAGTCCAATCCTGTCTGTCTCATCAGAAACAAAGAGTCATCAAAAACTCAAAAACAAAATCTCAAGTAATTTTACAACCTCTAAATCTGTGCAAATGCAATAAATTTTATTTGGAAAGCACCAAAAGCCTCAGTCATCTTTGTGTCTATTTGTGTCTTCATGGGGAGCACCATGCATCTTATCCAACATGCTTTAGTAAAGTCGATAACTACATGCATGTACTGTATTTGAAAGTTTAGTCCATAATGATAGTCCATAATGATACACGTGTGTGTGTAAATGAGAGTGACAGTCCTCTTAAGTGATATGTAAGAAAGTACACACATCCTGAGAACATGTATGATGTTATTACAGTAATTGGTGTACAGTGGTTTTGACAGTAATTGGCCACTTGCTAAGTCTGACTTTCATTTCATGTTTTGATGGCTATGCGGGCTTACTTGTCAAGTAGGCTATGTGTGTTACAGTTTTTCTCCATTGGTTTGGCGCATTTCTTGAAACAGAGATTACATTCTCAAAACACTAAGATAATTTGGCAAAACAGTCTTACAGTTCAGCACAACACCATAGTTCACTTACAGAAGCTCATATCTCTCCAAAAACCATTCACTCATGCTTCAAAACTACATGTTTTGGAGAGAACAACCATTAGACAAACAAACAAATTAAACAATCAGTTTAGACCAACAAGGTCTATTCACTTGGAAATTGTACTATATTCCTAACTGTACGTACACACCGCTGCGCTTCCAAAGATTCAGGAAGTCATTCATTTTCAATGGAAGCCGGCTTCTCTCAGCTGCAAGCGTCAAATCCGTCGGCATCACGTTTTGGGCGTCTTGAGCGACTTGAACGTCAAACAGAAAGTTGGTCAACTTTATGGTAATGAGCTATGACTCGTTTCAGCGACCAACGACCAGCAACCAATTGGAATAGACGGCGTTTAAATAAAGTAGTAAGAGAGAACATGATCGAACTTAGAATTCTGCCATGTCAGAGCGGCCCTGTACTTTTTTGACAAGCGTCCTTGACAGGGCGACCCAGCTTCTTTGGAAGCTCAAGTCAGCGGCGTTGTGTACGTACAGTAACGGGATATTAAAAGCTACAATAATACCAAGAGTTATTATAGGTGGCAAGGACCTCCTGTCGAGCAAAGCCGAGTGTCTTCCCTCTTTGGCGTATATAACCAATACAAGTTGTTCGTCGGATTTCCTCTTGGAAGTTGATCAGGCTTCTGCGTGGAGTTAAGTAAAAAACTAGATGTACCGCATAGCGGTACAACATATGACCGCCGCTCAGTCCTGTACATCCATTCCGCGAAAATAAATCATATTAATGAATTTGTCTCCATCTTCTATTCCATCCCCCACTCTTGAAACTTTTGTGTATGCTTGTTTGGAATGTGTGTTTGCACACATTCCGCACACAAAGTAGCCTACTGGCGCTGCAAAGGTGAATAGATTTGTTTCTGGGCCAACAAATTTGTAGCATTGTTATAAAACCTTTAAAATCTCTAAACAATCACAAGTAGGGCAGTTCATCACAGTCCATCCATTGCAACTGGACTGATGAAAGGTACACCTGTAGGCTACATTGTATTTGGGAAAAGCAGAAGGTAGCAGCATAATGTATTTATTTATTATTAAACAAAACAATCCCTGTCAGTTCCATGCAGTTTTCAACAGCTATCAAGAAGAGAGGTCATGTCATGGATTTTTGTGAATGTTTCTTCTTCTACATATGCATAAGTTTAGTCATCTAGTTCAAATGATATTCAGCTTTATTGTCAATGCACAAATTAAATACCAGTAGTCTAAAACAAAATGCCGTTTTACCCAGTGGTGCAAATAACTGACATGTCCAAAAGGGCCTTCATGAAATGCGTTGCGAGACTGTTCATACACATTTTAACGGGCAAAGTTGAAGAGCTACCGTCCGTTATTGTTTGTGCAAATAATATGCTGATTCATGTTCCCTTGCATTTTGCAACTATGAGGTCTGAAGGAAATAATTCTGTATTCATATTTTATGTGAATAGTTTAATGATTCAAGCAGGGGCGATTCTAGACCTAGAGCTTTGCTGGGGCACAGGCCCCCAACTCCCAATACATAAAAAAAAAAAACATTTAAATGTGCACGCAATATGAAATAAATGGCTTTTACGTCTAGCCCCCATCAGGTCCTCATCCATTTCTTGCCTGTCTCTCTCCTCCTCCTCCTCCTGCCTGGTACTGGACGGCCCAGCCTGTGCTCTTTGTCCCCTCTCTTCTCCCTCTCTTTGACCTTCTTCTCCTCCTCCTTCTCCTCCAGCACTCTCTCCCTCAATTGTTGTAGCAGCCACTGCAGCAACATCCAAACACATAGGCATAAGTAGGCCTACTGTATACTCACTGCATGAATTTAATAGGCTTTCCTACACAAGGGAAGCTTATTTTTAGTCAAAATTGAGATATACTTTCCTCCCAGGCAAGGGTCCTGTAGTCATCCTGGCAATACTGCAGTTCTTTGTAGTTTAAATAGCCTACTAAAGCCTTCATACTGACTTTTGGTGATAATTTGCAAATGTAGCCTAATCTGATTATTCTGAGTCTGATTCTGTGTAGATTATTATAGGCTACATTTACAAATGCAGCAAACTTATTTAAGTTTGCCATTAAACCATTGATCAAATCACAGAACTGGCTATTACCAGCATAAATGTTACCTTTAATGTGGGCAATTATCATACCTCCCTCGTCCTCATCTCTCCTCACTGTTCCTTTCCCTCTGCCTCTGTTCAGGAAGAATTGTCTGATGTCCATCTCTGAATAGTTTATCAGAAGGCTATGTTTAGTTTTACAGTAGGACAGCTTCACAAACAGTATAGGCTACTTTTACAGAACTCTCTCTCCAGTATACGTATAAATCATTATTAATTGTCCGCATGTGTGCATGCAGCCTACACATGGTGTGAGTGTGTGTGTGAGGGAGAGAGCACAAGCTGGTAAACTGTTGCTAAATTTAGGCTACGACGCTAAGCATTGAAAAACAGATGCTAATTATGTGGGCAACATTCTCTAACAGCGATCAAATTGTCATTTTTTCTGTCAAACAAGTTGTGAATTTGTTGAAACATTAAAACAGGGGACGACTTACTCTGTGCTCAAAGTGATATGATGAGCTCCAGCAGACGAAATACTCGGAAGAATCTTGTGAACGATTTTCATTGGTTGTTGCGTTCAATCTTACCCAGCTACAGAGGTGCTATTTCCTGATTGGCTATTATGGCCCTTTTCTATTTCCTTTTTTTATTATTATTGGCTGGTAAGTGACAGGCTTGAGTCATGACTAAAGCAGGCACGGAGATGCGCTCACTCATGAATGTCGTTTCCAGGGAGAGCAGCGTTAGAATTTTACTGGGGCACTGGAGACTTTTACTAAGGCACGTGCCCCAGTGAATAAAGTCTAGTGACGCCCCTGGATTCAAGTCTTTATGACTTGAATACTGTGTAGTTCTTATGGTCATTTGTGATTTTGTACCCAAGTGTACCCTGTGTGTGTGTCTATGGTCTGTATGCAATTGTCTAGCCTTGAATTCAATTAAGTTATCTAGATGCCTTTTGCCTATCACCAAGGTGTGAATGTTTGTAGAACAGCATGTGTCCAAGCCTCTGAAGAACTTCCCAGGAAAGGGGGTAGTTTTAATTAAAAGACAATAGAAGCTGGCCAGATGTCACCCAAAAGGCCACATCCCCCACCTTTACCTTGCATATTAATATCAGTAGGTCACTCCCTCTCTTTGTGTGTAACTTTAAATATGGTCTCTGTTAGTCAGAGAAGTTAGAGAGAAATACTGAGAACATCTGGTGGAAACCAATGATGGGGTGACCCAAACATGTACCTCTCTCCCTTGAGGGCCACTGGCCCTCACTGAAAAGAATAAAGCCTGGATCCTGATCTTCATCGTCCTGATTAAGTCTCAAGAGAAATATGGTAGTAAAAAATATACTATCAGGTCCATGGTTAAGCTCAATCTTTTGACACAATCTTTTGATTTTCACCCAGCCTAGTCCATGGTAGGCGCCCGATAGAAATATTGTTTAACTTGAAACTTTTGTGTATGCTTGTTTGGAATGTGTGTTTGCACACATTCCGCACACAAAGTAGCCTACTGGCGCTGCAAAGGTGAATAGATTTGTTTCTGGGCCAAAAAATTTGTAGCATTGTTATAAAACCTTTCAAATCTCTAAACAATCACAAGTAGGGAAGTTCATCACAGTCCATCCATTGCAACTGGACTGATGAAAGGTACACCTGTAGGCTACATTGTATTTGGGAAAAGCAGAAGGTAGCAGCATAATGTATTTATTTATTTATTATTAAACAAAACAATCCCTGTCAGTTCCATGCAGTTTTCAACCGCTATCAAGAAGAGAGGTCATGTCATGGATTTTTGTGAATGTTTCTTCTTCTACATAATGCATAAGTTTAGTCATCTAGTTCAAATGATATTCAGCTTTATTGTCAATGCACAAATGAAATACCAGTAGTCTAAAACAAAATGCCGTTTTACCCAGTGGTGCAAATAACTGACATGTCCAAAAGGGCCTTCATGAAATGCGTTGCGAGACTGTTCATACACATTTTAACGGGCAAAGTTGAAGAGCTACTGTCCGTTATTGTTTGTGCAAATAATATGCTGATTCATGTTCCCTTGCATTTTGCAACTATGAGGTCCATGGTTAAGCTCAATCTTTTGACGCAATCTTTTGATTTTCACCCAGCCTAGTCCATGGTAGGCGCCCGATAGAAATATTGTTTAATTTGCGATTGAGATATCCACGCACTGGCGCCCCCCCTGCAACGTGTTCACCCCCCGGTTTTAGAGCTATTCTAAATACAAAAATGCATAGAGGGAGTTATGACAAAACCATGACTGTTAACAAACTATAAGCTATATAAGGTAGGCCCTATGCTAGGCCTATTACACAACACAAATTGTCACTATAGGCTATGCTGGCGACCCAAATAAAATCTCCTTTGGAGTTTTGCATATCAGTAGTAATACATTTCACGTAGCTGTGTGAATCACGGAAAGGGCGAATGAAGTGGACACTTCTAAATGGAACCCAACCCACTGTACAGTAGCTCAAGGTCTGTGGCTAAAGCAGCCATAATGAAAGCGTTATCATTGTTTGGATACTTCACACACACATGTTTTTTAATCGCATAGACTACAACTACCAAGCTGGAATCAAAGCACATCGACTCCCCTCTCACACCTACCCAGGCTATCTCACACCCTAAACACGCACTTCGAACAAACAAAAAGCGCCTCAGTCTCACGGAATAGCCATAGGCAAAACTGTATCTGACCGGTGTAACGTTGGTACTAAATCATCCATCGCAAAGAATGATTTTTGTAGCACGTGCAACAAATATGTGTAGGTACAGCCCTGCCCTGAATACATCTCAACGTGCGCTCTAAAACATCTGGTTTAAATGGAGATGTAGATCATCACGGGTGCGTTAATAAATCTACATTGCGGCGAGTTGACTTTGGCGAATTTATGTAGTTTCAGTTACTTTACTTTGAGCCATGCTCTTCTTTACTTGAATCACCTTTGAAAATAGAGGATTGAAGTAGCCTATATGGGTATTGGGAATGAACGTTTTTTGAGACCTTGAGACCTTGAGCAGAAATGTCCCAGCCCGGTGTTTAGAATGCATCATAGACAGGTTATCTTTCAGGTAGCCTGTATATTTTCCATTAAAAAAACATCACGTAGCGAACGTGTTGTGGCTAACTCACTTAGCTCCTGTTAGTAGCCTAGGTTATGGTCATAAGCAAATGAGATGACAGTCGAAAGATACAATTAGTGCTGTTATCCATTTGCTTGGTAGCCTATAAAGGCATTTATGGTTTTCTACAAATACATCAATAATCAAATTGGCCTCCATCACTCAACCATGCTAACGATAACATTATTTTACCTACTGTAATGATTTGATAGCGACACACACAGTTGTCCAATCAAAAGGTTTATTTGCTGAGAACGAGAGCAAGGACACAGACACAGAACACAATACACACGGGGCAGGTCAAGCAGACACACACACTACACATACAGGGGAGGACGCAGCCCCCCACACAAAAAGGATCACACATGAGGGAAAACTAAAAGGGAAACATGTTACAATAAAGACGCTAACATTACACTCAAAACTAAGGAGAAATACAGACATAAACCCCCCAAATGTTCGCTCTCGTATCCCAGGATGCCCTGCGCGGGAGAACGCTAACACTGTCTTTTGCGCCGACGTTACACTACGTTCTGCTATTGATAGGATTAACGTAGCCTACCTGCAGTAAAAAACAAGCATGTCCGATAAACATTCTCAGATTTATTTCAGCTTCAAGAGGAAATGGGAATTACATGTCATGCAGAAATCATCCTACCCTTAGACGTTCTCTGCGGTAAACTACTGTAGCCTACAGTCTTGTCCTTGTAGGAAGCGTAGTGTCTTTCCAACCCACTTTAGATTAATTTCCAACAAAATTACGTCTCACTGCAACGATGCGCCATCTAGTGGACAAACGACTACTTATCGCCAATACTGGAAATGCAGCCATGATGATGATGATGAATATTTATTTTGGCTTTCTTTTAATCCTACTGAATTTGTAATTATGCATCGGCCGTTCTAATACCGATAGTATGTGGGTGCCTGTGTGTGTGTGTGTATGTGTATATGTGTGCACCACCATCTACAGGCCAATGAGTGTACAGTCACTAAATGTACACATAACTTAATTTTTTAGACCCCCCCCATGGATGAAATTCTACGAAACTTGGCATACCCCCAGAGAATGTCAGGTTAATCATACACATAAAATTTGGTGCAGTTCTGAACGTCTTTACTGAAGAGAGGGGCGATTAAAGCAGAATGATATTGCATTTTCATTTTTTACCAGGGGGGTGCAAATCACAAATGAGTGATTATGGGCTAGGTTGATGTGGGCCCTTGAGACCAACATACCATAAAAATGTCTTAATCCTCGGTGCCACGGTTCAGGTAGTTATTTAGGAAAAACTGCATTTTTTGGGTTTCGGGGGGCCCAGCGCGGAGGGGGAGTGGCCCCTGGGGACCAAACAAAATTTTTCCGTAAAAGTCTAGTGGGGCTACATACCCACCAAATTTCATGTGCCCCGGTGTCTCGGTGCCCCGGGTATCGTTGACCAAAATTTCAGGAAGTAGATGACGAAAAAAAAAAAAAAAAAAAAAACTTTGACAATCCGGTCATAATAATACGCCCAGGTCTCGGCAGATATGACTTTACGCCTGGAGATGTTTGGCTCCAGAGATCATCTAAAGACCGGTTATGGCACAAGCATTGGGTTAGCTGTGCAGCATGGTTATCGTATAGTGAAACGTTTATATTAGATAAATATTGATTTCAGAATAAAAAATAGGAGGCCCAATAAGTTAACTTAAATGACCTAAGTACTAACACAACATTGAAAAAAGAATTTGAGGAAAAGAAGGGATAGATAATAAGTTCATGTCACGCTGTATGATCTTGCGAGGGTGGCTTCTGCCGGACCCGGACTTGGCTGCTTTTGCGCAGGCACGCTCGGACCTCTCCGTGGACGGTGCTTGCAGGTGGCTCGACGAGGATGAGATGAGGCGAAACAAGTAAAAAACGAGTAAAAAAAACAAAAACATAATGATAAAAACGGTCGACTGTATGGTCCATTTGACAATTTATATGCATAAATGTATGTGCATGTTTGTCTACAGAAAAAAAAGAGTAGAAAAAAGTACGAAAAATCCCCGAAAAGAGTTGGGAACATGTTGTAGGGGGATAGATGGGATGAAAGGAAAGTGAGGAAATTAAAGTGAAGTATGACAAACAGTGACGGACTGGGATTAAAAAACGGCCCTAGCATTTTCACCAACCAGCGGCCCACACGAGGACGCGCATGCACGCGCATGTGCTCGAAACACACATAACTTCACATGCACAGGGCCGGTTCTGGGGGCTTAAGTTCGTTGGATGTCACCGGGATGCAGAGCTAGAGTTTAGAAGGGTGACAGTTGCAGGAAAGAAGCTTCCTCTGAACCTGCTGGTTCAGGTGCGGAGAGACCTGTAAAGCCTCCCTGAGGAGAGTGGGGTGAACAGTCTGTGGTTGGGGTGAGAACAGTCTTTGATGATGCTGCGCACCTTACGCAAGCATCGCTTGCCCTGGATGGCCTCAATGGAGGGGAGTGAGGAACCGGTGATGCGTTGGGCAGTTTTCACACCCTCTGCAGTGCTTTCCGGTCATGGGCAGAGCAGTTGCCATACCAAAAAGGTGATGAAGGTGGAGCTCATAAATCAAATATTCAGTCACAGTCTAGCAGATGCCCTGCAGTACTGCAATGTAGAGCTGCAACTTCCTCAGTTCCAGGGGTCTGAGGAGACCGTTCAGCTCATTTGTGGTAGTCCTTGAGCAAGGCAGTTGTTCTGGGGAGATATAAAATAAATAAATGAATAAAAAGGGATTTGAGATGCATCTTATTTTTGTTAGGGTGAATTACATGTGAATAATACAGTGTTGGGCAAGCTACTTTTGAATTGTAGTGAGCAAAACTATCAGTTACTCTGCCATGAAAAACACTACACAAAACTACCTCCCCAGTCAAATGTAGCAAGCTTAGTAACACAAGCACAGCAGTAGGCTAGTTCACTACATAGGAAGCTACTTTAAATTGTGCTAATTTCACATGACAAAAGTGTAGCTTGTTTGGCCAAGCTACTTCATATAAAGAAGTTAAGCTATTGAAAAGTTACTTTATTCAGGAAATAGTGAAGCTACCACCAACATACTTATTACTAGCTAAGCTACAAGTAGCAACTGCCCGATAATAGGCTACAGTCTGTGCAACTTGTGTAAAATTCGCCGGCCAATGTTATATTAGTAATATTTGATTAATTTCTACAATAGCATTCTTGTGTCAGTTGTAATGTAACCTAGCGTTCATGGGCTTCGGGAAAACCTTTCTCCGAGTGAAAACATCATCATTCCGCGTCATTCACGTCACTTAATGTGTGAGTCAGAGGTCGGAAACTGGGGCTAGATTTTGCTAACAGAGTTGCCCAGTTAGGGGCTCGTCATCACTTTTGTCGTCACGTTGTAGTTCGTTTGTAGTCCATGTGGCCTTTCATGTCCAACAGTTTTAATGTGAACTTGGGAATTTGCCCTTTTTATCACTTGAAAAGCTGCATATCTTTCTTTCACGAGCATCTTACACTATATTTTAAGCAAATACAGTTGTTTGTTTAGGATTAGTGAGTGTATGTTTTAACCTTTGTTGTGGCATCCGTGTTTGTCACACATTCAATGGCAAAGCACTTGAACACTTGCTGTCGGAAAAAACAAAGTAGCCATGGGGGCGGTCCTTGTCATTCCGAGGTGCTCTGAATGCACCCTAGATCAGTGTTATGGAATATGACTCATCAAGTCTCAGTTCATAGCCGGGTGAACACCTGAACACCTAGCAAGTAGCCTAGCTAGCTGGCTACGATTTACATACAATAACAAAGATCCTTGCTCCTTTTCAACTCTCTGGTAATATTGCATTCACAAAATACAACCAATAGTACGATAATGTTAAATCTTACTTGTGAAAAGTAATCCCCCGAGCCCTGTTTGCGATGGTCCGCCGATTTGAGCAATTTGAGCAGGAATATGCTGCACATTGCTCTGGCATTTCCTGTTTCCAGCAGCCAATGCTGTGTCTACTCTGGCACAAAGGCTCTGGCATTGCAGCAAATCACCCAGACGTCATTTTTTTTACCTCTGACGTCAGACGCAAAGTTTTTGCGCGTGGCACACGTAAAAATTTGACGTCTGACGCTCAGACGTCTATTTTTTACTCCTGAAGAAGTAAAAAATCTACACATGGAGGCGTTATTTTGACAGACGTTTTGTCTTGAACGGCTTGCCATAGATATGTGTAGACAACGGCCGTATTGACGTTACAAACTAACCCCATGCATTTCTATGGAGGATTTTTTGAGTGCTGTGTCTCCTCAGAAAAGTCTCTGTCTTTTCTCACGCTCGGCGCTAGTCACGCGATCACAATAGCTCTGCACTCGATTGCTCTTCCTTAGCTACCAGCTGTTTTTGTCTCAGTAGACTGAAATTGAATTTCACGTTTTGAAACTGAATTGTGAGAACTGAATGAAAGTT
Organism: Alosa pseudoharengus; assembly: GCF_046254945.1. NCBI lineage: Eukaryota > Metazoa > Chordata > Actinopteri > Clupeiformes > Clupeidae > Alosa > Alosa pseudoharengus. Next base: position 4,029,812 of record NW_027468859.1, read on the forward strand.
CAAAGATTGAAATTTTCAGTCAGGATAATTTATTTATCAGAGCAATGAGTTCAATTTCAAAATATTATATTCAATTTCAAGTTGACTGGGATTCAGTTCCAATCTAATGAATTCAGTTTCAACATATAGGACTACTATTCAAATTCGTTTTTCCAATACAATTGCTTAAATTCAGCAATTCAAATGTAAATACAACATATTCAAATTCTGTTTAAGGTGACACAAGATTTACTCCATAGAATCCAGAAAAATCTTTGCAAACAAGGAATAGAGTTAAAAAACAATACTGGATGACAGTGCTTTTGGACCTCAGATGGCACTGCATTAAAACCAGACCTGTTGCTGTAAAGAAAATAATTGTATGGACTCAGGAAAACCTCTGATAACCATTGTCTATGAGCACAGTTTAACCTTCTAACACTGTTCCCTATGGATTTATGTAGCCTACCATAAATATGACATTTTTCATCAGATTGCCTCAAGACCTTGATATCCTTCACAAAAGGCATTTGAACACATACAATTCATTGTGACTACTTTCTTTGAATTTTGAGTGATTTATTCAACTTGGTCACACTTTCTTTGTTTACGGTCAAAAATGACCGCCATAGGAAATGAATGGGAAAGAGTATAATTTTCATCCAGGAGATGAAAGACATGTCCATACACACACTCCTACAACTTACCTGTGCTTGTGTGCCCATTCTTCACATGAATCAAACTTTCCACAAGAGAGCTTAGAGTGAATTATGGGAGCCCAGTGTTTTTTTTTGAACTTATGTACTTCTCGCCCATATGAACCACACCTGCCAAACAAATCAATCTTGTGCAAATTATAGGAACCCATCTATTTTACATACTCCTTCTACTACTCCTCGTCACATGCCCTTCCCTAACATGGAACACACTTTTCCCAAAGAAGTTTAGACCCCGTTTACACGAGCATGTGTATTTTTATAAACAAAGACATTTCCCTGCGTTTGAGCCTTTCATTTAGACGCAAACGGAGAATTCGCCCCGTAAAACGGTTATCCAAAAAAACTCCGGCCAACTTCCGGAAAACTTCGTTTATGCGTTTGGTTGTAAACTGTGGTAAACGGAGTTTTGGGCAGCCAACGTCACAGAATGCGACAGAAGCACACCAAATGTGCGACCAATGTTTACATTTACATGTTCTCACGTGCGACTTTTCAGGGTTCTGATTGGTTAATGTGAGCTTGAGCTTATCGTTAGACTGCCACTGTGGTTTGGCGTGCTCATGACAGCATGTATGTACACGGGTTCGTGTCTCGTGTAACTGCAGTTTTATTTGCAAACGTAGATGGCCAGATATTCGTTTAGGAAAATACCCTGCTTCGTGTAAACGTAGTCTTAGTGTAAATCATGGGAACCCACTTCTTTACCGTGCTTATGTGCCTCTCCCCCCATGATAAGAACATTTCAAATCAAACAATATCTACTTCTTAAGAAAAGGGAGTCCAAGGCACTCTTCTTCAAAAAGTTATAAAAAGCCTTTATGGCTATTTTTTAAGTTAAAAAACATGATCTGGGCAGACACCCACGCGTAGCGGCACAGAGCCTTCTTCAGGGTATACTGCACGAACAAACAATTGCCTCTTTTGAGGTTAACTAATAACATACACCTGGACAGCACAGGTAATGAATTCACATAGTTCTCAGGTAAACACTACATACAAGGGCCAGTAGGTGGCCCCACAGGTGTCACAAGGCAGTGAATAGCCAGGTAAAGAAAAAAAAAAGAACCACTAGGTGGCAGCAGATTTAGGTTAGGACAGACATCAATACTTGAAAGTGAAAAGTCATTACAAATAAGGACTAAAATCTATCTCCTCATTTAATCCAGGGTATCTCATGGCCTGCAGAGTATATATGTAGAAAGTTTCCCTTTGCAATAATGATTTTAACCTATCATCACCCCTAATATTCTTTTTATTGTTTCTAGACCTTCAACCATTAGACCATCTGGATTGCTGTTATGTACTGTGTGAAAATGTTTCGCCATTGGATAATCCAAATTTACCTTTCTGATGGCATTTTTATGTTCAGAGACTCTATCTTTTAGACGCCTCTTGGTTCGGCCTATATAGAAACAGCCACATATACATGACAAACGGTACACCACAAAGGTGGTATTGCAGTTGATGAATGTTTGTATGTTGTATGTTTTGTTAGATTTGAAATCAACAAATTGTTTACATTCTTTTATGTTAGAACAATGGTTGCAAAAACCACATTTGTATGTACCGGTTATCTGTCTATGAAGCCAGGTAGTCTTTTTGTTCACACTAAGGTAGCTAGGTACTAGTTTGTCTTGAAGGGTGGGGGCCTCCTAAATGTAATTTTGGGGGGAACTGGAAACACTTCTCTCAAAATAGAGTCACTTTTCAACAGGTTCCAATTAGACACAATTATCTTTTTCATCGGATTGGCAAGGCTGATATATTTTGTGACAAAGTAAACTTGTTCTTGACTAGATGAGTTTTTTTTCTTCTTTTTAAACAAATCTGTCCTCTGTTTGGAGAGAGCTTTTTCATTAGCAGACTGTACAACATCAGTTTGGTAGCCCCTCTGTATAAAGCGATGAGACATGATTTTGGCCTGCTTCTCATACTCTTGGTCTGAGTCGCATATACGGCTCAGACGTTGGAATTGTCCAAAAGGTATGTTGTTTTTTAACCAGACTGGGTGGAAACTATCTGCTCTTAACATAGTGTTTCTATCAGTGATTTTGCGAAAAACTGTAGTTTGGAGCCGGCCATCCAGTCCTTTTGAGATAGTTAGATCTAAAAAGTTAATAGTTGTCTTTGAATGTTCCATCGACAGTTTAACATTTATGTCATTATTATTCAACATATCATGAAACATAAACAAGTCATCTTCAGAACCAGTCCAAATTAGGCAAACATCATCAATGTACCTCCCATACCATTTTATCTTATCACTGTAGACATTATTGTAAACATATTCCTTCTCCCATACTGTAAGCCTAGGAAAAGATTGGCATAATTAGGGGCAAAACATGCCCCCATGGCAGTGCCACATACCTGAATATATAATTGATCTTGAAACAAAAAGATGTTATTTTTCAATGTCCATTCAGTGAGTTTAATTAGGAAATCAGATGGAGGTAAGCAGTCTGTAGACCTGTTGGTTAAGAAGTAGTTTAAAGCTTTCAGTCCAAGATCTTTAAGACATGGGTAGTGTCCTGTATATAAGAACGGGAGCTGTTGGGCAAGAGGTTTTATATGAAAGTCTATGAATTGGGAAGCAGGTTCTGTGAGAGACCCATTTGAGGATATAATGGGCCTTCCTGGTGGACATTCAAGGGACTTGTGCACTTTAGGGAGCATGTAAAATGTAGGTATGCGGGGATGTTCACATAAGAGGAAGTCATGTTCTTGTTTTGAAATCCATCCGGCCACCATGGCTGTGGACAAAAATTCATTCAGTCTCTCTTTTGTGCGGTCCATTGGATTAAAAGACAGTTTTTTGTAGAAATCTGAGTTGTTCAATTGTCGTAGGGCTTCTTCTATGTATTTTTCTTTGTCCAGCACCACAACTGCGCCCCCCTTATCTGCTGGCTTTATGATTATTGAGTCATTTTTTGCTAAGTGATCAATGGCCAGTTTTTCTGATTTAGTCAGATTCTCCCTAACCTTCTGAGCAGAGGTTTTGAAAAGTTCTTCAATTTCATAATCCACTTTTTTTGTAAAGGCAGTTAAAGTGGCATTAGAAGCTGGGGGCATAAAATGTGATTTTGGTCTGAAAGGGGAGCTTTGGACAGTCAAAACACTTCTTTGGCTATGGTGGTGATACCAAGCTTTAAGGTGGAGACTGCGGTAGAATCTGAACAAGTCCACTTTAGTATTGAATTCATTTGTGTAGTAGGTAGGAGAAAAAGAAAGTCCTTTTGACAACACACTGACACAATCGGGAGACAAAGATGTATTAGATAGATTGATTACCGTTTCATTCTGCTCCTGAGGTGTCAGTTCATGTTGCCACTTGTGCATGTGAACCACAAATGTTTGCGCACACACGCATGCACACACACACACAGACACATACACACACACACACACAAACACACACACACATGTACACCCACTCACACACGTGTGAACCACCAATGTTTGCACACACATGCATGCATACACACATGTAGACGTTAAAGGAAAATTCTGGTATTTAGCACTTTGAGTCCCTTTTCTGGTTTGTTTTGGATGAACTAGGGTGGTGGACACCGAATTTTTGACGATTGGTCCTGTCTCGACTTTGACTACTCAGAGTGGCTGCCAACAGGCATACTCAAACATGTTCTAAAACAACCCTTAACGTTCATTTTCAAAACTGTACAACTCACCGAGTGGTTAGTGGTGTTCGTTGGCCCCTTTTAACTCACACCGATGCCACACCCAGAACATAGAACAAGATACTGATTTGTTTTTTTCCTAACCCAGGCCATTCAGAATGTGAAGTCCATGGGTGGAAAGCAATGAAAAATTCCTTTTAAAGTTTTTTTTTTTCTTTATGTACTTTCGGGTGTGCATTTCCACAGTTTCCTTATGCACTCATCTGGTTTTCAAAGACCTCAGTCATAATAACTGGAGACATGCTTTAGGTTATTTGATGTTGGCCTCCTTTGAAATGTTCAAGTCCATTTGCCACGTTGCCATTAGTATGACTCTTTGATCATCTTTGAATCCCGTGAGATTGTAGGCTCGTTCTCTCCCTTCGTCTACATACTGTTAAAACCGCAATTGATTGACACCTTGAGTGTTGTGGAGATTAAGTAAATGCATCACGGGTGGGTCCTTGACATAGTGGGTCCTTATTTTTTACTGAATATGTGTAATGAATATATTTGTACTGAATAGTGTTAAATTACATTACGAAAATTATTTTATTGATCTCAAATGTAGGCTGTTGTGTGATTTCTGTATAGCCTGCAAAAATGCTGGTCTATTGAGAGCTAATTATATCCCGGCTAAATAATTCAATATGGCCATGTGGATGATACTTTTATTATGACTGGCACTATATATAACCCCACTCACCCATCATTTTAAAAGGCTAACTGAGAAAACATTGGAGATGTCAGGATCTGGCCTGGACTGATGACTTTGTGCCACCCTGGTGGCCATTTTGTGTATTGTCCTGTGTTTACTTTTGCCTGTTCCCCATGTGCTCTGTTTACCTGTTTGCTGTCATGTGACTGTCTCCACCCCTTTTCCCTTATATGGTCTGCACTTCCTGTCTCGTCAGTTTCCCTCCTTTCTGCTCACTTGTTGGTCTCATCCATGGAGGTATATAACTGGAGAGAGTGACTAAGTCCCGCCCCCATTCATTTCAATGGCCCATGGTAGGCTAGCTACTTCAGCCAAAAAAACATGAAATTGACCGCAGCCATCTTTACGAAAATGGCGTTTCATGGGCGTTCGTTTCCGGCACCAGCTAGAATTAGCCTATTAGATTCCACGTTACAGACGGAGACAGCGTAAGGTACAACGGTATGTCGTTGATGAAGATTGGACATTCCCTCAGAGGAAAAGAAGTTGTTTGTTTCCTGTTTGGCGGCTATTATTTGCCGTATATGCGGGGTGCCAATACCTTAAAGTAACTGACTATGACCATACACTTTGGCAGATGCATAGCAATGATGCATATCCAATTATTAGCCTACTTAATGCGTTGTGTATGAAGACTATTTTAAAACGCACAGGCTGTAGTTCTGTAGAACGCAACGTCTGGATCATGTAACCTATGTCTCCCCAAGTGATTTAAAAGGAAACAAATGTCAATGACTTATTTAGTTTGCTTTCTTGCAACATTGACATGATTAGACTATGCATTTGATTTAAATGTTCAGGCTGCCAGTCGAGGCAAAAGCCAAATGTCCAACAACAGTTGCAGACTCTATGCCTACTTGAACCACAATACTACCATGTCTACTTAATTAATAGTCATTTTCGTTGGATAGCCTAATGCGTAATAGGTCTACAACCTGTCCAAATATAGTGTTTAGGGATCATTATTTGTGAAGCCTAAAGTGACACAATATTGATTCGCATAGTTTATTATCACATATGAACATCACATTAAATAACCTAGGACTTCAGAGACAGGGCAAACTTTACCACCATTCCCAAAATGGTGGGTTTGCCGCCAAACTTATTTGGTCGTGACGGCCGACAGGTTTTGAATATGGCTCCAAAAAGCAATGCCTTTATGAGTCATGGTCTGACGATGATCTGCGTTTTGTGAAAATCGGACACATTTTGTGACCTGTGAAAACTTTTTAGTTTTTTTGATTAAATCAAATATGGCGTAAGGTCCAATATGGTGGAAATTGACATCATGGGGTGCGTTGAGTTCGGCTTCATCCAAGGATTCCAAATATATCTCAATGTGTACGGTTGAAACGTTAACCGCATAGATGTAATGCAAAATTTGACACAATGGTGGCGCTAGAGCACTTGACGTGAAATTAATCATATTACTGTACCGAATCAATGCCAAATTTCCCAACTTTTTACTGTATGGTTCAATGGCAAATGAGCGTTTCGTTATAATAATAAGAAAACGTAGAATCACTGTGGGTTGCCTCGCAGCTTCGCTGCTTGGCCCCCAATTATGTAAGCACATAATGTAATCTGAAAACTACGGAGCCCTAGAGGTGTCATCGCAAAATGTTTTGCATGTTGAGAGAATGTGCGCTTGTTTACTAAATTGTGCTCTCGTTTTACTATATTGTGCACTCGTTTTACTAAATTGTACGCTTGTTTTACTAAATTGTGCGCTCAGTTTACTAAATCGTGTGCACAATTTACTATATTGTGCTCTCGTTTTACTATAGTGTGCTCTCATTTTACTAAATTGAGCTCTCATTTTATGCATAGTATAACGAGGGCACAATTAAACGAGTGCACTATTTACTAAAACGAGCGCACGATTTATTAAAACGAGAGCACAATTTAGTGAACATGGTTATTGAACATTGTGTGCACAATACTTAAACGTGACCACAATTTGTAAAACGTGCACTCAATATTGTCTTGACAGATGTAAACATGAGCACCTTATAGTTCGAGATCTCGATCTACTAAAACGCACCCATGAATAATTAAAACGTGTGCTCGAAGAAATTAAATTGTGTGCATAAAAACATAGGCTTTAGTCAATCCAGGAGGTAGTGGAAACCGGTCTTACATGGCAACTGGCACCCATGTTAACTGGCTGCGTTGGTTACGTTTCACGAGTGATGACGTTTCTTTGACAGATGTGGCTGCTTGCAGATTTGTCACTTTCTGATGGAAACTGGAGACGAACAAATACAAATATGCGTGACATATTTAAATGTCAAAATTGTCTGTAGTGCCACCAAAAAATGCCACCAAAAATACCTACCTAAATAGCCTAATAATAACTCCACGAGGATATCGAACCTGCTTACTAAATGAAACCTCCTACAGGATAATCATACATCTACGTACTTGCGCCACGAACCAGCTGATTAGTCATAGTGAAATTTACTTGACTTAGGCTATACAATAGACCTCTGAAGTTCGCCTACAAAAAAGCTGCCATCTTTGACATCCGGTATCTGGCGATTTTTCCTATGGGAAAATAACATGGGGATTTTGAATAATCGCACCTGTTAAAGTCTCGTGGGGATGAAAAAGTCTGAAATGCAGACGTTTTCCTGAACACACTTTTGTCCTCTGCCTTCGAGTGGATACTGTGATCTCCGATAAGTGAAGGCGGCACACTTAGATTTTTGCTACCCCAGAGCTAACTTGCAATGCAATTTGCCATAGGTAGTTAGCTTCAATTAACAACCGGATCTCCTTATATGGGCAAAGATGGCCGTTTTGGATCTTTTTTGTAGGCGAACTTCAGAGGTCTATGGGCAGGAGAAGTCTACGTGTCCATATTTTACACAAAATTTTGCGCACAGGGAGAGTCAAAGCTCTTATAGATTATTAACGTTAATGTTGCTGACATGTAAACATGGGCAAACATGGGTTTGATGTTTTTTTGATAATTTATTTCTCAATTCGTGTTTCTCCTGTGGCGCAACAGGTTAATGCCTACATTGCTTTTTCACGCAGTCGACATGGGTTTAATCCTCCCCAATCACAGTTTTTTTTTTATTATTATTTATTTTTAGACCAGCAACGCTTCCTCAATTTAAGCTATAGATAGACTAGGTGGCCACAGAGAGCCTGACCAGCAGTCAGTGAAATGTTTGAAAACTTTACCATGATACTTTGAATACCTACTGGCTTGGGCAACTGCAAGACAACACTGTAGGTAGCCATGATCAGCCATATTAACTTGCTACAATCATATATCAGCTGACTTCTTCTAATAGACCTCTGAAGTTCGCCTACAAAAAAGCTGCCATCTTTGACATTCGGTATCTGGCGATTTTTCCTATGGGAAAATAACATGGGGATTTTGAATTGTCGCACCTGCTAAACTCTCGCGGGGATGAAAAAGTCTGAAATGCAGACGTTTTCCTGAACACACTTTTGTCCTCTGCTTTCGAGTGGATATTGTGATCTCCAGTACGTGAAGGCGGCTATGGAAGCATATGAGTATCTTTATTCAAATGAGAATGCAATCTGCAATATGCAATTCAAAATTACATTACATTATGCAATTGCCAATTCATTATGTAATTTAATATTGCAATTTGCAATAATTTCCAACAAATTGTATTTTAATTTGCAAAGTGACAATGCAATCCTAAAATCAATTTGAATAATTTTGGTTAAAAAATAGAATAAACATGGATTGAATTGCATTCCATTTTGCCATGGTACTTCAGTCTCAAAATTCAAATGGCAATTACTTTTGCTTTTCAATTTTCAATATTCAGTTTAATCATTTAACTGTCAATTCGTTTTGCAATTTAATATTTAAAGTGCAATGTAGGATTGCATTTTTAAAACATATTTGGCAAAACTGTCAATGCCAGCTTGAAAAGATTTTGGATTATTTTGGGCAAAACGTTTTGCCATCGTTTTGAGGCATTTTATTCAAATGGAAAAGAAATAGCGCCCCCCGTGATTGCATTGCACTTTGGTCACGCTCTTTGTGTTGCAAAATTCAAATGGCCATTCAATATGCCAAACGCATTGCAATCTGTCAAGTCTCTCGTCAAGGCGGGAACTAGGCTACGTCACTTCCGTGTTTACGTCTTACCCAGTTAGTGCTTGCAATGGAGAAGTTTGCAGCTGCACTAAGGTCTCTGGCTGATTATGTAGAACACCACCGTGTCAACGAGTCTGACTCAACGGACAGATTACTGAAAATGGACGACAGAGTGGGCTATCTAGCCCTACTTGTCCGATTTGATGTCAACCTGGTCCGTTCAAAGATTTCTGAGGCCTTACAGCTAATGGGCGCTAGACGGTGGGGAGACCTTCTGTGGATACCACTGGAGGGAATAGAGGGTTACCTCTCCTATTAGGGAGATCGCGGAGCTCTTTGGAGTTCACAGGACAAGTAGGGCTAGATCGCCCACTCTGTCGTCCATTGTCGTTAGTTAGGCTAAAACTCACAGCCTTTCCTTGCCCTGCTCTCTCTCTCTCTCTCTCTCACACACACACACACACATACACACACAACAGAGACTCCCCTCCGTGGTCTGGCTAGCCTCATAAGCAAACCGGGGGGTGCGGTCGCTCCGGGCCCACGTTTGGCCAAATCTATCTCGCTGAATTGTTGTATACGATGCTTATTTGTAGGCTACTAATTGCTGGGGGGAGGGATGCTACTAAAGTTGCCGCTGGTTGGCAAAGTTATCAGCAGCAACATAAGAGCCTTAATAATGTAAGAACACAGCTGGGTCTCGTGGACACTAGGCCTACTCGCGGTCACGGTTAACATTATTCATCAACTGTGACATGATATGTTTGCGGCGCCAACACCCCCCACCCCCCCCCCAAAAAAAATGTGCCCCCTTGAAAATCGCAAATGCCCCCTCTGTCACTGTACTCTACAGCCGGGTCTGTCGGCCAGAGACTGCAAACTCCTCCATTGCAAACGCTAACTGGGTAAGAACAGAGAATGTCTAATAAGACATTAGCCCGTAGACGGGCTCTGGTAAGAAGACGTTAACACGGAAGTGACGTAGCCTAGTTCCCGCCTTGACGAGTGACTTGACAGATTGCAATGCGTTTGGCAGATTGAATGGCCATTTGAATTTTGCAACACAAAGAGCGTGACCAAAGTGCAATGCAATCACGGGGGGCGCTATTTCTTTTCCATTTGAATAAAATGCCTCAAAACGATGGCAAAACGTTTTGCCCAAAATAATCCAAAATCTTTTCAAGCTGGCATTGACAGTTTTGCCAAATATGTTTTTAAAATGCAATCCTACATTGCACTTTAAATATTAAATTGCAAAACGAATTGACAGTTAAATGATGAAACTGAATATTGAAAATTGAAATGCAAAATGAATTGCCATTTGAATTTTGAGACTGAAGTACCATGGCAAAATGGAATGCAATTCAATCCATGTTTATTCTATTTTTTAACCAAAATTATTGGAATTGATTTTAGGATTTCATTGTCACTTTGCAGATTAAAATACAATTTGTTGGATATTATTGCAAATTGCAATATTAAATTGCATAATGAATTGTCAATTGCATAATGTAATGTCTTTTTGAATTGCATATTGCAGATTGCATTCTCATTTGAAAAAAGCTACTCATATGCTTCCATAGGCGGCATGCACACTTCGATTTTTGCTACCCCAGAGCTAACTTTCAATGCAACTTGCCATAGGTAGTTAGCTTCAATTAAGCATACAATCTGGCTCTCTTAAGACTATAGGAATGAATGTAAAACATTCCCTCCAAAACGAGACCTCCCGAAATTCAGAAACAATTACTAAATTGATATCAGGCACCGTTATTACCATTGGTAGATCATAGGGTAGCTGTGATATAAATGCTGTGACGAAATTCGAAGTGTAAATATACAAACTTTATGTTGAAAGTGTAACCACGATGTCTGCGATGAAATGCATTTTAACACCATTTGGAGACATTTTTAAAAATGATATACATATATTGAGTGCTTTATCAACAGTGGTTTTTAACCTGCAACACAGGCTTTAAGACTAGGCTACTATTTCCTCTGCCCACAACTGTTTCAAAATAAATGTCCTCACTACAATAATTCACTATTAAATAATTTAACTATTTAAACTACTCAACTATTTAACTGTTCAGCCATTTCAACTGTCAGTTGTTATCAACTATGACTCCTGCCAACTGTTTCCAAATAAAAGTTTGTTTGGCATTTCATGTTAATATACAGTAGGCCTATGTTTATATTTTCATGCACTGGTAATTTCCTCGAAATTACATTTTCTAGTTGTAACTTGTTGTATTTCATATTTGTGGAGAGGATGTACAGCAGGTCTGAGCAGCGGTCATATTTTGTACCACTATGCATAATGTTTTGGGGTCATCGGTCAACAATGTCCTATTTGTTTGAAATTTGTTGAGAGGTAGTAACCAGTCATGAGTCGTCATTAGCCTACAAATCAATCACTTCTTTTCTCCCCACCTCATTCACCTGTTTTTTAGGTTACCTTGTGGAACCCAAACACAATCTAGAATTGAATAGATGTTTTAATTAAAAAAAAAATGTAATTGCTTCTGCTAATAGGCTATCTTTGCTAAGATATCAATTCAGTTGTTTTAGAAAGATATTCAATGTATCAAGTTTGAAGGACAAAGCACCTGCAGCCTTCTGTGTGGTCGCCCACGCAGTATCCCACTGGGCTTCACGTCAGAAGGCACGTGGCGTGAGAGAGCGCTAGGCAGAAATTATGTAGAATCTCAGTTACATACGGTTTTCAACTGGAAGCTACGTCTGCCTCTTGAATACATAGGACTTAGGCCTACGTCCTTTGTATTTTTTAACATGGATTATTTTATCGATCTTTGGAGAAACCAAGAAAGAACAATAGAGTGGTAAACGCACTGTTTTATTTTACTTTTAAATCTACTTTTGTTTGCTACAAAACAAAAAAATGGGTTTTGGTTAGTATTTTTGACAGTATTTTGATGTGTTAACACTGAGCGCATGGAACACTGGATACCAAATAGAGTAGCCTATTCGCCGCACAGCAGAGCGTGCGCCGTGCCACCGGGTTGAATACGAGCGCACAGATGCGTGCCACAGTATGTCGGTGCTCCTCAACAACACTCAGAACGGCGTTAGTTTCCGCGGTGGAGACAACTACGTTTGGCAATACGA
>NW_027468859.1:4047120-4069620 GCF_046254945.1 Alosa pseudoharengus
GCCTGTGGGAGCATCAGTGACACAGGGTGTTTAATTTGATGTATTAAAAGATCAATTAAGTACTCCCTCCTCTCTCTCTCTCTCTCTCTCTCTCTCTCTCTCTCTCTCAGACACTCAGAAGGCGTTGTGAAATCAGTTCGTGTGGGCACTTGTGTGGTGGACATGGGCACCCAGGCGTTCTGTCGCCCCCTACTGGCCAACTCCCACTCCCCTCCTTTTCGCTGCTGGTCACAGGACCAGACTGCCAATCAAACGCCAGATGTCATCGCCCTTGTTGGCTGTAATCCTGATAGGGGCGTTTCCGACGGTGACCTCCTGTCAGAGTTCAATATTCCAAATGTCGTGGTGACATCTAATCCCGAGTTGAATGTCACTGATGATGACTTACTTCTCTCTGAGCCGCCAGTTATCATTGAGGACCAATCACATGCCACTACTCAAGCACACACGTTCCACTGAGGACCAACCCTTTATTTGAAACGGATGATCTTGAGCTTTCGAGCTAGAACCTTCTAGAACCTCACCAGGACCTTTCCTATGTTTGAAAATAGGGGATCCTTAACCGTCAACACTCTAGATCTTCAAGATACTCAAGAATGTGTCCTGACAGACCTTTCACATCAGGACTGACCTAAACCAGACACTGGGCAACATGGAATATGCATTGGAATCTCTAAAACCTGGTCTCACATAGGGATGTAACGGTATGAAAATTTAACCTCACGGTTATAGTGACCAAAATTATCATGGTTTTTCGGTATTATCGCAGTATTTCTAAAAGTGTGTTCAATATGTTCAGAAAGCACTAATAGGCCTACACAAGCTGAAATAGTTTCAAAAAGTGTCCCGTTCACTTTTTTCTTCATGTTTAATTGGCTATGTGCTTATCGCTTAACTTACCCTACCATAACTTGGAGTTTGCAAGCAATTTAGCAAAAGATTCACTGAACAAAAATGCTGATGTGGTACATGAAAATTTAGCTAAAAATGTGGAGAATGCAATGCAATCAAGCATTTTGGACGATATATTGTCACAAGCTGGCAGAATAGGCAACAGGCCGATGTGCGTTTTATTTGGAGACTGTTTTGCGCGACAGAGACTGAGTTTGCTGCTGATATTCTGGGGATAGGCCTAGCCAATGTACGACTTTAGCCTTTTAATATATTTGCTGCATTAGATCAGTCTTTCTAGAACAGGCAAGGGCTTTCTAGCCTCACGTCAGCAGCGCTGCATCACCCATATAGCCTACATTAAAACAACCAACGGATGGTGCGCGACAGAGCGTTTGAGTGCACCTACCGGCGCGGGAGAGGTATGACTCAACTCGTGAAAGTTAAGGTAAGAACATATATTACTACTGAAGTTCCTTTAATGTGGACGTGAAAATAAAAAGACGCAGAGTGGCTACATGATACAGTGCACATTTTGCGGTGAAAAAGTTCCGCCTTTTAAAATCAGGTGTAGCCTACAGTAATCCGAATCGTAGTTAAAACCATCAATTAGACAGAACAGAAATCAGTAGGGTACCAGTTTTGTTCCATTGTACCAGGCCTACTATATGTCAAAAGCAGGCTCAGATGAAGCTGGGAAGGTTTCCACACCGCAGTAATCAACAGTGATAATCATGATGTTTGAAATGAAAACGGTAATTATTATCGTCAACATTTTTATCGCGGTTTACCATTATACCAGTAATCGTTACATCCCTAGTCTCACATCAGGGCTGACCTAAACCAGAGACTGGACAACAATGGAACATGCACTGGGACCTCCAAAATCTGGTCTGGGCTTACTGGTACTTGTTTCCAGTACTGAAATCAGAGGAATGTTGTCACTGGCAGCTATTTTACTGATAGATATAGATAAACAAGGAACATGACTTGAACCAGAACTTGCTTTGTCAGTGGAACCCATTCCAATTCCGGAAAATTCTGTGTTCCATTGAGCCACTGTGCTCGGAGCCAGCTGGTCAGGTTTTGACAGTGACGAGACTCTCCATATGTTTCACCAAAAAAAATAAATATATATTCTCCTTGTGCTTTCTTCATGTCTTCATCGACAGGCAAGACGTCTATCTTTGTGTGGCTTGCTTGAGGCTTTGTGATGTTAAACGTGAAAAATAATGTGAGGAATAATTGCTATTTGTGTATTCAGCATTTAAAGTGTTAAATATAAAATAGAAATGGTTGGTGTCGAGGACAAAGAGTGTTGTTAGCTTGCTGAAAATAAAGTATTCCATTTATGTTCCCGTGATCCTGCAATTACGCGTGTGTGTGTGTGTCTTGGCACCATGCCAGGTCCTGGCAGGTAGGGGGAGCTCTTGGTTAGGACCAAAACATGAACATAAACAAAGCTGCATGGCCTGGGGGGTATTCCAAGTAAATGGTTTACCTGGGCAAGTTAACTCAGTAAGGGGCAAACCTGCTCATAGAGGAACTGTATGGCTTCATTCCCCTAACAAAACAATGCCATAGGGCTCTTGTTGTAGGAGGTTTACCACTTACTCAGGTTTGTCACTAAACCACATACTTGGAATACTCCCCTGGTGCTTTCACGTGCAGACATGGACTGAGAGGGCTGTAGAGGGAAGCCAAGCTAAGCCCAGTCCAGCACACTGTAGGTACAGCACCCCAACACTGCCTTTGTTCTGGGTAGGTTGTCCTTTTCTTTCGTTTTCTTTTGCCACCAACACAAACAACACAGCACATTTTTTTTAGAATAAAGCACCCTCACAGGTTTGAGTTGTATCTTGTGTCTGCTGACCGCATAATTTCGCCACACTGTGTGTGTGTGTGTGTGTGTGTGTGTTTTATTATGCAGATGAGTGAGTGGGCATTCTGAAAGTACATGTTGAGCATGGAAAGGTCCAAATTTGTGCTTTGAATCTTAGTGAGTTCATTATATACTGTTGAATGTATTATGTTTTATTAAAGGACAGGCCATTCAAGCATACAAATGCACACACACGCGCACACACACACACACACTCAAACACACACACACACACATACAGTACAGAGAGAGAGAGAGAGAGGTGTCCTCTTTACAAATCTCAAATTATGGAATTACCATTTGAAAGTCAATAAGATGTAGACTGTTGTTTAATATTCGAGAGTGATGATCCATACAGCAGATGATCTCTTCTTCTCACTGTATTTGTTTGTGTGTGTATGTGTGTGTGACACAGCAGGGAGAGTGGAGAGAGTGGTTAAATATATTTCCAACATGGTTCTACAGCTCAAAGCAAGGCACCATCACCAGCAGGGCAAGGGTCAAAGCCAGAACGCCCAAAACTAGATGAGAGTGAGGCTTGAGGAAGCCCAAAACTAGATGAGAGTGAGGCTTGAGGAAGCCCAAAACTAGATGAGAGTAAGGCTTGAGGAAACCCAAAACTAGATGAGAGTAAGGCTTGAGGATAAGGCTTGAGGAAGCCCAAAACTAGATGAGTAAGGCTTGAGGAAGCCCAAAACTAGATGAGAGTGAGGCTTGAGGAAACCCAAAACTAGATGAGAGTAAGGCTTGAGGATAAGGCTTGAGGAAGCCCAAAACTAGATGAGAGTAAGGCTTGAGGAAACCCAAAACTAGATGAGAGTAAGGCTTGAGGAAGCCCAAAACTAGATGAGAGTGAGGCTTGAGGATAAGGCTTGAGGAAGCCCAAAACTAGATGAGAGTAAGGCTTGAGGATAAGGCTTGAGGAAGCCCAAAACTAGATGAGAGTAAGGCTTGAGGATAAGGCTTGAGGAAACCCAAAACTAGATGAGAGTAAGGCTTGAGGAGGCCCAAAACTAGATGAGAGTGAGGCTTGAGGAAGCCCAAAACTAGATGAGAGTAAGGCTTGAGGAAGCCCAAAACTAGATGAGAGTAAGGCTTGAGGAAGCCCAAAACTAGATGAGAGTGAGGCTTGATGAAGCCCAAAACTAGATGAGAGTAAGGCTTGAGGATAAGGCTTGAGGAAGCCCAAAACTAGATGAGAGTAAGGCTTGAGGATAAGGCTTGAGGAAGCCCAAAACTAGATGAGAGTAAGGCTTGAGGAAGCCCAAAACTAGATGAGAGTAAGGCTTGAGGAAGCCCAAAACTAGATGAGAGTGAGGCTTGAGGATAAGGCTTGAGGAAGCCCAAAACTAGATGAGAGTGAGGCTTGAGGAAGCCCAAAACTAGATGAGAGTAAGGCTTGATGAAGCCATATAGCAGTAGCAGCACTGGTGTCTCGTACCACAAACGGGGTCAGTGCCCATGAGGACCCAGGGTCAAGTCTGACCTGCGGTCATATTTCAAATCTTCAGCCTCTGGTGTGGATGGCAAGTATTCTCAACGCGTGCAAATATAAATGTCCAAACAGTTGTCCGGTTGAGTGGTGTCAATTTCAGATTTTGAAGTTGACATAAATCACCCTTGTGCTGTGTTGCTGTATGTGCTATTGTGGTGTGCTGCCATTTTTGTACAATCACGATAAGAACTGTATGTTCCCCGCCAGCCACACCTCTTGATTGCGCGATGAACATCTGTTCATATACATTCATGTGATTTAACACCCAGTGCAAGATGCCCCCAGTGACTAAACCAAGAAAAGCCCAATTAACCCACAAATAATAAGTGATTACAAATGGCTCCTACACTCCCACTCATTTCCTGGTTCGCTGGCCTGTAAGTATGATTCAGATGCGAATGGCCCTGATCGTCATGGGAACGTAGAATTCCATCACCCAATTCTGGTTACAATGGTAATCCTACCCTGAAGTCACACATTTCAACAACTCATCAGAAGCCTCCTGTGGGGATCCCCCACAACACCCCCTCACATGCACACACACACACCGGCCGGTTATCGCTCTATCTCTAAAATATCTATACGTATATATATATATCTATACTGTAGCTCCTCACATTCTTATTCAATCAGCATAGAACAGTTTGAGCCAAACTTATTATATCCAGAGGCGGACAGAGTACACAGCTTCATTGCTTGAGTAAAAGTACAGATACCCTTTGCTAAATTTTACTCAAGTACAAGTACAACAGTCAGATGTCTACTTAAATAAAAGTACTAAAGTACTTGTTTTTAAAAGTACTTGAGTATCAAGAGTACAAGAGTACATTTTCTAAATATTGCATTACTACTGCCAGAGTGCTTACATTTATGTACAGAAACATCCTACATGGAGTTATAAAAACAATTTAATGTTAATACCTTGGAGAATGTAAAAGGAATTGAAAGTAGAATCAAGTAATTTTCATATTTTTACCATGTTGCCAGGGATGGGCAGTATTTCTAATACATGTATTTAAAATACATATTTCAAATACAAAATACTATTTTGTAATGGAAACACTTGAAGCGAAAACTATCATTAACTTGTTCAGAAAATAAATAGAAATAGAAAATTGAAATAATAGCGAGGTGGGGCCACAAGTTGGCACATTCCCGGGATGGACCTGCTGCGTCTTCATCCATTGTTTTGTCCATGGTTTCGTCTCTTATCTAAATCTAACATGGAGTTGACTTTGGCGGAAAGCTGAAGGTGATCGCTGATAGGCTGTCCCAATCAGTGGCGCCTGCACAATCCAATCACGTTTGAGAGGGAAACAACAAATTGAGGGTTTCCGAGATTTTTCTTTTTTCCTTTTTTTTTAGAAGAAGTAACGGGTACTCACGGTTATGGATAGAAATGTAGCGGAGTAAAGAGTACAATATTTTCCTCTCAAATGTACTTGAGTAAAGTCATGAGTACTCCCCAAAAACGATACTCGAGTAAAGTACAGATCCCTCAAAACTGTACTCAAGTACTGTACTCAAGTAAATGTACTCCGTTACTGTCCGGCTCTGATTATATCCATAAAAATAGAAAATATATTGCTTTCTCCCATCTTGTTGCACACAAGAACCACAACAACAACTTGTTGCAACCAGTACAGGTACACATTTTTATCAGTATTTGTGCCCCCTAGGGCTGTCACTTTACGTTCGAAAATCGATTGCACAATCGATTGGACCAAACAACACAAGTTTCGAAAACTAAAATAGGGAATCGATTTTAACCAAATATTTACACTATTCATTTTAAACGAAATAAACAAATAAAAAAGATAGATGTAACAGAATTCACAAACAAGAATATAAGAATATAAAAGAATTCCGAAGTGCAGTAAGCATTGCGAAAGCTAAAAAGAAAATTCCCACCAAGTTTACGCACCGGGAACAGCTGTTTCAATCAGCTGCTGTGCTGCTCGTGTTTTGCCAAAAAATGGAGGACAACGCGATCAACCTGTGCGACGTGTAGAGAGACGAGTGATAGGCCCTAATAACTTGAGGAGTTCGATGTGAAAGTACTTCGGATTTTTGGTATATCAAACTATGGAGAAGAACAAAGCGGTAGGCTACGCAAACTGTGCAATCGAGTTCTACGTAGGCGAAATTTGTTTGACATTTCTAATAATAAACACAGACACAGCTACGTTGAAGCCTGCAGTCATGTCACTGATGTAATGGCAGTCCACTCGGCTTACTGGTTTTCGAGAATGTTGCACTTCTGTTTGTCATTGTGCACGAAACTTTACGCCAATAAATCATCAGAAATATTGCTGGCTTGCGTCTACAAGCGCCCTCTTTACGTTCGTCCTAATGCCTGTTAGTTGTTTGTGGATTGGCCTATATTTGGCGTTGAAAATGGAACCGTCTTTAGACATAAAAAATCGATTTTACAATCGATTCAATGAACACTTATGTCTCAAAAATCGAACAGGATTTTTTCACAAAAGTGACAGCCCTAGTGCCCCCTGGGTTCTGAACCAGTGACCTTGGTTGAGTGAGCTCCTTGCTTTGCCTGTTCTGTTCCGGAAACATCTCTCTGCCGGGAGCTATTATCTGACACTCACTGTACCAGAGACGCGTGTACTTCTGACCTTGTAGCTGTTCCTGTAGCTGAATTGGTAAAGCAAACCACAAGCAACACAATGGTCTGAGCCACCAGGGAACCTACTGTAATGTATAACAGTTCATATCTTATTCTTATTGTATGTTCATTTGGATAAAAATATTTGCTGAATGAGAGAGTGTAATGTATCAAACTCCTTCTCTCATTTACACAAGCAGGACTGTGGTCAAGCTTTTGTCGAGTCATTGTGACCTCACATACTGGACAAACAACAAGTGGACTGTGAAAGACAATTAGCTGAATTTGACAAAGCAGGGAGCTGCTGTATACCATGATAGCCACAAGAGGGGGAAATTGAGTCACTCAACAATTCTTCTCTGTCCTGTAAGTGTGTATGTTCCATTGTGTGTTTTTTGTTGTTGTTGTTGTTGCTGTTGTTGCTGTTGTTGTTGTTGTTGATGATGAAGATGTTGTTTGTGACACCATAGTTCATTAGGTATGCTTGTAATGAACTCAGTCATTTAGACTATGAGGACTGAGAACAGGCCCGTTAAGAAAAAAACCCCATCCCATCTTGTTTTCCTTCTTAACTTTCTCTCTCCATCGTTCTTTTTTCTCTTGCTCTCTACTGTCTTTCATTAGAGTGTTTAGATGGGGGGAATGTGTAGATGGTGTGTGTGTTTGTGTGTGTGTGTGTGTGTGTTGGTATGGGGCAATTGTGTGCGCGCATGCGTGCGTGTCCATGCAGAAACGTGTGTGTGTAAGGATGAAGGAGATTGTGTGTGTGTGTGTGTGTGTGTGTGTGTGTGTGTGTGTTGGTATGGGGCAATTGTGTGCGCGCATGTGTGCGTGTCCATGCAGAAACGTGTGTGTGTAAGGATGAAGGAGATTGTGTGTGTGTGTGTGTTGGGGGGGGGGGGGGGGGGGTTCTTGGCTTACACAGCAGATGTGAACCAAACACTGATGGCTTCTGTTTGACACTATCGTCATGGTGACACAGGGAGGTATCACTTGCAGTGTCCATTATCCTCTGCTAGGACTCTCTCTCTCTCTCTCTCTCACACACACACACACACACACACACACACACACACTCTGCTGCTCTGGTATGCCAAGCTAAGTTGACTTTCACTGAGATATCTGTGTGAAGTGATACATCTGAGGCAACAGACGCATTCTGATAATGAAGACCGTGATGACACCGTTGAATTAGGCCTCCCTGGCCAGTCCTGTGTGTGTGTGTTTGTGTGTGTGTGTGTGTGTGTGTGTGTGTGTGTGAGAGAGAGAGAGAGAGAGAGAGAGAGCGCATGAGCATGTGTTTGAGGTGAATAAAGAGCTAATTTGACAACTCACCGAAAAGGCATGGCAGATGACTCAGACTCAACCTCTCACTGACAAACACACACACATGCGCGCACGCACACACTCTCTCTCTCTCTCTCTCTCTCTCTCTCTCTCTCTCTCTCTCTCTCTCTCTGTCTCACACACACACACTGCCAGCGTCTCTCCATTTGTGTCTGCGATTAGGCTATGTAGTCTGCACTTTGACCTAGGCACATACCCACTGAACTTCTCTGTGGGATTTACAAATCAATAAAGTCTGCAACATGTTCAGCACACACATGCTAACACACACTCTCACACAAACTTAAGTAGTGGCCTACTTCCCCATCAGCCTATATCTGGCCAAATGCACTCAACCTTCAAGGAGACTGTTTTGGAAACAATCGTCATATTGTTTGATTGTGTCTGTGTCTGTGTGTGCGTGTCTGTTTGTGTGGGAACGCATACTGCTTTCATGAGGGTGTTGCAACAACCAATGCCATACCTTCCATCTGACACACCCGGCTAAAGCAGATTCTACCTGCTCGCCCAGTCGCTTGAGCTGTGACTCCGAGAAGAGACAGCGCTATGAAACTCCACGTATCTTTCATTCCAACATGATAAAGAACAGACAACAAACTGTCCTCTTAAAGTAGACCTACCTTAAAACGGTAGGCATATCATTCATTATTTACGTTACTCTGTTATTGGCGGGCGGTACTCAGGTGTGCAGGCCGGGCAAAGGAGAAGGTACCAGACCTGTGGCGAGAGACCTCGCCTGCCTCAGCTGCGCGGTAATTGTTCGCGGACTCTTCCAATATTTGGTCTGGAATTAAATACCGGTTAGATCGGCATGGTAAGTGTCTAAAGTCTTAATGTCAAGGGATGTGTGTGCCATTGGTCGTGTACGAGCCTGTTTTAGACTCTCACTGGTTCATGTGGGCGGAGAGGAGAGGCTAGGGAAAAGAACTGACACACTATCGACAGTAGTTTTGAAGATTTGCCTGCTAGCAGATGCTGCCTCTATATCACAGGGTATTCTATTGACCAGCACCTCCAGGTAAAACTTTCGCTTTTAATGACCGCTGGAACCCACCTGCACAGAAATGCCGTCTTACTGCGTTCTTACACTGTATTTTTGTGCAAATACCGGGTGTGGGCGATAATCTAGTGTCGGAATGTTTTGCGCCTCGAGCTGACTTTACGTTTTTTTGTGTCTGGTACGTCTCGAGTGGCTGGTTGGTGATTATAATTGTTGGTGCCATTTTATATTTATTGGTCGGTGTGTTTTGAAAGCATTGGGCACATTGTGCAGTAGCCTATTCATTATTAAACAATACCTAGGTGCGCACTCAGAAAACGAAACCAACTTTCAGAAAATCAAACGGCCCTTAAATGTATCTTTTGTTTATGTTTTATGGATTTTAATCTAAACCATAGACCGACATATTTCGACCAATTGTCCTCCGTGTTTTCATATGAAACTCAGAAGTTTTAATCAGTCTGAATCCCACATGCGTCATTCCAAACATGCTCTGAAAACCGCGCCATCCTTCAGAAATAATTAACGAACCCATCTCTCCCTCACTCTCTCTCTCTCCCTCTCTCTCCCTCTACCCCCCCCCCCCCCTCACTTTCTCCCCGATTCGCGCACGCATTATGCCCTGCGCACTCATCTCAAATTGCACTTTGCGCGTTCGTCGACGCTGTACTTTTTATACTTTGAGGATAGCGGGGCGATTGCCACAGTTTTGGCCATCATCTCATCAACTTTATATCAAGTTTGGTACAAAGGGTTAACGCTGGATTACATAACGTCACTCGTGCTTGGTACACAAAACTTGGTGGTGTACGTTACCAGATTTTTGGTCCCCGTGTTCCCCGTGAGTATACCCATTTAAAATGTGAAGAACAGTGCCTTCTCAAACTATTCAGACGTTTGTGGATTCGGTACAGTGGTCTAACTTGCTACATTTGATGATCTTTTTGCAGGAGGGATTTTTTTTTTTTTACGAAATCTACTATTGATGTCACATTCCGATTATTAGCAATACGTTTAAAGTAAATCATGTTTCAAACTAGAGTTTTAATGGTGTTTTTGTTTGTCATAAACACACTAGTGAATTGCCATTGCATTGCACTAGTGAATTGCCATTGCATTGCACTTAAAACAGCTAGGCTTACAGGTAATCCATGTTGATGTACTGTAAAGAGTGGGCAAATTGGGTGCAGACTCCCGAAACGAAGACTTTGTAGACTTAAAGGTTTCCACTTCTGCGGCGGGTAGGCACAGACTGGTCGCTGTATTCAAAGATTCGTGTGGCATACGTTGTCAGGGGCGTGACCATTCATAATAGAAATTATAGCAATTTTGATAATAATTATTGATACATAATTGATTCATTGTAACGTCTCTCTGCGATTGTTGTGTATAGTAACATTAGTACAACTTAAACTAAGCCGTACAGATTTATTGGAGATGGGCATTCTTCTACAAACTAGACTGGAACTATATTACTTATGGTGTGTTAATAATAACAGCATCCGGCTCACCCTGCATATGCTCCGCAAATGCAAACGAGACTACCTGTGCGCTGTCTTTGAATACTTAAACCTTTGATGAGTGCCTGCCGTTCCGTGAGATAACGAGTTCCAGAGCTGCGGATCACATAAGCACGGCGAGGCCAGTCTCTCCTGTTCTAAAGCCCCACTTAGGTAATTCCACGCTGGCTGGCACTGCAGGATCCTAAAGGCAGCCTGGGAAATAGATAGAGGGATAGATGAGCGGAATGTGAAGAGAGGAGCCAAATCACCCTGAGCCATAACAGCAGACGGAACAAGTTTAGAAGGAGATGTGTTTGTGTATTCTAGCATGACGCAATGGCACAGGAACAAGTTGCATCCAGCGGAAGCACTGATAGTATCGAACCTTCACTCTGAATGATATTGAATAGTGAACACGGATTAGAACGCTATTGCACAGTACAGCACATGCAGTGCAATGTTGTATACAGGGTGCCCACAGGTCAGGGAATTGAGTTTCATGGAATCTTAAGTTCATTCCAGACTTGGAAAGTCAGGGAATGTTATACTTTGGGGGGCAAAGTCAGGGAATATCAGGGAATTGTGTTGTAGCACTTGCCAAAATACATTAATATGTCCACACTGCATTGGTGATTATCCGGTTATTAGCTTTTTCCATTACTGATTGTGATTGTGGTTAGCCCTTCTTTGTTTATTCAATGCCCATTTATTAATCTCCTGCTCTAAAAGAAGTCAAAGATTTTTGAAAATATTACTGGCATGTGGACCTCACATTCCTGGTCAAGATGATTGTGTGTGTGTGTGTGTGTGTGTTTTGTGTGTGTGCGTGTGTGTTTTGTGTGTGTATGTGTGTGTGTGTGTGTTTTGTGTGTGTGTGTGTATGTGTGAGTGTGTGTGTTGTGTGTTTGTGTGTGTGTGCATATGTGTGTGCCAGTCTGTTTTAAGTGTATGAACTACTGAGGTTGGATCTAGATTTGTGCAGTTTGTCTACTTTTAGTGAACCAGTACTAAATCTCTCTCTCTCTCTCTCTCTCCCACTCACATTCTGTCCACACTGTCTTGTCTGTATAAAGGTAAAAAATGTGGTAGAACGAGGGAGTGGATCCACACAACAGGTGGGGGATCTGAGCTGCCCAACTATATAGTTTCATTTTTTAATTGTATAGGGTCAAAGTGAGCCATGCCACAGGTAACATTCCTTTAGGCCGAAAGGAGAGTTGGTGCATTTCTCAATTCAGGGGCAGGATTATTCTCTCTTATGGCAGTAAGTATGTTGTTGAGCAATGTAGGGAAACATTTCATTTTTCAGAGGACAGCATATTTGATGGGGTTGTAGACGGTGATTAAGCTGATTAGTAGAGAAGAGTTTATTATTGTAGATGTTCATTGATGATTGAGTCGAAAGATGTCTGGCTTGTTTAGTTTGTTTGTTGTAGGCAGATTTAATGATGGATCAAATGTTTTGTCTCTCTCCTGGGTTTTTCCACAGGGCATTTTCCTCTGTTTTTAGTTTAGGAACAATGTAGTCAACAGTGTGTGTCAGCAGTGTGTGTTTAATAGAGATGCACCGATAGATCGGCTGGTGACCGGAATTGGCCGATTTTCACGTGATCGGCCATGACCGGTGACCGGCCGGTCAGTCTGACCTAGCGTTCATGGGCTTCGTAAAAACCTTTCTCCGAGTGAAAACATCATCATTCCGCGTCATTCACGTCACTTAATGTGTGAGTCAGAGGTCGGAAACTGGGGCTAGATTTTGCTAACAGAGTTGACCAGTAAGGGGCTCGTCATCACTTTTGTCGTGACGTTGTAGTTCGTTTGTAGTCCATGTGGCCTTTCATGTCCAACGGTTTTAATGTGAACTTGGGAATTTGCCCTTTTTATCACTTGAAAAGCTGCATATCTTTCTTTCACGAGCATCTTACACTATATTTTAAGCAAATATAGTTGTTTGTTTAGGATTAGTGAGTGTATGTTTTAACCTTTGTTGTGGCATCCGTGTTTGTCACGCATTCGATGGCAAAGCACTTGAACCAAAGATTGTTAAGGCGGAGCAAGATACTTCGTCGTAGTTCATGTCTATGGGCGCGAAATGGGGATCGCATCCTGTCTGCATAAAGAGGCGTGTCGATGACGTATTGATGAGCGTACGTTGCAACCCGCCAACAGCAGCGGCATAAATAACCGGCGCACACCTGATATAAAGTCGATTTTCTCCAGACTGGAATCCTCAAAAATGCTAAAAATGTACCTGAAATGTTCACAAGGGTTTGAGGATCGTGAAAACGTGCCCGAAATTCACATTCCTAACTCTATAGAACTAAGACCTTAGCATATGTGGTAAAATTCTGAGCTATGCCCATAGACTTCAATGGAGCAGTCGCTGCCTCTGCTCTGCATAAAGGGGGATTTTGACCCCCCCCTCGTGCGATCCGGGTTCCCGGAAGTGGCTCCTGATGAAGTATCTTGCTCCGCCTTAAAGGGGTGGTTCAGGATTTTGGACATAAGACCTCATTTCCAAGTAAGCAAGTGTGATATTTATCAGTGGAGACCGTTTTCAACACGTTTCATCCAGTCCTTCTAATTGCAGAGTTCGCAGGTGCTAGGCTAGCGCAAGTCAACGGTATGTGCTAGCCTGCCACTAAAGACAGTCTTACCCACTCCAAAGTACACCCGAGGCAAATTCCAGACAATCGATGTAAATGTCTGTGTTGATAGAATAGTGTGAGAAATACAACTACCCTCGCATCGCGTTGCAATAGTTATACTTTGGTCCCTGAAGTTGGTAGTAGTCATTTTGCATCTCAGCGGCGGACTGATATTACCAAGGCTACTACTAGGTATCCCCATTGGAGTGTGCTTTACTGTTTACTTTTCGGCGCAGTACTACTAACCAGAGCAAGTATAATTCTGCCGCTGCTAAGAAACTAGTCCCTCAAAATGTAATGCGATCGTTGAAATGCAAGGATAGAATAACGTTAAAAATAACACTATCAAAACAGACATTTACATCGATAGTCTGGCGTTATAATTTATTTGCCTCGGGTGTACTTTGGAGTGGGTAAGACTGTTTTTAGTGGCAGGCTAGCACATACCGTTGACTTGCGCTAGCCTAGCACCTGCGAACTCTAGAATTAGAAGGACTGGATGAAACGTGTTGAAAACGGTCTCCACTGATAAATATCACACTTGCTTACTTGGAAATGAGGTCCTAGGTCCAAAATCCTGAACCACCCCTTTAACAATCTTTGCTTGAACACTTGCTGTCGGAAAAACAAAGTAGCCATGGGGGCGGTCCTTGTCATTCCGAGGTGCTCTGAATGCACCATGAGACATGCCGATTTTATGCCGGTCAAATGCACTCGTGCGCCTCAATTGTAACAACACCCAGCTGAGTTTGCAACGTTTGGAGAAGCTAGCAACCAACACTCAGGGCTGGATGTAGGGCTACAAAGAAAGCGCTAATAGGCTACTGAGTTTTTCTATGCAGCAAACGCTGTGCTTTGCCATTGGCCTACTGCATGGAATTTACTAAGCTGTCACTTCATTAGGCTACGTAAACATCGCTCATCACCGCCCGTCACTGCCGCTAATTGCGTGCCCACAGCTGAACCACAAGCGCTGCTGAACGGAGATAACCGATTGCGACATTAAAAATAATCAAAGTTTAGCGATCATAGGCTACATAATAAGATGTCAACAAGCAGCGACATACAGTAGCCCTAGTAGTTCTACTCCACTTAAAAAAAAATACTCGAAGTATTTACTGCACGTAGACTAGGGCTATGCCTTAAAATACCCTAGTCTAGCAGATTGAAAAGTGGATGTTGTGAAGTGAACAAACGATAGCCTATTAGAAAGGGAAACAAACGTTAAAGTTGCTTTTGACATAGTAGCCTACAATGAAGAAAATTGATGCTCTGAATACTGAATCAGCCGTCTCTGAAAGTTTATATAGCCTAATTGATGCATTTAACCGGAATTTGGATTTAATTTTTTCACCGCAAAACAGACGTGCACTGTTTTCATATATGGTGGAGCACCTAATCGCTATTAGCACTTCTCCCCTGTTGATTGCGTGATAGCCTAGGCTACTACCACTTTTCCCTCGCCCTCCCATAAATTCATCAATGCATATGAAAATATGACATGGTAGCATGTTCAAATGTAGGCCTATCATGAAAATTGTTCTTATATCTTTAGTTGGATATTGGATGTGAGAAGAATAAAATGGGTGTTCCATAACTTAACTTAATCCATAATTTGATACTGCAGCTGAAGTTAGACTTGAAGAAGAATCTGTCTGCTCACTGGTTCCATTTTTTTTAACAGCCATTTCATTATTGATAAGTTGATTACATGTCTATATTAACATGTTCTATCAAAGAAAAGATAGAAAATAACTATTTGTGTGTGTGCTGTAAAATGGTTAGAAGAAATGAAATCGGAATCGGCTAAAATCGGTATCGGCAGGTCAAACTCTATGAAAAATCGGAAATAGGTATCGGCCCAGAAAATTGCAATCGGTGCATGTCTAGTGTTTATGTTCATATGTGTGTTTATATGTGTGTGCTTATGGTAATGTTTATGTGTTTATGTTTGTTTGTGTTTATGTTTATGTTTATGTTTATGTTTATGTTTATGTGTGTGCTCTTGCAGGCAGAAGAGGGGACTGGGGTGTTTGGCCGCATAGGCAGCTGGTTTTCTCCGTGGAGGGTGAGAGGGAGGGAAGCTTTGCTTGAAGATGAACCCCAGCCGAAAGCTCCCATCCCTGGGCAGGGAGAGCACCTAGAGAGGCCGCCTGAGAACGGGACCGAAGAGGAGGAGGAGGAGGAGGAGGAAAGGTGGAGGGAAAGTGAGGAAAGAGAAGAGAATCATAGGGATGCGACTGGAAATATCCACAAGAGGAGGAACCTACAGGTGTACCTGGAGGAGACGAGTGTGACACAGAACGACATAACACCTGTTATCGAGACAACCATCAAGAAGAGTTTCCAGGTGGTTTCCAAGACGACCAGAGCAAAACAACAAAGGGAGTCAAACAACGACGACGACGACAGCGACATGGGGCGGAAGAACTCGGGGCGGAGACGGTCCCGGAAGGGTTCCCGTGGCGACGCCACAAGCCCGCGGGAAAAGACTCCACCGACTAAAAACACACCCGGTCAGCCGCCGACCAGCCCTGAGCAGTCATGGGAGCAGGCTCACCAGGGCAAGGGCGTCTCCACACTCATGATGACCTCGCCAAAGGCAAAAGACACCAAGGGTGCCGGGGCGGAGTCACACCTGGGAGAGGAGCCAGAAGACACACACACACAACCAGTGTCTCCAGAGACAGTCCACGACCCTCACACACACACACAGGCACACGGAGGCTTCTTGGAGTTTGACGGGCCGGTGTTGGCCACACTAGCCACCGTAGACATGGACACAGACGAGGATGATGACGGACGTGTGGAGAGGAAGACTGAGACGCCTGAGTCCAAGCGGCGAAGCATCAAGGTGTCCCGCAGCGAGAGGGTCTTCGCCAAGAAGTTTGTGGTGAACGAGCCTGCCATGGAGGAACAGGAAGACGAGCAAGCTGACAGGAAGCGGACAGTTGACTTGGGAGCCAACGGGAGGCAGGTGGCCACGGTTACGCTGAAGAAGGGATCCGCAGCACCGGGAGACGGCAGGTACTGCACCAGTTTTACCGGAATTTCTGCCTCACTTACCCAACTAACTAATTCACCCACAAACACACACATGACCCATATCAGGGCTGTGAAATGTGTGTTTGTCACAAATAAATCCTCTTTTGTTCTTGTCCTGCTTTCTCTCTCTTTCTCTCTCTCGCCCTCACTGTCTCTCTTTCCTTCTGTCTTCTTCTTCTTTCTCTCTTCCTCTGCCTTTCTTTTTGTCTCTCTCTCTCTGTTCTCTCTCTGTGTACCATTTCATGTGGCTTTTCTGATATTTTCATGTGGCTCGTAGGAGCCACACCCTGGTAGTTTTTCTGTGCTGGTGAAGAGATTGGACAGATAGAGGTGTTGTGAAAATATTACTGGCATGTGGACCTCACATTCCTGGTCAAGATGATTGTGTCTGTGTGTGTGTGTGTGTGTGTGTGTGTGTGTGTGTGTGTGTGTGTGTGTGTGTGTGTGTGTGGACAAACAGAGGGCAAATTGTGCAATTATGTGTGTGTCTTTATTTAATCCTGCATACTGTTCTCTGGTGATGGAGTGGTAAATAAACAGATAGAGAGAATATAAAAACAAATAGAAAAAAGAAAGTGAATGAGTGCCCTGTAAAATAAAAGTATACATGTTCAGTGGTTTGAATGGCCTCCATCATTCTCTCTAATATCCTCTCTCCCCCTCAGGCCAGATGAGAAGTCTGCTGCAATTCGCACCATCGTCAACCGCATCAAGCTCTTTGAAAACCATGGAGGAGCACCTGGTCCACACAAGCCCACACACTCGCGCAGCGTCGACGTCTCCCCTGCCCGCTCCGTCGCCGACCGCGTCAAGATGCTGGACCAGAGTTCAGGTCAGAGGTCGTCGTCGGCCGACCGTGTCATCGTTTCCCGCATCAGCTCAGTCCCTCTGGACCCCCCGAAGGTGCAGACGGTCCGCGAGCGGGCGAAGAATTTGACAGAAGGCGGAGTAGCCAATGAAACCAGGCCGTCCCGAGTGAGAAACGCTTATCCACAAAACAAGCACACAGACGCCGTCGAAGAGGTGACAAACCAGCAGCCAGGGACGTTCAAGAACGCTGAGTATCCTCCAGAAACTGCTGCTGCTGCTCAAGCTCAGCCTGTCATCAAAGGGAAGTCTAGCGCTGTGAGCAGTGTGACAAAAGCTCGGCATGGCGTAAACACTCCCTCTGAGCCAGGCCCTGAACCAGTAAAACAGGAACGTGTACCTATGACCCAACCTGCTCGGGGCAAAGACCAGCCTGATGCCGCCATGCCAGGCGACACACCCACTCGACGCACACAAACGCCAGACGACAAGAAATCCACAGACTCTCGTAATGACAAAGAGTCTTCACAGACTAGGGGTTCTTCACAGACCAAAGACAATGCACACACTGAAGTTGACCAAATTAAGCTGACAACATCTGACAGAACCCATGTTAAAGACACACCAGAGAGACAAGACAAAGACAGTCAGATCATAGACCGTCTAAAGACAAAAGATACTTCAGACACTAAGCATATTTTGTTAGCCACAGACAGTTCTCAGAGAGGAAATAGAGTTACAAACAAAAAGACTAAAGATACTTCACAATACAGTGCAAAAACAATAGATACCAGGGAAAGTAAAGATAGCATATTGGTGAAAGATGTAAAAACCAAGGACAATTCACAGGTGAAAGACACGATAACCAAAGAAACTATTATGAGAAACGATGGTTCCCAGGCCAAAGATGTTATTGAAACTAAGGACATAACTCAGAGCAAAGACACTGTAATATCCAACAGTGGTCCTGCAAATGAACAAGTTAAATTCCCAGAGACCAAACAAGGACTGACAACTAATAACAGACCTGAAGTACTAAAGTCTCTGAAAAATAAGGACAGTCCACAGACTAAAGATACGAAAATGCTAACAAATAATGCTGTGAATTTGAAAGATAGCATGCAAAACAAAGTCAATCACCTCACAAGAGATGACACAACCACTGATAAGCACTCAAAGTCTCCAGGGACTAAGGTTAGTCCAAAACCCAACAACTTCCTGACACCTGAAAACTGTCATCTGAATGAAGACACAAAACAAGATGAGTTTCCCCCTCAGGCAAATGATCACACAGAAATGAAAGATAGTTCAGATGTCAAACTTGGTGTAATGTCTGCAAAGCATTCTGTGAATGAAGATCAGCTTAATATTTCAGGCAGTGTGGTGAGTACAGACGCGGCAACTAATGTGGGACTTCCAAAAGGAGGTATTCACCAAAATACTCCCGAAATTAGTCCTGAGGTTAAAAATAAAGAGATTAGAGAGCAGCAGAGTCCAGCCACTGAGAATAAACACATAATCACCACATCAAACCAGGAAGTAAAAACAGAGACAGATCTTTCTTCTCCCTCAGCCAATGACACAGTTGTGAAGGGACCTCATGAAGTCAAGGACAGGTCAGTAAACCAGAACATGACCAGTGACATTAAAACGCTGAGCACAAACAACACTGCTATCCCTGCTTCAGAGCTGTCAGGGGAGGCTGTCAGTGCAGTAGTGGATGAAAAAGCTGAGCTAGAAGATAGAGAGCACACAGGAGCAAAGCATAAGGAAGCTGAGACTGAAACGCAGAATGTGGAGGTGAAAGTTGTGTCTCCTGCTGCATCTGAAGAGCAGGTTGTGTCCCCAGCGAAGGCAAAGAGTGTAGAGGAGAAGGATGAGGACAAGAAAAGTGTTCCAGAACAGCTGACAGAACCAATAACTGGGGCCACAAAGGATGTTCCGGAACAGTCTACAGAAGCAAGGAGTAAGAAAACTGAAATTGTTCCAGAACAATCTACAGACTATTCCAAAAAAACAGAGGCAAAATGCCAACCAGAGTCTGTTTCGCCACCAACACTAAACTCAAATTCACCTACAGCTGTGGAGCTGGCAGACCTAACACCATACATAAGCCGTTCTACATACACCCCAGAAAAGACAAGAAAGATTGGACGGGTGGCTACAGAGGTGCCTGATCGAATGAAAAAGTGTGAGGACCCCAGTCCAGTCACCACGGAGCAGCTTCCTTCCAAAGACACCACTGTCATGTCTAAAGAAACAGAGTTTACAAAGGAAACGCTACAAAACCTAGTATCAAAGACCAGAGGCATAGAGGCAGACACACCCAGTGCGGGCATCACTGCTGACCAAGAGACAAAGTCCACCCACCGTTCAGGTGAGGTAGAATCTGCCAAGGGGCTGATAACACCCAGTGGGAAGTCTGAAGAGAAAGAATCACCCCTGGCCAGTATGGACAACAGAAAAGCGGCTAAAAGCCTGAATGAATCTTCAGGCACCAATACCACAGCTGGAGTAAATTGTGAGACTCCATCACAGAAGGTCAGTAAGGATTCCACTTTTCCTGGCACAGCGAAGGAAACATCCTCTCTTTCTAACCTGGCCAAGGAGAAATCATCTTCTCTTACAAGCCTGACCAATGAGGATCCTTGTATTTTGTCTGGGGGCAGCCTTGGTAAGACCACACCTGAGTCTTCAGCCGTGATGGACAGTACCCGTAAGAAGAACTCACCGACTCTCAAGGGCCTCAAGCTGAGGGATTTTCCACCCCCCTCCCGAGATACCCCCCCCAGTTGGCTCGACCTTGACTTTCGTCCAACACCAAAGCCGAGGCAGTCGCTCCGCTCACCGAAGCTAAGTGCCTCCGTTAGCAGCCTGGACGCTTCGGGTGAATTTGATCCCCAGGACTTCATGGAGCGGGTGAAGAAGCTGGCCACCCCGTTCAACACACCGCCCCGCAACAACAAGCTCAAGAAGACTTCCAGGACCCCCGCGCCGTCCTTTGCCATGCCCGCCATCCGGGAGGATCACTATGAGAAGCCCTTTGACCCGGACGAGTTCAAGTTTGGCATGCGGAAGAGGCACGAGTTCTCCCTGGATCTTTCCAAACTCCGGGAGCAAGTGTCTGTTGAGAAGGAACCAATCGAGGAGAAACTCAAGAAGGCCCATCTGGACAGGGGGAGTATTCTGTTCAAGTCTTTACTCCTGAGAGAGACAGATGCTGCCAAGAAGATGGCCGAGGCTGAGGAAGGAGGGAGAGCAGGAGAGAAGGAGGGAGGTGGAGAAGGCAAGGGGCTGATAATTAAGTCACGGCTGGAAGGCAGCTCCATTCTCTCCAGCCTGAGATCCACAGGCAGGATCAGTCGTCTGGGGCTGCTCTCCGCAAGAGGGGACAGCGGGAATGAGCCGGCTTCTCCCATCGAGTCCGTCTCACCCAACTCACCAGTGGCGACTCCCAGTGATCCAGTTAAATCCATTTTGGACCTGCGGAGTCAGTCTGGTACTGCTGAGGTTAATAAGAACCCAACAGAGATCATAAGGGTCTCTTCTAATCTATCTAAAGATCTTGAGACCGATAAGAAACCATCTTCAATCTCAAATGATCGGTACTCATTAAATCAGTCTAAGGATTCAACAATTAGAACTGATCCTTACTCATTAAATCAACCCAAGATGCCTGAGATCGATAACAAACTGACCCAATCTATACAGAGTGAAATCCAGATTAGTCAAACAGAGCCAAGATCAGCCTCAGCAACCACCATTGACTCTGGACCTCAGTTTCCTTCCTTTGATGACATCAAGTGTCCGGGTCACCTAGAGAAGATGCTCCCGCAAAATCATGGGAAGGTCGACCCCCTTCAGAAACTCCACTCCGAGGTCAGTTGTCTCACACAGTATCTTACTTTTCATGTCACTGATTCCTGTGGTATGTTTACGTGTCAACGGAGAATGAACAAAGTTCAAGCTGACTTTTAAAATCCAGAAACAAATAACCACTTATTCTCTTACTTACACTCTATTTTTAATGATATTATATTGTAATATTATTTTGCAAATAATATTGTTTCAAATTTGAAGACACGTCAAATAGACCTTGTTAATTCTCGATTGACACTTTGTCCAGTATTTCACCCGGTCCAGACTTCCTTTTTACTGTACTTTTCATATTAAGCCAATGAACTATTAGTAATTACACAGTAAGTATTCCCTATCACATTATACTGTACATCAGATTAATTAAGTTTAGTTGATAAAGGTTGGTTGGTCTGTGGAGTTCTGAGATTACATGCAGTGTTCTATGCTGCCTGACCACAAAATTCTGTTAAAGGGTGTAGCAAACTACGGCCCACCCGGCAAGCACTTTAATCCAGCCCACCGAGCATTTAATTAGGTTATCACTCGCTATGTTTTTCCTGCAATATATACGACGCTGTGGTTAGCTCCACTGCAAACTGCTTTTCACTCTTTTTAGAGAATGTTTACAATGTCAATGTCAAAACATCATGTTACATCTCTTTGTAATTTCCATTACAACAGATCTGGGGACCAAAAAGTTTGCCGGTCTAGTCTATAACTTCTGTAATTCTGTGTTGCCATCCAGTATACATTGCTGTTCAAATCCCCAAATGCTTAGAGGAGAAAGTTACCTTACATGAAAGCCATCATAAGATAGTTTAATAGTTTTAGTTATGATCTTTCTCACAAATATAAGATACATAAGACACCCTTTGATAAGGATCCTTTAGTTTTGAGAGTTGTGTAGCACATACTTGTGTGAGGCTACAGTTCTTGGCTGTGCTTGTCATCATTTAGTCCTATGGAAATGACCCTGCTGATAAATGCACAGCCTGCTTCTCTTACTGCACTTTCACAGCCCTCTATCTCTCTGTGGAATGAAGTCACTATGGAAACGAAATGGGCACACAAGTGCCCACAAATATGCATAGACCACAGAACCTCTTTGAAAATCTTTGTTTCATTTGCCTCAATTGGCCTTTGTTTTGTAAAAATATATTTCAATCATTCCCATTTTGTGTTTTTCATTATATACTTATAATGATATTGTCCCACCCACTCCTACACACACACACACACACACACACACACACACGTCACAAGGTCGGTTCGTTTGCCGCTCACGGGCCTCAAACCCGCCACCTTGACACACACACCGGCATGGGAGACGAACACTCTAACCACTGAGCTAAAAGCCCAGGCTTCCAGCTCAGCGGTTAGAAGTGTTCTTAAAGTTAGGGGT
>NW_027468859.1:4077120-4099620 GCF_046254945.1 Alosa pseudoharengus
CCAGAACAATTTAAGGTACTCACCCAAAAATCGCACTAAAAAAAAAAAAAAAACACACACACACACACACACACACACACACACACACACACACACACACACACACACGCGCGCGCGCTCACACACACACGCGCTCACACACACACAGGCACATCAAACACATTCCAATCCCCAACTAATTAGATTTACGAATACAGGGCATTTTGTGGTAGCACTGGCTTTTCATGTATAGGCGTGTCATTCCTGCCACACAACAACCTGAGGCAAAAGTGATCAGGAAATAAAGCAGAGAACGGTGTGAGCACATGTGCTCATTATACGTATTATCATTCAGATCCTACTAATATCACATAAGAAACTGTTAACCTGCTACTGATCTCAGCTGGTATTTCTGGTATTCTGTCTATAATGGAGTGGAATGGACATTTCTAAGTGACCCCAAACTTTTGTGTGTGTGTCTGTGTGTGTGTGTGTGTGTGTGTGTGTGTGTGTGTGTGTGTGTGTGTGTGTGTGTGTGTGTGTGTGTGTGTGTGTGTGTGTGTGTGTGTGTGTGTGTGCTGGGTCATGCATGTGTTTGCCCAATGATTTACTGTCATGTAATTTACATCTATAAAAATGTTTTTGTAATTCATTGTATATACTAAAATGGTGAAGGGCTACTGTGAAGCTCCCTCTACCCTGTTGCTTTCTTTATAAGTTATATAGAAATGTTCTGTAATTAACGTTGTTCTTCTATTATACTCATATGATATGGTACAATGTATGTGGGTGCTAAACAGACAGAGAAAAGTGTTGTTTTTTTGTGGTTTGATCTCAGTGGTGTGTGTTTGCATTACAGGGTGGACTGAAGGTGCAGAACCCTACTGAAGCAAAGGTAAGCGCTTTACCTGGCTCAAATCTAGACCGCTAGTGCACTGTGTCTGGAATGAGGGGTCATTTATGGTGGCGATTTATGGTGTGTGTGTATGTGTGAGAGAGAGAGAGAGAGAGAGAGAGATGTAAAGTGTGTGTGTGTGTGTGTGTGAGAGAGAGAGAGAGAGAGAGAGAGCGATGTAGATGTAAAGTGTGTGTGTGTGTGTGTGTGTGTGTGTGTGTGGTGTGTGTTTGTATGTGAGAGAGAGAGAGGGAGAGAGAGAGTGGGGTATATACATGACAAAATGTATGGTTGAGTGGTTTACTGTAAAAAAGACAACACACTCCTGCCCTTCAGGTTATAGTTGGACTTGGACATGGTGATCACATAATGCATTTAAACTTCATAGTAAAACAGAAAGCTAAACACATGTAATCCTTGTGTTAAATGGCCACTGAGCAAGGTCATAGGATCTTTACCTGGTTAAATTCTAGACCGCTGGCGCTGGTGTCAGGAATGATTTATGGTGTGTGTGAGAGAGAGAGAGAGAGAGAGAGAGAGAGAGAGAGAGAGAGAGAGAGAGAGAGAGAGAAGGTGTGTGCATGTGTGTGTGTGTGTGCGAGAGAGAGAGAGAGGGGGACAAAACACATATTTGTGGTTGAGTGGTTTAAATCCTATGATGCTTTTAAACTTCATAGTCAAACAGACAGCTAAACACATGTAAACCTTGTGTCAAATGGCCACTGCCCAAGGTCATAGGACCTGCTAATGGTCTGGTCTTGGCAAACATGATGTGCTCATTTAGGCTCTGAGTTTAGTTTTGTTTGTAACCACCACATAAAATGATCATGTGTGTACAGCACACTGTGTTCACTGGTCCATTTTTGGCATCGCTACGAGAAGGAATATAGTTTTGGCTTGAGGTTGACTGAAATGCTCAGGCTCCTGTTATGCTTCTTAAAGACACAGTATTGTGTCCTGCTTGTTGTCAGTAAGTTAGAAAACAAGCATTCCAATTCTTTTAATGTATATGTATTTTCTCTTGGTTTCTGTTTTGGTATTCCACATTTATTGATTTCTGTCTTTCAAATATGTTTATAAATATAATTATGAATATAACCTGTATAGTGTGTGTAGTGCATGGAAATTCTAAGAAAAACGGCCCTTTTTTGTGTGTCTTCTGAATAACATCATTGTTCTTGGATGAATGAAAGTACTCTAAAAACAAGAATTTAACCTTTAAATGTTTGGTGGTTTGGCTCTCAACCACATAATATGTGGTTTAGAAACGATTTACTCATTGAATAAAACTGTGCTTCTGATTAGTTCTGATTGGTTTCTACTCTTGCCTTGCTTGCTTCTGATTGGTGTAAATGACCTCTGGTCCCGCCTCCTCTGTTAGGCTCTGCTGTATGAGAAGCCGGGTCTGCAGGGGGCGTGTGTGGAGATACATGAAGACATGCTGGATGTTAGCAAGGGACACGAGCCCCCACACACACCCCTGAACCCCCACATACGCACACACACCAACTCCGACACACTCAAGACAGTGGGATCCATGAAAATTCTCAGTGGCCTGTAAGTATCATGTAATCATCTGTGAATAAACAAAATATGGGTCGGAAAGTCTTTATAATGTACATTAATGTGCATCTGAACTTAACATCTAAAATATCTTCATCAAAATATGACCACACACACACACACACACACACTCACTCACTCACTCACTCACACACACACACACACACCCACACACACAAACACACCATGGCTACAATATACTATCTGCTGACAACAGAAACACAGCACTCTTTATTTTACAGTCAGCTTCATAAAGCATAAACATAGAGCTGCTGAAAGACTGCAACCCTTGCTCATCAGCCTCTATTGACTGCATTTCCCATCTCCTGTGCCAAAAGACTACAATCCTTACTCATCAGCCTCTATTGACTACATTTCCCATCTCCTGTGCTAAAAGACTACAAACCTTACTCATCAGCCTCTATTGACTACATTTCCCATCTCCTGTGCCAAAAGACTACAAACCTTGCTCATCAGCCTCTATTGACTACATTTCCCATCTCCTGTGTCAGGTGGGTGGGCTATGAGGGGGTGGGCTTCGAGGGGCGGCAGTACGTCCTGGAGGAGGGAGAGTACCTGGACTGGCAGGACTGGGGCGGAGCCAGCGAGTGGCTACTCTCTCTACGGCCAGCACTAGTGGTGAGTCCAGTGGTATTTATTAGGATGTAATATGCTTTATTCGTTCATTTATTCATCTATGTACAGTACTTTATACATTTAAATGTATTCATTAGGATATGATATACTTTACATAGATATATATATTTACATTTATTCATGAGGATATGATATACTTTACATTATTTACATATATATTTACATTTATTCATGAGGATATGATATACTTTATATTATTTACATATATATTTACATTTATGCATGAGGATATGATATACTTTACATTATTTGCATATTTATTTAGTAGATAATTTTGTCCAAAGTGACTTAAACATATTGTGTGTATACATAGTGATTGTTTCAGATGCATTTTTGTATCAAAATCACAGAATCACACAAAATACATGAAAATGTATGTTTTATACTGTATATGTCTAATGTTCATGTTTCCTGGATACACACACACACACACACACACACACACACACACACATTCACACACACACGGACATGCCATCTCTATTTGGAGTGGAATGTATGTTTTTAGAAATGGCAAGGACTTTCTCTTTTTGCATGCACTGTTTTCTGTATGTTATCCACTGTTTGTATTAACGTTGTGTAAATGTTGTGTGTTGACACCCCTGCAGGACTTAGCCCCTCCACACATGAAGATGTACAGTGGGCGGGACTTCTCAGACAGGGGCGCCGACTTTGACCTGGTAGAGGCGGTGCCTAATACACAGCTCACTGGATACGGCTTGACCACACAGTCCATCAACGTGCTCTCAGGAGTGTGAGTAGTGTGTGTGTGTGTGTGTGTGTGTGTGTGTGTGTGTGTGTATGTGTGTTGTTGGTGTGTGTGTGTGAGTTTGTGTGAGCATGTGTGTGAGTGTGAATGTCAGTTGAAATAATATAAGTAGACCCATTCGAGCACACAAGGTCTCTTAGCCTTAGAAGCACTTCACTTGTGTGTGTGTGTGTGTGTGTGGGAGAGAGAGAGAGCGCACAAGGTATCTTAGTCTTAGAAGCACTTCACTTGAAGCACACTTGTAGGAAGTTTCAAAGAAATGTGAAGGATTGGATTCAGACCCACATTCTCCTTACCTTACCTACCTCTGCATATATGTGTGTATATGTGTGTGTGTGTGTGTGTGTGTGTGTGTGTGAGCATGTGTGTGAGTGTGAATGTCAGTTGAAATAATATAAGTACCCATTCGAGCACACAAGGTCTCTTAGCCTTAGAAGCACTTCACTTGTGTGTGTGTGTGTGTGTGTGTGTGTGTGTGTGGGAGAGAGAGAGCGCACAAGGTATCTTAGTCTTAGAAGCACTTCACTTGAAGCACACTTGTAGGAAGTTTCAAAGAAATGTGAAGGATTGGATTCAGACCCACATTCTCCTTACCTTACCTACCTCTGCATATATGTGTGTGTGTGTGTGTGTGTGTGTGTGTGTGTGTGTGTGTGTGTGTGTGTGTGTATGTGTATGTGTGTGTGTGAGTGTAACACACACACACAACATGCATGGAAAGAGGTGACTAATTGCCAGTGTGTTTTGGTAGTGAAGTGTAAAGGGATTTTACAGGGTGTGTCCATTATTGGAATCACAGTTAGTCATGTATGAAAGAACACACCAGAGGATACCTGTCAAAACTGGGTGTGCTGAAGTGTGTGTCTGTGTGTGTGTCTGTGTGTGTGTTGAAATGCAGTGGGTACATTCTGTGGGTTCAGAAGTGGGGGTTCCTCAATGTCCCTGTGTTACGCCCTTCTGTGTTGTTTTTGTAGAGAGTATGCGGAACTATGTGTGTGTGTGTTTGCGTGTGTGTGTGTGTGCGTGTGTTTGCGTGTGTGTGTGTGTTTGCGTTTGTGTGTATTTGCGTGTGTGTGTGTGTGCGTGTGTTTGCGTGTGTGCGTGTGTTTGCGTGTGTGTGTGTATTTGCGTGTGCGTGTTTGTATGTGTGAGTCCAGGCGATTCATGTTGCTTCTGCCCATTGTTTGCATGTCAACTTTGATAAACAGATACAGACTTGCCTGTTGTCATCACCAACATTACACACTGTCCCAAATGCTTTGCTATGCTGTTTGTTGAATTTTTCATGTTTGTGTGTGTGTGGTTGTGTATGTATGTATGTATGTGTGTGTGTGTGTGTGTGTGTGTGTGTGTGTGTGTGTGTGTGTGTGTGTGTATGTAGGTGGGTGGTGTTTGAAGGAGCTGATTTCTCTGGCCAGCAGTATGTGGTAGAGAAAGGCCTATATGCTGGACCTGAGGACTGGGGAGCCCAGAACAGCACCATATCTGCTGCTATG
Organism: Alosa pseudoharengus; assembly: GCF_046254945.1. Taxonomy (NCBI): domain Eukaryota; kingdom Metazoa; phylum Chordata; class Actinopteri; order Clupeiformes; family Clupeidae; genus Alosa; species Alosa pseudoharengus. Next base: position 4,082,480 of record NW_027468859.1, read on the forward strand.
CCTGTTTTTCTGGTGTGTACCACACACACACACACACACACACACACACTCACACACACAACCACACACTCATAAACACACTCACATGCAGGCACGCATGGACACACACACAACACAGACATGCACGTGCACACACACACACACACACATATGCATGCACGTGCGCACACATACAGTACACACACACACACAACCTCAGACACACGCACACACATGCACTACATACACATACACATACATACATACACATACACACACACATATGCATGCACGTGCACACACATACAGTAGACACACACACAACCTCAGACACACGCACACACATGCACTACATAGACATACACATACACATACACATACACATACACATACACATACACATAGGGGCAGCCGTGGCCCACTGGTTAGCACTCTGGACTTGTAACCGGAGGGTTGCCAGTTCGAGCCCCGACCAGTGGGCCGCGGCTGAAGTGCCCTTGAGCAAGACACCTAACCCCTCACTGCTCCCCGAGCGCCGCCGTTGAAGCAGGCAGCTCACTGCGCCGGGATTAGTGTGTGCTTCACCTCACTGTGTGTTCACTGTGTGCTGTTTGTGTTTCACTAATTCACCGATTGGGTTAAATGCAGAGACCAAATTTCCCTCACGGGATCAAAAAAGTATATATACTTATATACTTATATACATACACATACACATACATACAACCACACACACAAATTTCATGAATGTCAGGAATTAACTGGAACAAGCCACTTGTTTTTATGTTTCAGGATGACTTGAGTGGCTCATCTAAATTCAAGGTGAGGAAACAACAACAGATCCATATCTTTTCAATTACCGATCACATGAATTGCATTTGTGTGTTTGTGTTTGTGCCAAACTATTGTTTTTTTTCTTTCAATCTTAAGTTGCTTTTTCAGATGAATGAGTCACCTGTGGCAGGCATTGCAGATGTACTGTATTAGAGAGACGTTGGGCTCTGTCTCAGAGTGCTATTCTAGCCATAATAGAGTGGCGTTTTGCCAGCTTGGGCCTTTGTCTCATTTGGAGATGTGGCAAAGGAAGCTCCCAGCCAGGATTCCTGTTCTTTTTCAAAACGGAAATGTTTACTTTACTTTGTCTGGATGTGGGTGTGGTTGGATGTGTGTTTGTGTATGTATTCATACATGTGTGTGTGTGTGTGTGTATGGTGTATGTGTGTGTGTGTGTGTGTGTGTGTGTGTGTGTGTGTGTGTGTGTGTGTGTGTGTGTGTGTGTGTGTGTGTGTGTGTGTGTGTGTGTGTGTGTGTGTGTGTGTGTGTGTGTGTGTGTGTGTGTGTGTGTGTGCGCGTGTGTGTGTGTACAGGTGGAGCTGTACTCTGAGCCAGAACTCTCTGGTTCCGTTTTGGTTCTGGATGACTCTGTGTCCGCCCTGCCCCCAGACTTCAAAATGCAGTCTTGTAAAGTCTTATCTGGAAGGTCAGAAATAATTTTCTTTCTTTCTTTCTTTCTTTCTTTCTTTCTTTGCCCTTCTCAGCTTTTGTAAAGTCTTTATTTCCAGAATAGTAGAAATACTGATTTGCCTGCATATAGGTGTTTGTTAATGATTATATGTGTTTGTGTTTGTGTGTGTCAGTTGGCTGGCATGCGAGCGTGAGGAGTTCTTGGGAAGTGTGTGTGTGCTGGAGGATGGAGTGTATCCTGATGTGAGGGCCATGGGGTTTCAGCCAAACATCGCTGTGCGATCTCTGCTGACCACAGGCTTCGTGAGTACACACATTCACACACTCACGCATGCACACACACACACACACACACAAATACATTTGGAACATAGACACACAAACACACAAATATGGCCCTTTTGGGATGAGAGGCTGCCTTGTCCTCACACACCCATTTTGGTTGTACTTGCCTCTGGCTGGAGACTGTACACACACACACACACACACACACACACACACTCCCCACTCACTTCTGGCTGGCGAGGCTACGGTTCCTTTGTTTCTCTGAATGTTGCAGCTCTGTGCCAAGGCAGTCAGTGACTCATCTTCAAGGCCCTGATGTGCCACATGGCTTTCATTTCAATACAGCTCTGAAGCTTCACTAAGCCCATAGCATCACTTAGCATAAATACATGACACACACACACGCACGCACGCAAGCACACACACACACACACACACACACACACACACACACACACACACACACACACACACACATTTTCTGTGAGCAACTTTTGACATTAACAGGGAATTCTGTTGTCGTTTTTTCTTTACCAAACTATGTTGAAGAATGTATTTTATTTCTCTCAGCATGAATTGAGGTCTTTTTCTTTTAATGTAGTGCTGCCTGCTGTTGTCTGGAAATATTTAGCATTGCTCTTTTCTGTTCTCTTTCTCTTCCTCTCTTCTCTTCTCTTCTCTCTCTCCTTCTCTCCTCTTCTCTTCTCTTCTCTTTACTTCTCTCCTCTTCTCTTCCCTTTCCTTCTCTTCCCTCCTTTCCTTTCCTCTTCTCTCCTCTTCTCAACTGTTCTCTCCTCTTCTCTCCTCTTCTCAACTGTTCTCTCCTCTTCTCTTCTTTTCTCTTTTATTCTCTCCTCTTCCCCTCTCTTCTCTCCTCTTCTCTCTTCTCCTCTTCTCTTCTTCTCTTCTCTCCTCTCCTCTTCTCTTCTCCTCTTCTCTTCTCTCCTCTTCTCTTCTCTCCTCTCTCAAAGTGCTTTACTGACATAATAAAATAAATAATAAAACATTTGTATTGCCACTGCAGCTGTACAAAGGACTCCGATGCATATGATGAGTCCTTGTGTCATTGTGTACGGATAAGACAGTCAAATTGTTGTCACATTTAACAGTGTACTGTAATTTGTTGACAGACCATGTCATTGCGATACAGAAAGGAAAAGACAGCACTGCATAGCACAAAGGAAAAATAAACAACAAAAAAAGTAAAAATGTTAAAAAAGTAGAAATGTGAACATAGGACAATCTCCTTAGGTACTATGCAGTGCTGTCTGTTGGGCCACAAAATCTCATTCACATCACAACGGACATATTATGACAACTTATTCAATCAATTTGCATGTAAAAACTTATGCTATGAACTAATGCCTAAATGCTGTGGGGGGTGAGACTATTTAACAGAGACCCATTATAATACATTTTGATCAACAGGACATAAGCAATTGATAATGTAGGAAACAGCAGAGCATTGTACATACATCATTTGCATGGATGTACCAAAGCATTTGCTTTGCAACTTGTTCAAAGGAATGAGAAACTGCTTTTTGATGTGCACAAGTGACACAATGATGTGAATACTGAACAGGTCATTTTGAGAATTTCAATTCTGATCTGTGAATTGTACCAAAGCGACTGTAATAAAACTGTAATAAAAGAGTGTTGAAAACCCCTCCCTCTATCTCTCTCCCTACCTCCCTCTCTTTCTCACTCTACAGGAGTTCTCTCTTCCCTCCATCATTCTGTGTGAGCGTGCAGAACTGAGGGGGAGGAGGGTGGTTCTAACGGCCGCTTCCATCAACCTGCAGCTCACTGGAGGCTGCAGCAGAACACAATCTGTCATGGTGCAGGGAGGCATGTGAGTACTTAATGACTTACATTTACACACGCACACACACACGCACGCACGCACGCAAGCACGCACACACACACACACACACAGAATCCTTGCATTTCACTCCTGAACATGAAACTCTGTACCTGTATTCTTGAGCAGTCATTTAGAAAGGTCACTTCACATAATTTTTTTTTACATGTTGAAATGTTAAACATTAACCCAGAGCATGCTAACACACACACACACACACACACACACACACACACACACACACACACACACACACACACACACACACACACATACACACACACATACACATACACACACATTTCAGGCATGCATATGCACACATTACACGTTATGCTCCCACACAGGCAGTCAAGATCTCCTCATTTCAAAGGTTAAGTGCTATTAGCCTAATCCGTGTGAAATGCCACAACATAATAAACCTTTATTGTGTCAGTTAGAAGGTGCGGTTTGTGCTTTTGTGTGGGTGGGACTCCAGGGCTGCTGCAGGTGTTGCTGGGAACTATTTTTTTTATGTAGTTATAGTTTAGTTTTTAGAAGAATGTCTACACAATAGTCTATAGCTAAATGAATTTCATACTTGCATGTTTAGAACACTTCAGTTATGTGCCCAGTGTAGCCTCCCTGAGACAAATAGAGTGATAGAGACAGTGAACTAGGGAGCAGAAGACAGATGGAGGATTTGTCCTTTTGGGGAATTTGCAAAGTCGACAGATTCTTAGCCACTGTATATGTTTGATCGTCGTCATGGAAACGGTAGAGCACCATATCATCATCATACACACATCAGCCACACATGTACATACACACACACACTCACACACATAAACACACACACACACACACAGACTTTTGGTGTAGTTGATAGGGACCTGTGGTGAGTTCTCATAGCTGGTGCAAATTTCACACACGTTTGCCATCTTTCCACTTCACAACAAGTAGTGTATGTGTGTGTGTGCATGTGTATGTGGGGGGGGGGGGCATGGTGAGAGAGAGAGAGAGGGGGGGGGGTTGTTTGTATGAACATGACTGAGTGTGTATTATTTAGATCCGAATGATAAGTTGTGCATTGATTGGTCCTGACTTTGATTGACAGGTGGGTGCTATATGAGGGTGTGAACTTCCGTGGGGCACAGGTTCTGCTCAGACCGGGCTTAGTCCCAGATTGGCCCAAACTCACCCGCTGGCAGCGAATCGGATCACTCCGTCCTCTCATGCAGGTAACACAGGTTCTTGGCCCAGAGAATGATTAGGCTTTCAGAACCAGTGAGCAAGAAGTCAGTCAAACATCTCTTATTTTGTGTGTGTGTGTGTGTGCGTTCAAATATGTGTTTGTGCAGTGTTTCCCATACATTGACTTATTTGTGGCGGCCCACCACAATATCAACATTGACCACCACACAATGATTTTCCAGGTTGTACTAAATTGTGCTTAAATCTTGTTAGCATCATAACCACGCTGCGCTAATTTGCTAAAAACTGTTGCATTCAAGTTAATTCTGCAAACCTACCACCACAAATAGAATTCAATTCTGTGGGAAACACTGTTGTGGGTGTATCCATGTTTTATTCATGTGTTGTTGTTGTTTTGTGTGTGTGTGTGTGTGTGTGTGTGTGTGAGAGCAGAAGCCAGTGAACTTCCGCCTGAGGAACCACGAGACAGGTCTCTTCTTGTCAATCACAGGAGCCCTGGAGGACATCAAGCTGATGCGTATCCAGGCAACGGCAGAGACGGGCAGAGCCGAGCAGGTCTGGGCCTATCAGGACGGCCAGCTGCAGTGCAAGGTAAAGCAACCAAGACAACCAGGTGTCATGGGTGGGTGAGGAGGGAATTTGTGTGTCCTGCCACCTTTTAATTAACCTGACTCTGCCAGATGGATGCTTCGCATTTGCTCTGCATGTCCATCTGGGAACTTTCGTTGGAGAACATTTGGGAAGGGGCGAGAATACTGGTTAGCTGATTGGATAAACCATCTGTCTATCACCACCTATGTTGGTTATCCACGGGCCAAATCAACCAATCAGATGAACAAAGTGTTCTACTAATGCCTTCATTTAACATAAGTTAGGTAACATGACTAACATTAACATCTTTAAACTTACCATTTGTATGTTACATGAACCTCATCAACAACAATCCCCACCAAGTTTTCACGGTACACTTCTGAAGAAAGCATATTCCTCCATTTCTCGTTAAGTAGGCCTAACCAAGATTCATGGCTACTGAACGCCGATTGGAATCAGCCGTGGAGGATGTCTGTGTCGTTCATTCCATTCATTTTCTATTCTATTCTATCTCTCACTTCAACACACACACACACACACGTTATACTATCTCTCACACATACATACCCACACCATAACACACACACAGACTCAGATGTTGGAGGACTGCTGTGTGGAGCCCTTGGGCAGTCTGGTCCGGCCGGGAGCTCGTCTGTGTATGACTGCAGAGAAAGGCAAACCAGACCAGCTGTGGAACATCACCCCAGAGGGCCTGATCCGCAGCAACGTCAGCCCTGACCTCGTGTTTGAGGTCAAAGGTCAGTGGGGACACTAGTGTTACAGTTTGTGTGTGAGAGAGAGAGTTACTGAGTGATGTTTTCACAAAAGTTCTTTGATTTCAGAGATTCTTTGTCTTTTAACCTGGTTTGCTGTGACTTAGGTTAAAGATTACCATTTCTCGCTGTACATTTTAAATCGGACAGGAATGTTTTTAATGAGCTGTTTTACTATGAGGCCCTGCTCCGTGAGACTGCTCTTCTGACTGCCAGGACGTTTTGATTGGTGCAGGGAAAGGAGGCGTGTAGATGAGCCATGGCTCTGTGAGCAATAGGCCGTCAGCTCCCTCTAGCGGTGTTTAAAACCGTGGCACGCCCGGGGAATAATCGAGTACCTACAAGTGGACTGGGTTGAATATATGAATGTTGTTGGTTTGTTGGTTTCAGGAAGAACATGACTGGTTTAAATCTTGATTCGTGATTCATTCGTTTTTATTTGTCTCTTCACACTTTATAGTACATAGACCTAGTCATAATGATGTGAAATATGATGATTAACCAGGTAGATTGGTACTGAACACTAGGATTCCATTGAAGATTATACAAATGTAACCTTCTGTGTTGCCAAACATTACTACACTTCAACACTATAGATCCATGGCAACAAGGAGATTATAACATGACATATTACCCTTTGCTATGTGTCTTTTATTAGATGGTTTCTTTTTAATCTCCCTTTCTCCTTGTTCTGTCTTCAGGAGGAGAGCAGTACGACAAACATCATGTGGTTCTCAATGCGTTCAACCAGAGCAAGCTGAACCAGAGATGGAGTCTGGAGTTTGTGTGAGAGGTGTGGGGTGATATCCACTAGCCTCTGTGGTCTCTGGGGTGCAGCTGCACGGGGAGGACCCACAGCTGCTCACGCACAGGATCACAGGGCTCAGTGCTGCAGCTGCACCACAGGACCTATAGACTCAGTCATGCAGCTGCGCCCTGGGACCCATGAGCTCAGTCGTGCAGCTGCACCGTGGGACCCATGGTCCCTGTCATGCAGCTGCACCATGAGGCCCACAGCGCAGAAAGATGCGGTGCTGTATTATGCACTCACCAACCTTTCATTCAAATACCTCACGTTAGCAGACATAGAAGTGGACCGGACTGCTCAGGAAAATGACTGTTTTGCTGCTTCTAATGCAAGCTGGATGGAGTTGAACATCTCATGCACATGATCTTGTACAGTCACTGGCTTGTGATGTTGTGACTGGCCTTCTTTATCCAAACAAACTAGTAAATATCAACAGGCCTTTAGTCTTTACTCCCTCAGAACTGAACTTGTTTTTCTTACACCATAGGGACTTTAAAGGAACCATATGTAAGATTGTGGCCAAAACTGGTACTGCAATCACTTTCTAAATACTGAAGAGAGGTGTATCCCCTCCCCCTCCCCCCTGACTCGAGGGTGCCAACCCGGATGCCGAAACACTAATGACTTTGTGATTAGTAGATACAGTAAGTGGAGGGTGGCACATCAGGCCAAAACACAGCATGACATGACAAAACACAACATCAACATCAGTTGAGGGCTGCAACTTCACTTTTTAAATGACAATATCCTGGCTGGACTACTGTTGTCAGTGATATAAGTATTTGAAATGAACATGATTTTTTAATGTCTAGTGACATATCAGGGCCATTTTATGATTAATTGAAATATTTTTCTTACATATGGTTCCTTTAAGGGAATATTTTTTATTGATATAAGCTCATACTGTACGGCATCTGTTCCTTCGAAGCATATGACACACACGCCCCACTGTCCAAGACCAGGAAGAGATTGGTCTTTTCCCACCATGCAGGATAAAGGACAAAAGGGAGAAACTGAACTTCAAACTAACCTCTCATTACCTCTTCTCTCCTACACACACACACACTGTATCATAGTTATGTTTTTGATTTTTTTTGTTTTGTTCTGTCTTAATAAATGTTTATGTGCTGATATCTCTGCTTTGGTTTCCACCTGTATAGGAATGATAAACACACACACACACACACACACACACACACACACACACACACAAGAAACACAAAAGTGGAAGTGTGTGTGAGATGACAGTTTATTGCTTAAGGCAAACATGAACACACACACCGAGTCAGCCATAATGTGGTCCCTCCATCACAGAGGTAAATAAGGCTGTTGTGTCTGGTCATATTCCATGAAAGCCTTCAAAAAAATACACTGTTTGAGATAGGCAGAGTGTGTGTGTGTGTGTGTGAGCACATCCAACAGAAAGCACAAGCCCCTAAACAAAGCCACACCACACAAAACAGCCATGTCAGAGTGATAGTTCACACACTATTTGAGACAAGAGAAGAGCGATGTTTGTTTGTGTGTGTGTCCGACAGCATGAACCCAATGCCCAGAGCTATCCCAACCCCCTTCTCAAAAGCACCTGTTTTACACAGCCTCGTGTGTGTGTGACAGAGAGAGAAAAAAAAAACATTAAATGCTGCAAGGTTCCTCACATTACAAAGCTTTCCTACCATTTGCACATTGTGTCAACACCGAAACCCGCTGTTGCAGTTCCCTTTGCGTTTTTTTTACGTTGTCGGTGTATGTGTATGAGAGTGTGTGTGTGTGTGTGTGTGTGTGTGTGAGTGAGAGAGAGTTCCCACTCTCTCTCTCTCTGAGTGGCCTGTTGGCTATCTGTGGCCTGTGTCAACAGTCTCAGTCATCTGGGTGCCCACTGCAGCCTGTGCCACTGAGCCCTGTGCCATCTCTGCAGACTCTGTGACTGTGCACTGTGCCATCTCTTCAGACTCTGTGACTGTGCACTGTGCCATCTCTGCAGACTCTGTGACTGTGCTCTGTGCCATCTCTGCAGACTCTGTGACTGTGCTCTGTGCCATCTCTGCAGACTCTGTGACTGTGCTCTGTGCCATCTCTGCAGACTCTGTGACTGTGCTCTGTGCCATTTCTGCAGACTCTGTCTCTATGCAATGTGCCCCTGGATGCTCAGGCCCCTCAGCGAATGCAGGTCCAGTCTCCACACGGCCTTCCTCCACAGCCTCCACGGTCAGTCCCTCCACCGCCATTACAGCCGCCACCATTACAGGTGATGGGGTGTGTGTTTGGGTGGCGTGGGTCTTCTCCTCTGCCACAGATGAACCCGTGTGTTTGGCAGTGTGTGTGTGAGGTACGTCTGTGTCGTGTGTCGTGGTGGTCAGGGTGTGGCCGTCAGTGTGTCTGGAAGAGGAGGAAGATTCAGCTTCCTCAGTCGCTACGGTGATGACGGTTTTTCCCCGTGCGTGGCCAGTCTCAACCTTCCGGAAGGCCTCGGGGACCTGGGAGAACGGGTAGGTCGCCTCGACAACCGGGCGGATCTACGAGGACACAGATGGGACATACAGTACAGGAGTTAATAATGACTTACAGTGTATACACACACATTCATATAACATCTACATACATACATACAGACATACACACACACCTCCCTCCCACACACACACACACATATATTTTTTTGATGCTGAACCAAATCCCTAAACAAAGGCACTAATATGGACTCCTCTAAACAAACTAATATGGTCTCCTCTACACAAACTGATGGAGTTGGAGCGACTACATCACATTTGGGTAGCAGCGGCCATTTTACCGGTAAGCTAAAGGAAGATACAGCAATTACTTATGGGAACACAGTTAGCATCAAGAGGAGATAAGAAAACAAATGGATCGTGCTATGAGCAACTGTGAGCGTCATGCCTACCCCATTGAATGACAATTCTTAGCGATTTGACGACACAATATGGACTTCTTTACACAAACTAATATGCTCTTAACACAAAGTAATATGGATTCCTCTACACAATATAATATGAACACTAGACCAGCCCCCCCGCCCCCAAAAAAAAAAAAGTAAAAAAGCAAAAACAAAAATAGTCTTGATCTGCACAGCATAGGGGGTGGGGGGCTGTCGAAAATACTGACTATATCCAAATTGTTCGGGAAAGGGATGCAGTAGTAGGATAGAGTGGGTGGATGTGTGTTTAGTTCATATTTGTGTGTGTGTGTGTGTCAGAGGGGTGGGCCAGAGAGGGTGAGTATTTAAAAGTGATGAGTTTGGGGAATTCGACGAGCTGTGAGTAGCTCTGCTCAGGGACATGACACACACACACACACTCCAGGCCTGTCAGCGTCTGTCTGTACTGAATGGGAACCCTGGCATCGTCACGGAAACCAGGGCGGGATGGCATCCGGCCGCACGCACGAGGGTATGAGTAGAGCTGAAGCACAGACAAAGAGAGGATTACACACACACACACACACACAAATGTACTCACTCACTCATACAGTATAATCACTTGTTGACTCACTTAAACACTATGTCACACTCAAACATTCTCCATCACATTTGAATACACACTCACTCTCACACACACACACACACACACACACACACACACACGCCCGCCCGCGAGCAAGCGTGCACACACAGTTAAACGAACAGCATTTGATGTTTATAATGTACACACACCTTCGACCATACCACACAGGCAACCACACAGACACACACACATCCATAAGCCTTGTGACAAAGCGTGAGATTATGTGCTTCACTCAACACATACCAGAATGTGGTCTTTGGGCTTCTGTGTGTGTGTGGGTGGTTGTGTGTGTGTGTGTGTGTGTGTGTGTGTTTCAGTATATATGCGGGCGTGGAGTGTGAGTGTGTGTGCATATACAGTATAGCGCTACACTAAACAGTACCATGTACACAACTCAGTGAGTGAGGACAAGTGTCAGAAGTTTTTGTGCTTCTACAGCAATCACATAACAATTCATTTCAGGATCTGTATATGTTTATGCCGATTGTTATCATGCCGATTTGGTATTATTCTGTTAAAACTATGCAGGCTATATGACCACTTTAAACTGTAACGTTTTAATGATAATGTTTGTTGTTATTATTGTATGTTGCTTTGGACAAAGTGTCTGCCATGAAATCCAACATAAGAGATAAAGTGAGACTTGACCTAGCACTGTCTGGTCATTCTAGCTCAACGCGTTTCATGAACGACAAGCCAGGATGAGTAGCAGCGACTAGGTCAAGCCAGGTGTAAGTAATTCAGGATGTGTGCTCGTTTTCATCATTCCTCCAAAGAACTCAAGGCTGGAACGAGAAAGACACAGAAAACAGCGTCATTCACACCAAGTAAACAACAGCTTATGATAAAACCTAACAAGGAAGTGAAATATTTCCTTTTTGAATGGGGAAACACGGCCGTTTTCATAAAACAGAAAGAGTAGGCGTGGTAGACCAACTGAATGCACAATTAAGTATGCACCCACGTGTGAGTACTTCCTCATCAAGCACGCAACGTTATTATCCTATTGAGGAGTACGGTCACAAATAAGTGATTAGAATGTTCGTGAACCGAGAGTACCGCACTATGATGCGACAATTACCCTCAGAGATTTTCCCCATAGACTGTATAAAGAACACTGAAATTATAGATCGTTGGGGTAGAATTCTAGAAGGAACCAGGAAAATAATTCACTCCTCAACAGGTTAAGAAAAGAGCATATGACTTACATCCCCTTCATCACTGAATTAATTGAAAAACCTTTGAATAGATGCCCACCGTTTCCAATCGACTACTGCAGGCTATTCATCAAACATCTATCAATAAAATAAGCAATTACCATTTGGCATTATGTAGACTATTTGTGGTGTTTTGCGAGCAAATAAATATAGTGTACATACATGGAATAAAGTTCTTAAACAATATGTGGAGACCTGACCGGAGTGACAGCTGGCTAAACCAGTAAGACAACATAATTAACATTACAATTAACTAAGCCTGGTTGTTAGCCTGGTCAGGACCAGGCTTAGGCTGGGTTTCCCCATGCTGACTTAGGCGCACGATTTTATTCACGCTGCTAGGCAGCCTGGATTCCATGGACTACGTACAGACGCATTTGATAGACATTCGTAGCGCCCAATAAACGGCTCTGGGCATTTGTAAACCACGTTTCAAATACGAGAAAATGAGTGTGTAGTTCCCAGACCCCATCTCAATAAGATGAGGTTTGGCGTTAGCCAGGCTAGACCAGGCTAGCCGCACAGAATAAATCTCCATGGTAACTTATGTGCCATTACTTTTATGAAACCAAGTCAAGGCTAAATTCAGTCAGTATGACCAAAAAATCCCAGATTAATCCCTTATCTAAATTTTGTGAAAAGCCCCTCAGAAATGTAACCATAACAAAAATACACACACACACACACACACACACACACACACACACACACACACACACACACACACACACACACACACACCACAAACAGGTAAAATAGGACTCTTTCCAGAATTTGTCTGAGTTCTTAGCCAGGCTGTATAGTGTGTACATCACTGTTATCATGTCACGTCCAGCAGGCTAGCCCTCCCGCTAGCACTTATCATGTCCACACCAGACAGACTCCACTGCCCTGCCCTGCCCACCCCGACCCCAGCTTCAGCCTGCATGGTTTCCCATTCTGCACCTCTCTCACTGGAGGCACATTTGAGCAGTGAGCCATAAGCTGAATCAGGAGTGCTGGTGTGTGTGTGTGTGTGTGTTTGTGTGTTCTTACTGTTCTTTAGAAGGTAGAATATTTCCCTATTTAATCAGTGTCGGTCAGCTTTTACCTCAGCAAACACCAGTTTAGTCATGGGTCCAGTCAGGTTTGGCATCGCACAGAGAAATGGAAAGCAGTATGCAGGATGTACGTGCATGTGTGTGTGTGTGTGTGTGTGTGTGTGTGTGTATGTGTGTACCTTTCCTGATGACACCAGTTCACCAATTCGATCCAGTGCCACTCCATCAGGCACATAAAAGGCCCAGCGGTAAAAAACACCTTTTACCACGCTCTGGAGGAGAGAGAGAGAGAGAGAGAGAGAGAGAGAGAGACATTTAAAGCAGCATTGTAGAGTTCTGGAGGATCTGGCTTTCACATTCCCTTATACCATGAGAGGAAGCCAAAAGCAGATGCTTGTACATTTCTGAACAGTATAAAAAGCAGAACTACCGATAATCTAAACATAACAAAGAGGCCTTCCTAATTCCCATTGTGTTCATATCATTCTCAATCGGAGGAACTCAAAGCACAGTGAGCGTGTGTGTGAGTGAACGAATATGTGCGTGTGAGTGTACTTAACGCCTGCTAGCTAACTACTTGCTGTGTGTCTGTCATAACCTTTGCATTTAAGATGCTACACTTTGCATGACAAAATTCCAGTGACGTATTTCATTTTAGCAGTGACATCACGTATGAATACGTATGTGTATACACTTCAGGCTGTGACCCCCAAACAAGGTGACTGGCTCCAGCATATTACAGGAACCATATCTGAGATCATGATTCGGAAGAGTGTAGTCCTACGAAAAGATACCGCGCAGACTAGAACCCTCAAGTTCTTAAGCCTCTGATAGCTTGGAGGGTGAATAACCGCCCACAGAGGGGAAATCAGGGAATTCTATATTTTCTGTGTGTGTGTGTGTGTGTGTCCCCTTACCCTGATGGCCTTGTCATGCAAAGTCATTCCTGACTGGAGGACTCCATCCACCAGGCCTAGAGAATCTGTGTTCCGCAGCAGAGGTGACACCAAGGTCACGAACTTTGACCCTGCCCAAGGCTTCAGCAGGTCCATAGCCCAACTGTCTGTCTCTCCGCCCACATTATCCAGAATCAGATCAAACCTGTGAAACACAAACACACAAACACATGGATAAATACAAAAATAAAAAGTCACACATACAGATACACAGATACATGCAGATATGCATCTCTCTCTCACACACACACACACACAAATACGCGCAAACACATGCGCGTACACATATGCACAGACACACACACTTTCCTTTTCAACAACTGCAAAACAATCCCCTCAGTCTGCTTCGTATAAACATTATGGTGTGTCCAATTTGAATTAACTCATTCACACAGTACAAACATTTTGAAAATATACACTGTGGTCAAATAAACCCACATGCAAAGCACAACACCTACCAAATAATAACAATCATTTTATTTATAGAGCACTTTTCCAATTCCAAATTGCAAAGTGCTTTTTAAGAAAGTGGCTTGCTATAAGGAAAAGAAAATTGCTGTGTCATAAAATAATACTACTGTGCTCTAAATAAAAGCACCTGGTTTTGATTGTACACCCAGCCAACACACACACACACACAAACGCGCACGCACACAAACACACACACACACACACACACACACACACACACACACACACACACACACACACTTCTGGAGTGTCCTTAGCTGCGAGGCTGCGTCTGTGGTTGAGCAGTCGATGACATCATCTGCTCCCAGCTCCTTGACCAGGCCAAGGCCATCCTTAAAGCAGGTGGCCGTCACATGACCGCCCCAGGCCTTCAGCAGCTTTCAGTCACAAACAAGCAAACACACCAACCAATAAAGAAACATGTGAACAAAAATAAACTGAAAAATAAGAGACTGTGTGTTTCTATGTGTATGTGTTTATGTGCAAGTGTACATCTGTATGTGTACATGTGCAAGTGTACATCTGTATGTGTCTCGGCCTATGCCTCTGTATCCGTGTGCGTGTGTGTGTGTGTGTGTGTGTGTGTGTGTGTTTTCACAGAAGTTGTTTATGGGTTTGTGTGTAGATGTGAACACATCTGAACAGTGAAGATATGTGTACTGTATGCATCTGTGCAAGTGTGTGTGTGTGTGTGTGTGTGTGTGTGTGTGTGTGTGTGTGTCAGCCTATGCTTCAGAAGCTGTGTGTGTGTGATTGAGTGAAAACACCACACACCTGAATAGAAAAAGTGCCAATTCCACCTGATGCCCCATGCACCAAGATCCTAACAGGAAAGCAACAAATCAATAAAATCCAGTGTATTTATATAGAAAACACACACACACACACACACACACAAACACATATACAATAAGAAACATAGTGTGTATATGAACACCTCTGTCTCTCTCTCACACACACAGACAAACACACACACACACACACACACACACACATAAACAAACACAAACACACACACACACCTCTTCTTGGAGCAGTTCTCACTGTGCAGGCCCCCTGTAGTAACCAAAGCTGACCAGGCTGTTGCCGCCACGTATGGGATAGAAGCCGCCTCAACATGACTCAGCGCTTTAGGCTTCAGAGAGACCTGGAACAAAAAACGCACATCCACACACACACACACACAAACACACACACATCCACACACAAACACATCCACATCCACACACACACACACACACACACACACACACACACACACACACACACACACACACACACACACACACACACACACACACACACACACACACACACACAAATCCACACACACACACAGCACAGCCAAACTGAATTCAAATTCAATGAAATTAGACTGCCTGATTGTCTCCATGACTGACTAAATCAAAATGAATGGTGCTTTCAGAAACGCTCATACAACATTGCACAATGGGTATGTGTGGGTATATAATAACACTCGCTCATACAACATTGCACAATGGGTATGTGTGGGTATATAATAACAGTACATTTTATTTATAATGTGTGCACTGCATAAGGAATGTGTGTGTGTGTGTGTGTGTGCATGTACTGCATAAAGAATGTGTGTGTGTAACTTACGTCACTACCATTCAGGAGAACACACTCTGCAAAACTGCCTTGCTGCCATGGAGGAATCGATGCCCATACCTGCAAAGCATCCACGCACACGCACACACACACACACACCCACACCCACACACACCTGCTTGCTCAACAATGCAAAGGTTCAAGTGAAGCAAGAGAGAAGCTCTAAGTAGTTTGTTATATTATCATGGGCAGACAAAGTGAATGTTTCCAGTCAGAATATTCAAACTAACAAACAAACTGAAATGGAAGAGAATCACGTCACTTTACAGTCTCTACTCTCACACCTCTTCACTGAGCAGCGACAAAGCCTTTCCTTTTTCACCATGGATGACCTGCAAAAGCCAGTCTCTTGCTCAAAATCCTTAGTTCATCTCTCAAAAGTAAATATCTGTGTCAATGAACATGTCAGTGACATCAGAATTACAAGTCCTTGTGTCATTATGTACGGATAAGACAGTCAAATTGCTTAGTCATGTTGTCAATATAACAGTGTACTCTGGAGGGATGTTCTGATGTAAACTATGGCTAAAGTTTTGATGACAATTATTGTAAATTGTAGGTTACACCTTAGTGTATGTGGGAGTTTGATTGCAAGAGACTGAACAATATTTCCATTTACGCTTTTACTGTTTGTACTGTCATTTGTTGACAGCCCATGTCATTGCGATACAGAAAGGAAAAGACAGCACTGCATAGCACAAAGAAACAACAACAAAAAAGTAGAAATGTGAACATTGGACAATCTCCTTTGGGGAAACTGTACATGCAGTGCTGTAGTAAGTAATTACAGTGCAGTCTTCCTACACCTCCTGACGTTCCTGTCTGTTGGGACACAAATTCTCATCCACATCACAACGAATATCATCTTGCTTGACATATTATGACAACTTGTTCAACCATTTTGCATGTAAAGACTTATGCTATGAACTAATGCCTAAATGTTGTGGGGGGTGAGACTATTCAACAGAGACCCATTATAATACATTTTGATCAACATGACAATTGATAATGTAGAAAACAGCAGAGAATTGTAATTGCTTTTTTGATGTGCCCAAGTGACACAATGATGTGAAGACTGAACAGTTAGTTTTGAGAATTTTAATTCTGATCTGAGAAATGTTAGCCTGACGAGCCAGACCCACATTAAAATGTAGGGTCTGGGCACTCACCGTTCGCAGTGCTCGGTCCAAGGGGCGGGATAATCAGTTGTCTTTCAAATTCCCTCTGCACGCAATAGGACAGCGGCAGCGCTATGAGTCCCATGCGTTTCCCACCAGCGGAGCTAGTTGGCTAGTAAGCTTAACTCGTGTCACAGTGTTCGCCAACAGCAACATCCATCTTATTTGTTTTCA
>NW_027468859.1:4114620-4144620 GCF_046254945.1 Alosa pseudoharengus
GTGTGTGTGTCTGACAGGGACCCTCACTATACTGCTGATGGATCCCGTGAAGTGTTTTCATATGTATCTGTATCCATCAGTCTGAGCCATTACCACAGGCTGGGACCAAAATGTTCCTATTGATCCACAGGCCGCTTGTTTCTTTTCATCATTCTCGAACCACAAACACATACTCTATTCAGTGTGTATTTGTGTAAATGTGTGTGTGTGTATCCTTGTGTCCTCATATCCCCACTTCATCGCCCGGGAAACACTGAGCCTGGCAAGGACCCCCGCTGCTTAGCAACAAGATCCACACAAATGACACCCACATCCAGAGGAGCTTAAAGCTTTTTGGTCGATTATTCATGAAGTCACACACACAGGGAGAGAGAGAGAGAGAGAGAGAGAGAGAGAGAGAGAGAGAGAGAGAGGAGGGAGAGAGAGAGAGCAAAAAAGAGACACCTGAGTGTTTTGAGGAAAGCAGCTCTACATGCACCTAATTAAAACTCAGTTTTGTTTTTCCTGCCAACCCAAGCCCAGACTCCTAACTGGTTATAGCCATATTGTTAAAGCCAGCAACCCCCTCTAAAGACCCTCCTCAAAAAGAATAATCTGGATGGTTCCATACTGATTAATTATTGTTTCATATTCAATCTACCACGTGTAGCCAAAATCATAGAAAAAGTAGCTTCTAAATCAACTCTCTTCTTAAGGATTTAACATAACTGGTAAGGAAAGGTGGCTCTGTAGTGGGAGCTGAACTGGAGTGCATCACTTCAATATCTGACAAAAGGACCCTGAACAAACTGATCAACATCTTGTACAATGAGTGTCACCCACTCCACAGCACTAGTGTTAAGCAGAAGAGCCTGATCAGCTGGAGACTTCGCTCACTGCCTTGCACAACAGACAGACTGAGGAAGTCATTTGTCCCCAGGGCCATTGAACTGTTCAATGCTTCACTTAAGGGAAGAGGAGAGATAGACTTCTCCGCATAGTCTGTCTGCCTCTTCACCCCTCCATGTTTGGATACTGTCTGTCCACTAGCCACTTGTACCACTGTCTTTATGCCTCACTGTTTGCGTGCTATATTAGCACATTAGCACATATGCATAACCCCTCCCTCCATGCCACAGCCGAACTGTGGCCACACTTATACCTTTTCTTAAAATAGTTATATAGATATATAGACTTTATTCTTGCACTGTTGCACTTACTCATTTGCACTATCACCATGACCACTATCACCATTGCACTATCACCGTGACACTCACTCACACAGAGCACTTTACCTTACTATGCACAGAGAATCACAGGCTCAGTCCCTGCCTCAGTCATTGCAAGCGCCTCTTGATTGATTAATCACCACTATGTGGATACTGTTTTTAGAATTGACTTAGATTAAGTGTTAGTTAGTATAATTTGTATTTTAGTATATTTAGTATATTCTTTATCTTCTACTGTCTTTATTGATTAGTTGTGTTTTTATATTATTTTAATTACTTTTTCTGCTGTTAGTGAATGTGTGTGTGTTGTCTGTATGCTACTGAGACCTTGAATTTCCCCTAGGGATCAATAAAGTATCTATCTATCTATCTATCTATCTATCTACATGAGCCCAGTCCAGTCCTTTGATGTTGTTGTTGTTGCAGACTGGAACATTGGGTTGGATTTTTAGGTATGTTTAGCTGAGTGGTCACGGACCTGTGTATTTGTCTATATAGCAGGAGAGAAAGAGAGAGACAATGTGTGGGTGTCCGCAGGCAGGCAGTTTTGATGATGGAAAATACAGGAGTCATGATAAAATAAAAATGCCCAGTGTGCAGAAAGGCCATCTGGCCCATGTCTCAGCCGCGACACCTGGGCTGGGAGAGTGAACTGCTTTCTAGAAACACTCCAAACACACTTGGGTGACATTGGGAGGGCAGATGTCACTGAAAAAAAAGTGTGAGTATATTTACATTTGTATTTGTTGATGTGTGTGTGGGGCAGACAGAGTGAAATAAAAAAGTATATGCATCAGTGAGAGAGAGAGAGACAGAAAAATAAAAAGGGAGGAAGAGAGAGTAAATGAAAAAGGGGTGGAGAGAGAGAGAGAGGAAGAGAGAGTAAATGAAAAAGGGGTGGAGAGAGAGAGAGGAAGAGAGAGTAAATGAAAAAGGGGTGGAGAGAGAGAGAGAGAGAGAGAGAGAGAGAGAGAGAGAGAGAGAGAGAGAGAGAATGACATGCAGCTAAATATATCTAGGGTGTCTGAAGGACAATATCTGGGTGTCTGAAAAGAGTGCTGAAGTCGTATACACTCACACAGCCACCTTCCTGCTTAAGCTCTGCATAACGTGTATGTGTGTGTGTGACAGAGATGGAAACAGCGTGCTATATTTTTTAACTGGGTTGGCTGGGTGAGATCACAAATGACGCAGAATGTAGGCCACACCAGTTCCTCTTCCCCTCAGTCTCCACTCTCTTCCTCATATGTGCATACGTGTCTGTGTGCGTGTGCGTGTGAAGCTTTAATCATTGATTAGCGTGATGAATTTTTCATGCAGGTGTTTCACATTACACGCCTGCAAATGGGAGAACCAAACAAAGCAAGAAGATATACACAAAAAGGGACAGACACACAGGCACTTCATGGATGCCCATCAGATATACCCAACAGACCTCTCTGGAGATGCATATCACTCATTACGCACTGGTATAACCACAAGGTCGGGATTTAAAGGGTAAGCTTCAGCCAGTTAGCATACCAGCTGGCCGCCATCTTTAAAATTGGTGTTGACACAAACAAGCCAATTAGGTGCCATATTTCCAATGGCCACAAATGATGTCACCCGCATGGATTGGCTGATACTCCCAGCAGGAAACTGCCAGCTCAACCACCATTGCCGACAACATACCATTGTACTCTGTTGTATTCATCTGAAGGGTTCAGATGCTAAATGCCACCTATGTCAAAAATGAGAAAGATGGTAAGTGGATGCTCTCCACACATGGTATACGCTAATCAAATAATTTAACTTCAAAACCCACTAAATACCACTCTTCCTGGTCTGAAATATCGATTTATAGGCAAAAACCTGTAGGAGCCTGAATTTAAATGCTCATTTAAAAGAAAAGTGGTCAGACGGATTTAGAGGTTTTTGCATCTGAACTTTTGATCTGTAACATGACACCTAATTGACTAACTGTAGATGGTGCTGGAAATCAACTTCGCAAGACTCCATTTTGAAAAAGATGGTTGCGGTGAATTTCAACCTTTTTGGTTTAAGTATAGCTAGCCTAACATGGGCCATTGAAATGAATGGAAGCTCTCCATTGTGGGTGACACACCTGAAATGAAAGAAACTCCCATCTCCCACCATGGTGTCTTAGACATTTCCCAGGGCTCTTCAATAACTCATACCAATATAATTGCACATTATTGGGGGGCATTATTGAAACACCAGCAGCACCCTTGACAAAGGTACACACCAAAGCCATGGCAAAGGTAAAATAACGT
Source organism: Alosa pseudoharengus (assembly GCF_046254945.1). Lineage (NCBI taxonomy): Eukaryota > Metazoa > Chordata > Actinopteri > Clupeiformes > Clupeidae > Alosa > Alosa pseudoharengus. The sequence goes on from NW_027468859.1 coordinate 4,118,102, forward strand.
CACCAAGAGTGGCCATTAGAAATAGAATGGCACAGTATGCAAACACATTTCTTTTCAACATTAAAGCATGGTCCTGGTAATCAACCCAGGTGAGATGGCCAACTTAATGAAAGGCAGCCATCTTCTGGGTTAACAATTTGAGGGATGGACTAGAAGCAATGGACAAAGCCTTAGTCAGCTAGCAAGCACACATGTTCAGTGTTCTTCCTCTGTCACTATCAATTTGATCAATCAGTGTACAGGCACCTCATGAAAAAGATCCATATTTAAGTTAAACCCCATTTAAAGACTAACCAATGAGACTTTCCCTTTAAAACCCATCACACAGAGCAGACAAGATGTTTTTGTTCCATTTATTGACAACTATTTTTTATCCAACTAACAAACATTAAACAACTTTGCAATTCGTACAAAATATAAACTATTGTTTACAAAGAAGCATCCCCTTCCCCCCCAGAACAGGTAGGGCTAAAGCCGCCCAGCCCGACGCAAAACATGGGTACGTTTAAAACTCAGCGTTGGGACAAAGAGCGAGACTTGAAGCATTCACCAAATTTCCAAAACACCAAAAACAGCCTCGTCCTAAAATAAGTGACAACGTTGTAGTTATAATGAAAACATCCTCCATTCTCTTTCCATGAGCTGTAGCCTAGTTGACTCATCCATGGTGTCGACCATAGTATGAGTCAGGGGGACATCCTTCAAATTGCATGCCAGTCCGAAGTCCGTTTATAAACTTCGTCGTTCTGTACTTCGGGGATTTGCAAAGCTGAGTTTCAGTAAGACTATTGCATCTTCGGTTTGCCAAAGGTGTGCGGGAACGTAGAAATTGGAGCATGTTACAGTAAACGGTACAGCACAGACGTAACCATGGTGACGCCGAGGAGCAGGACCGCGCCGGCTGCATTGAGGGGGCTCGCGGCAGATCTAGGCGTGGTCACGATGTGGGTACTATGTGTGACTGGAGCAGTGCCGTTCATCGTGGAGTTCCTCGGCATTGCTGTCGTGCTGCTCTGCGCGACGACCTGTGGGGAGACAAGAGGAGGACACCCACAGTGTTATTACGGCATCCACCTGGCCTTAACGAGAACGGTGTCAAACTAGTTTCCTTTGGGGGGGGGCTCTACCCACTCCGATAAGACTTCACGCAAAAACTGCCCCGGGCCATACAATTTAATCTGTCGTAGTACCAGCTGAAATACTGACCCCGAAACTATCAAGAGATCCAATGCTGCTCTATCGAATAGCAACTTCAGAAGTGCGCAACGACGACTAGGCCACCCTGCTATTACAAGTCAGTCAATTAGCTACCGCAGGCACACTAAGAGACCGCGTTGTAACCGCCAAACCAGTGTCCGTCTAACGTGCACGTGTCGGGGCATCGAATAAGACATGCATGCAATTACGCTGTACAGGATGTACAAAATCCCACACTTTTAGTGAAGGCAGCTTAGCCCGGAGCTGACAGGGATCATTTTAAAGGATGCTACAATTCAGTAGGGGACATTAGGGAGCGTTGTATGAGAAACGAGCATCACCAGAGTAAAGAACCACGGGTGTTTTGGATGCGCATGATAATGCAACGGCTCCTCATAGGGACAGATCAGGTTGCAGTGTCGCGCCGTATTGAGAGAAACTTTACCTCGAGGGGCGAGTTCGGTATACAGTGGCCTTAAATGATTCATGACTCCGCGTTTGGAGACCATGGAAACCTGGAAAACGGTGGACATTACGATATCGCCTTGGTCACAGTGTTTGGTCGTCTTCAACTTAGAAGTTTATCCCAAAAACGAGTTAATCACTCCTCATCTAGTTAGAGTCACTTGTTGCTCACAAAGTTGAATTTGAAGCACTAGGTATTAATTAAAAAAAAAAAAAAAAAAAGACGAGAAAGCAGTCAAATGTTTCACCTCTCAGGTCACCATTAGGATTCAATTAAAAAGCACGAGTCTGAGAGGGAAATATTGTAGGCTACCATTGGTATGATTTGAAAGACTTTTGTTTATCAAAACGTAGCCTACCTGTGCTGACAAACAGAGAACGAAGAGAAGCACTCCGAGTTGGCAGATAGTTACTCCAGACATTTTGCGATGCTCCACTATTTTGGCCAGCTGTAGGAAGGGGAAAAAAAAAGCGCTACACGCGTTCACAAGCCTGTCTCTGGGTAAATGAGAACTCAACACCGGTACAGCACCCACGCCATTTATACTGCCGGTGATGACGGACAGGTGTGACGTAAATCAGAGCCACGGACGAAACCTGTAGGCTAGTACCTATGAGTTTCTTTTATAAACGGCAAAGAAAGTTGAATGATTGAGTCTATGGATGTCATAAACTATTTCAATTAATGTCATTCATTATATGTCAATTAGTGTATGCCTTCTCTGACCGCCCTGCTGTACGCTGTTCGACAACGAACTGCAATGAATACATTTGGGTTTACACTGGCTTTTATGTCCGACGTTATTTCAGGAAAAAGGTCTGCATTTTATCAAGAGATTGATCACATGATATTTTAGGGCAACGGAATACATGCATGTTAGCTGCTGGGGTTTATATCGACTTTTCTGGGTACTTTCAGGGCATGCGCATAAATGCTAGGATGATCTACAAACATTCGCAGACCACTACAATTATAGGCCACCTGCTACGCCTGCGGGTACGAACACGACATCTACCGGCAATGCATGAAACATACGCCTAATTTGGATTTTTAAATAGATTGACAGCGTCCTCTAGAGATGAAAATACACCGTTCCTAAGAAGCAAAGATACGCTGAGTTTACAATGTGGTTCAAAATTGACCTAACTGACATAAATATTATGCTCTAGCTCTAAGTTTTAATGCCATTAAAACACAATTAAGCCACATTTTTAATGAGGTTGCACAATCAAAATAGTCTAATTACTCAAAAGAAGATAAATCCATAGGCTAATATACATAATTTAGGCATAGGCTACCCTACATACAAATAGTGTAAATCTAAATATCAATTTTAAAATCAAAATTTCCCTACATATGAATACATCTATCTATCTATCTATCTATCTATCTATCTATCTATCTATCTTAATATTTCATTTAAGAATTTATTTCACCATTAACAACACATCTATATAATTCATATCAACACTCAACTGACTGCATTAAATAAATGGGGCATCTTACCACTTTTTACCACATTTACACCCCCAAAAAATACTGCACTGGGCAGTCATTTTAGCAATTGGTAAATTAATTTAAAAATTCACCATAATTAATTTCATCCAGTCAAGTAGGATGAAACATACCATTACATAATCATTGAGTGTCATACAATTCTAAAATTAATTTAGACATTATTGGAAATACACACTCTTGAGCTTTTCACAGCAAATCATGAAAAAGAAACAAATTGCACACCCACACCCACTTTACACATTCATGGCTGTATATTAGAGCTGAGCCCTCTCCTTTTTGATATTCAGGATAGAGCAGGGCAATTCGGCCCCCATCTGCGGATCAGCAACCCAAAGCTCAAACATTGCTTCAAATTTAAAAAAATTAGAAAAAAAGAGCTAAAGAAAGTTGCATTGCCAATTGGAAAGACAACATTAAACAAGTAGCCTAAATAAACTACATTACTACAAAGTGATAAGACATTATTGCAAATCGGCACCATATTTTATTCAAATTAGAAATATTTGACAAAGAAAGCTATTGACAATGTACAGGCTCAGTGACCATACCCTTGTCTTAGAAAAGGATAGACATAGGGAACTGGACCTGTAGAGGACAAACTGTATTCCCAGAACGTCCTAAACATCAACACATAGAAACCCACGACCCCAGAATAGAGCACCCTTGCTCTGGATTCATGAACATAGCAAAATAACTGAAGCTATCTAGCCTCTGAATACATACAATCCTGTCACATTTTGAGAGAGGACTCCACATGTCTATCAATAATAATTAACACATAGGTATGAGAGAGAGAAAGAGAGAGAGAGAGAGAGAGAGAGAGAGAGAGAGAGAGAGAGAGAGAGAGAGAGAGAGACTGAGAGAGACTGAGACTGAGTCCTCCTCTGTCTCAGGACCTCCTCTGTCTCAGGACCTGACTGGATCAGATGAGTCCCCAGGGCCCACTGCAGCTCGAAACCCGAGACCTGCGGCTGGATAAGATTTCTGTTTACACACACACACACACACACACACACACACACACATGCACACGCACACACATACAGAGAGAGATAGAGAGAGAGAGAGAGAAAGAGAGAGAGATGGTATGATTCCAGATTGTATGATATATGATGGTTTCATAACGCACACAACACACCAGACACAGACAGTGAGAGAGAGAGAGACCAAACACAAACTCGAATGCTATTTGGCCCTTGATTACAAATTAGCCCATTATCTTGAAACACTAAAAGACAAAAAACTTACAAAGTCCTTGAAAATGTACAGACTCAGTGAGCACAACCTGGCCATAGAACATGGAAGGCGAAAGCAGACCTGGCTGCCTAGAGAAGCCAGGCTGTACCCTCAAAACCAGAGTGCTGTAGAAACAGAACTACATTTTCTCACTGAGTGCCCAGAGTTCACAGAACAAACTAATGAAGGAACAATGAAATATATATTAGGAGAAATTAAAGAAACTGCACTAGCAGCAGCAAAATATGTATCGGCATGCCACAACAAAAGAGATACAACCTCAAACCAGTGAGACCACCCCACACACACACAGACCCACCCCACACACACACAGACCCACCCCACACACACACAGACCCACACACACACAGACCCACACACACACAGACCCACACCACACACACACAGACCCACACACACACAGACCCACACACACACAGACCCACACCACACACACACAGACCCACACACACACAGACCCACCCCACACACACACAGACCCACACACACACAGACCCACACACACACAGACCCACACACACACAGACCCACACACACACAGACACACACACACACACAGACCCACACACACACAGACCCACACACACACACACACACACACACACACAGACCCACACACACACAGACCCACACACACACAGACCCACACACACACAGACCCACCCCACACACACACAGACCCACACACACACAGACCCACCCCACACACAGACCCACCCCACACACAGACCCACACACACACACACACACACACAGACCCACCCCACACACAGACCCACACACACACACACAGACCCACACACACACAGACCCACACACACACAGACCCACACACACACAGACCCACACACACACACACACAGACCCACACACACACAGACCCACACACACACACACACACACAGACCCACACACACACAGACCCACACACACACAGACCCACACACACACAGACCCACCCCACACACACACAGACCCACACACACACAGACCCACCCCACACACAGACCCACCCCACACACAGACCCACACACACACACACACACACACAGACCCACCCCACACACAGACCCACACACACACACACAGACCCACACACACACAGACCCACACACACACACACAGACCCACACACACACAGACCCACACACACACAGACCCACACACACACACACAGACCCACACACACCAAAAGAGACTTATGTGTTTGTTTCAACCTCTCATTCATTTATTTAATGACATTTTTTTTTCTGATCCCATCTATTCTATACTTTAGTTATTCTCTAATAATTTCTTTTTTATTTAATCATTATTAATATTACCATTATTGAAAATCATATGTTATTACTATTATTAACATTATTACTGCTGTTCATTTTACTGTTAATGCTTTATTTTAAATGCTTTGGCAACATTGTACAATGCACAGTCAGTGTTGTAATGTATACTTCGTGACTGTACTTAAGTAGACATTTCACGTATCTGTACTTTACTTCGTTATTTAAATTTATGTCAACTTTCACTTTTACTCCACTACATTTCCTAAAATGTATACTTTTACTCCATTATATTTCCACTAAGCATCTTCGTTACTCGTTACTAAAACATAAAATTAGAAGAAATGTGTGCGACTGCAATAAGGGAGGTTTGGCGAATCACTGCTCCTAGATTGCATTACGCACGCTCCGCACGCTGCACGCTCTATTTCAGTGCTTGTTTGTTGCTAAAGGAGGAGGACGCACAACTGAAACCGCCATGGAAGCACGAGCACCTACCTCCCGACGATAGTGGTGAACTCGGTGAACAGGGTAGTGGTGAAGAGAACGTCATTAGGGTGACCACCCGTCCCGCATAGCGCGTGCGCGCACAGCGTTTGAAGCCATATTCATGCCTCCTGCAGCCGGTTGCACGTAAGTTCCATCTTAACTCAGTTCTAACATAAATTGGCACATTGAAATTTACGAGCTACTAAAATGTATCGGGTTGCACCAAATTTAATAGTTTCAACATAACACCAGAGAATCCGTAGACTCTGGTAACACAAGTTATGACTTAAATTACATCCCCCTCTCCCTAGGTGTAAGGTCCGTTGTAGGTAATTTGTTAACATGGTTTTCTCATTTAAATTGTGGGGATGTTAAATTTAACAAAGTATAGGCCTAAGTCGGGAAGAGTTACATTCGCGACCAATTCTACACATTTAATTTAGCTACTTGAGCAGTGTTTGAATGATGTTTATATTCACTGGAAATCATAAGGACCTACAAATAGGCTACCAAACATCTACCTATCATTACCACTCAAAGCATACATTTCATTGCTGTGGATTGATGTTATCAGAGATTTCATTAGCCTTAGTGTAGCACTCGGCTCAGAAAATATTGTTTAATTATCTAAACTAGTTTTATAGAGTGTCTGGACCAGTTCTATCAGAAGATTTCTATGTTAGACTGCTGGAGGTAGAAAGTTGCAATGCAATGACTCAGAACACGTGGATGGTATACTAGTACGTTTCTGTATTTTATTTAGATATAAAAAGGTGAATTGTATTAAATAGGCAGTGCAAATAGTACAAATATTACATCAATAACAAATATAAATAACAAAATAAATAAATCACAAAATGTGCAAAACCATTCAATAGTAATATACAAATATCATCAATTCATAAATATTACCGTAGTAAAACAAGTCTATCTTAAGTTGGGTGCACCCTCTAAGCTGCTGTAAGTTTGTTACATGAAAAATAAATAGTACAATAGGATAATCACTATAATATAATGTATCAATTGCAAGTTATCATTATCCACTGTATCAATCAATCTGTTCTGTTCTTTGTTTTCCAAATTATCATGAAGATTAATGCATTACATATCATTGTACATTCAATAAATTATCTGTCTGGTGTGGGGAGGTAAAAAGGGAAAGTCAATGTCAGTCTAGAGTCAGTCAAAGTCATGGGCGGTCCTACCGCCAGGGAGGCAATGGGGGTTCAAAGGATCAGAGGTTGGGTTTGGCTCGCCATCATATCCAATAAAATGTTTCCATCCACACTAAAAACCTGACCGAATTCCAAACTTCCACCGTTACACGTCGTTCTTGTCATCAAAGGCCTTATGATTGTTCCTCGGTTTCTTTTCTGTGTTCAAGTATAATTAGTTTGTCTTCTTTCGTGATGTTACAGTTAGAAGTTCATTCTATTCTGTTGATATTCTGTTGTTCTTCTATTTTTCCAATCAGTTATGAGCTGTTAGCGGTCTTCATCTAGTAACGTCTGATAATTTTGTTTATTGTTGTCAACGTTACCAGGGAACTGCATGCTGATTGGTTTAGCTGCCTCTACAACTTAACCCATTGTTGTCTGGGCTACACCCTCCCCTCTTGAACTCATGCACGTCCCGCTGCATGAATGACCGGGCTGAGTGAGAATCACAGGGGCTGGGGTACCGGGAATTGAGTCAAGGCTACTAATCTCAGTCAAGACATCTGTGTAGGCTACAGTTAACCCATGAAAAAGGGCTTGGACTATAGAGATTAAGGGTTTTCCCATCTGTGCGTACTGCAATCTGTTGGGCTCTTTTCTTTGTCTCTGTGACCGTCTTGGAAGGTTCTCCTGTATGTCTGAGGTCTCTGGACAGAGTCTAGATCCTGACTCCAAGGGTTCATAACTGGGCTCTGGATAACTGGACAATGAACTGAAGTTGTCCAAAAGCTGGTGGGGAGCTGCAGAGGGACAGTCGTCTACAGGTTGTACTACATCCGCTACTTCCAGTGGGTAGGTCTGAGGTAAGCTGCTGGGAGCAGGGAGGGAGTCGGAGGGGGCCCTTACAGTAGAGCTTGAGGGGTGATTCACAGACTCAGCACTCAAGGTGGAGGGGACTGCATCTTCATGAGGCTGAACCGGGGTGTACTCCAGACAATCCTCGAGCTGATGAGGGAGAGGGACAGAGCCAAACGTATCTTCAGAAAGCAGGGCTGTAGAAGACTCTAGACAGACCTCGGGCCGGTGAGGTACAGGTTCAGTATCGAGTCTGTGACCTACAGATGCGCCGGGGGTTTGAATGTTGGATTGTCGTAGAGGGATGTAAATTGAGTAGAACTGTGACATGGACGTTCCTCAATTATGGGGGCTAAAAACTCGTCTTCAGAATCAATTGACTCAGTGGCTTCTGTCTCACAGTCAGGAACACTCTGACGTGTCTTGACTCGCCGTGTGGGCTTGGGGTCTGGGGACAGCTTCCTCAGGCACAGGGAGGAAGCCACAAGGGAGCAAGAGATCTCGATGCAAGGTTCGTGTGGGACCATCTCTGGATTCTGGCTTCTGGCATTTTGTGCAGCCAATTTGTAGCTCTCTTCCAATCGGGATCTGAGATTCTGCACATATTGTGAGTGAGATTTGTGCTCATCTCCACTGAAGGGTAAGCCAAAAGCTAGATCAACGGGAAGTCTTGGTTTACGTCCAAACATCAATTCATAAGGAGTGAATCCTGTTACATCATTCCGTGTGCAATTGTATGCATGTACTAGTGACTTTACAAATCCTTTCCAGTGAGATTTCTGCTTGTTCTCTAGAGTTCCTAACATGCCTAGTAGTGTTCTATTAAATCTTTCAACAGGATTACCCCTTGGGTGGTATGGGGTAGTTCTGATCTTCTGTATTCCTGAGACTTGACACAGCTCCTTTATCAGACGAGATTCAAATTCAGGTCCTTGGTCACTGTGCAACTTCTCAGGGATTCCATAGCACACAAGGAAGTTGTCCCATAGACACTTTGCAACGGTTCTAGCTTTCTGATTGGGAGTAGGGATGGCAACTGCAAATTTTGTGAAGTGATCTGTTATCACAAGGATGTCTTTGGTGTTACTGCTATCTGGCTCAAGAGTAAGAAAATCCATGCAAATGAGTTCTAATGGCCTTGATGTTCTTATGTTTACTAGAGGGGCTGATCTTTCGGGAAGGCTTTTTCTCCGCACACATCTATCACAGGTCTTGATTTTGTGCTCTACGTCAACAGACATTCTTGGCCAGTAGAATCTGGTTCTAATGAGGTCTAGTGTCCTATCAATTCCCATGTCATTGTGCAAACTATGCAAAACAGTTTCTCTGAGTTCTTCAGGGAGGACAAGTTGATATGTGGTCTGATCTGCGTCTTGTCTTTTGCGGTACAGAACTCCATTGTGTAATTCCAATCTATTCCACTCCCTTAGCAGAAGAGGAAGGTCAGGGAGCTCTTTGCGCACTGTGGGGGGTGGCTTCTCTCCAAGTTCCAGTTGAGCTATCACCTCTCTGATGGTAGAGTCTACTCTTTGTTTTTCTTTGAGCTCAAACTGGGAAAAGGCGGGAATTGTTGGTAATCCATGGTTGCTCTCCTTGGCATAGCTCTCTGAAAGTACATCCGCAGAGACGGCAAGAGACTCCACAAGAGTGATACCACAGTCACTGTGGAGCTGGTCATTGAAAATTTTGACAAGACGGCTCTCACAAACGGCTTTAACAACATCCACATCATGGTCAACATCTATGGCCTCTGAATCAGTTAAATGAAACTGAGTGAAATGGCGAATTCGCTCCTGCTCTTTCTTGGACTGGGCATCATTGAGGAGTTCTCCATGTGGTCGTCTAGAGAGACCATCTGCATCTATATTCAGCTTGCCTGCCCTATACTGGAGTTTAAAGGTGAAGTTCGACAAGGCTGCAAGCCATCTATAGCTGGTGGCATCCAATCTCGCAGTGGTGAGTATGTAGGTTAATGGATTACTGTCAGTGAAAACAGTGAACTGGGTTCCATACAGATAATCGTGGAACTTCTCTGTCACAGCCCATTTGAGGGCAAGGAATTCTAGTTTGTGGGCTGGGTAGCGTGCTTCACTTCTTGACAGCCCTCTGCTGGCGAAAGCTATGGCTCTCATTTTACCTTCCTGTTCCTGGTACAATGCAGCTCCGAGGCCGGTGGTACTGGCATCAGTGTGTAAGATGTATGGTGATTTGGGATCTGCGAAGCCAAGAACTGGGGCTGAGGTGAGTTTCAAGATGACTGTATCGAATGCCTCTTGACATGCACGTGTCCAGCGGGAGCCAAATGGTTCCTTCGGATTAAAGTAACCGGTCTTGTTTGGTGGATTTCCAACTGCCTCTGTTCTAGGTGGATGCCCAACTGCCTCTGTTTTTGGTAGATGCCCAACTGCCGCTGTTTTTGGTGGATGCCCAACTGCCGTTTTCGGTGGATGCCCAACTGCCTCTGTTTTCGGTGGATGCCCAACTGCCGCTGTTTTTGGTGGATGCCCAACTGCCTCTGTTTTCGGTGGATGCCCAACTGCCTCTGTTTTTGGTGGATGCCCAACTGCCTCGGTTTTCGGTGGATGCCCAACTGCCTCGGTTTTCGGTGGATGTCCAACTGTCATTTTCGGTGGATGCCCAACTGCCTCTGTTTTCGGTGGATGCCCAACTGCCTCTGTTTTCGGTGGATGCCCAACTGCTGAATCACTTTGAAGTTTCCCTCTGGCCCTCTGTCTAGAACTGGTGCCTAGATGTTGTCTCATACGCACATCTTTAGCTGCATGACGATCTTCCTCTGTGCGCAACAGTAAAAGCAACTCTGCAAATGATGGGGGACATGTTTTCTTTTGTTTTAACTGAAGTTCGGACAAAATGGCATTATCCCAGCAACCTCTACAAAACTGTGTGAGAAGATGTCTGTCAGCTTCCTCACTTCCAACACCACCTCGCTTAACAGCCTGATTCAGAGCTACCTGCAGACGTTGCAGGTAAGAGGACGGTTTTTCACCAGCATCCTGAAATGTGCCCATGAACTTGGCATACAGCTCATCGCCATCTTGAACGGTTCCATAAGCAGAATCTAACAACTGAAGATAAGCAGCAGTTAAACTGTTTGGGCTCAGATGTTTGACAATGTCAGTGGCAGGAGGCAGGAGGCTTTCAAGTATTCTCCGTGAGCGTTGTAGGTCTGACATGGCAGGGTCACTCATCATAAGTTCAACACTGAAACGCCAGGTATCATAATCAGGTTCATGAGGGGGTCTGGGGGCTTTTCCAGAAAAGGCACGTAGTTTAGGGCATGACTGCATCTGCAGACCAATGTCTTCTCTTTTAACAATGTGCTCAACTACTACTCGCTGTACTTCAGGAGGGTTTAAATCATTGGCAGTTAAAGCTGTAGTATTTAGGGTCCTAGTGTGTTGAGTGGGGGGCACTGGTGTATCTGTGTAGCTCTGACGAGCATTACAAGGGGTTTTTGTTATTACTGCAGCTAATGCAGGTGAACTAAGGTTTGGCTCAGTGTCATTAGATGGTGCAGGGGGTAAATCAGCAATTGACTGACTAATTTGGGACATCATGTCTTTAAGAACTTCAGCAAAATCTTTCCCACTACATTTGGCTATATTTTTGAGTTCAGTAAGGCAGGCTTTAGTTGTGTTATATACTACAGTTTGTGAGTAAACACTGCTAAGAGCTTGTACCCGGTAAATACTGTCACCACCACCATGAGCATAGGGCAGTTTTGGTTCTAAGGCCTTTACGGCAGCACCTGAATTGTATTCTACAATTAAGCTTGGATATAACTCTGAAGAACAATCCTCAACTGGTATTATTCTGTTAATAGATCCATACTGTTTAAGGAAATCTAGAACTTCCTCATCTTTTTCATTTCCAGTAATGCCTCTAACTAAAACGGCATTTGGAATTTTAACAGCGTGGTTCTGAACAATGTCCATGTTACGTTTAAATTTCAGCGTTTCAAAGTCACTAAGTATTGAAATATTAATGTTAATAGTTAGATCAAGGTTGTGGGTCACTAAATACTGCTAAATTTGTGTCCTAGTTAGGTCAAAAAGCACTGCAAAACACTTATCTACCTCCTGGCTGGCTCGCCATTAATTACTGTAGCACTCGGCTCAGAAAATATTGTTTCATTATCTAAACTAGTTTTATAGAGTGTCTGGACCAGTTCTATCAGAAGATTTCTATGTTAGACTGCTGGAGGTAGAAAGTTGCAATGCAATGACTCAGAACACTTGGATGGTATACTAGTACGTTTCTGTATTGTATTTAGATATAAAAAGGTGAATTGTATTAAATAGGCAGTGCAAATAGTACAAAAATTACATCAATAACAAATATAAATAACAAAATAAATAAATCACAAAATGTGCAAAACCATTCAATAGTAATATACAAATATCATCAATTCATAAATATTACCGTAGTAAAACAAGTCTATCTTAAGTTGGGTGCACCCTCTAAGCTACTGTAAGTTTGTTACATTAAAAATAAATAGTACAATAGGATAATCACTATAATATAATGTATCAATTGCAAGTTATCAGTATCCACTGTATCAATCAATCTGTTCTGTTCTTTGTTTTCCAAATTATCATGAAGATTAATGCATTACATATCATTGTACATTCAATAAATTATCTGTCTGGTGTGGGGAGGTAAAAAGGGAAAGTCAATGTCAGTCTAGAGTCAGTCAAAGTCATGGGTGGTCCTACCGCCAGGGAGGCAATGGGGGTTCAAAGGTTCAGAGGTTGGGTTTGGCTCGCCATCATATCCAACAAAATGTTTCCATCCACACTAAAAACCTGACCGAATTCCAAACTTCCACCGTTACACGTCGTTCTTGTCATCAACGGCCTTATGATTGTTCCTCGGTTTCTTTTCTGTGTTCAAGTATAATTAGTTTGTCTTCGTTCGTGATGTTACAGTTAGAAGTTCATTCTATTCTGTTGATATTCTGTTGTTCTTCTATTTTTCCAATCAGTTATGAGCTGTAAAAGCAGTTAGCGGTCTTCATCTAGTAACGTCTGATAATTTTGTTTATTGTTGTCAACGTTACCGGGGAACTGCATGCTGATTGGTTTAGCTGCTTCTACAACTTAACCCATTGTTGTCTGGGCTACAATAGGCCTACTTGGAAGAGGTTTAACGTTACCGTTACCTTCACTAACGGTGTGTTATACACTGCGGTAGCCTACGTTAGGCCAAGTGGTGGCTGAAATGTTAGGCTACCCGAACACTGAACAGTTTTTTTTCCCTGCGTCTGCCTTTACTAACTAACTAACTAAAGAAATGTTTCTGTACATTGGCAGCTTCTGTGAAGCTGAACACTCCGCTACCTGCCTCGGCGGCCTGTGAAAGGCTATTTAGCATCGCAGGACTTGTCTTCAGTCCAAGAAGAGAAGACTGAATCAAGACTGAATCTAACGGTACCGATCCACTTGCACGACACTTCATTTTGTCGTGTCGCATAGATGTCGCGCTGCCTCCCCACGATCGTGTGTGGGTGTTTTGTTTAAAATGTCAGTTACCAGCTCATACTCAGTTCGTTTTAACGTATCTTAAGTGTTTTTCCACAAATGGACACATTAATAGCCTAAACAAACTATGCAAGCCATTTCGAAATCTTGTTTCATTTAAACTACTCAAAGCAATCTCAAATCCTCACCAGAAACACCAACAGTCAATATATTCATCCAAATCCTAGTTTCGTTTGTTTTATGGACTACTAGGTGGTCGTGGAAGAGATCGTTAAAACATTATTTGTCTTGTAAGCGGAACCAAAGTTTCACAGGCACCGTTGTGGTAGAACAAAGGACCTACAAACTCGTCCTTTCATTGGAGAGTCGCCTCACGTTCAACGGATTCATTTGCATAAAGCTGGGCATCGGCCAGCTTTTTGACGCGCGACATTATTTCAAATGCAGCGCTGCCTTCCCAGAATGCTTTGCGGCTTGACGTCACCCATAGGACTAGAGTGGAATGCGACACGACAAAATGAAGGGGGTTCGTCCAAGATGGCGTCTCGGTAACATCCTTACTGCGTGGCTCTGCAGTGTGAGGAGTAAAATGGACGTTCTTAACAACTAAACATGACTAAGGGCTGAACAGAAGAAACCTGATGGATAAATAACTGAAGAAGTCGACAACTCTCAAAAAGGGCTTTTCATTCAAGTGTTTTTTTCTTTATTTCTTTTCTCGAACAAACGTTGCTAGTCGAGTTGACGAGTTTTCCTGAAGGTTCGAGCAACCTGCTAACTACCGGTAACCTGAATTCTAAGAAACTAACTATAGTGCACTTTTTTTTATTCTTTTTCTTCGAAAACATGTTGGACCATGGAAGAAATGGAAGATATACCGTAATGCATTCTTATGCCAAGAAATCTCCGAGTGACCAAACTGAATCTGAAAACACTTCAACATTATCAGAGCAAACTGAGATGTGTTTGGCGGCGCCTTTAACATTAGAAACTCCTAAACCACCGCAAGCAGCAAAGAAATCCAAGTTACGAACAAGCGACGAGAATGACTCTGAGCCTGTGTCCAACTCTCGTCTGTTAACAGTAATGGAAAGAATTGAAAAGATGCAAGAGGAGTCACTCAGACGACTTCAATCATTTGAAGTAACTGTTAAAGACAACACCAACTCCATCAAAAGCGTCACCGATGTCCTTGACTCCATGGGGAAACAAGTAGAAGACATGACACATAAAGTTGTATCCCTACAGAACAAAGTTGACCAAAAGGAGAATGGCGTTCTCCGGGACAGATGTGGCGACCTGGATGCATACAAAAGAAGATGGAACCTGCGAGTTGCTGGCATTCCTGAGCAAACTGGAGAGAACGTTAAGAATATCATCATTGACATTTTCAGCCAGGTCTCCCCTGACATCGCTCATCATCTGGCCTACTCCGTGGACATTGTGCACAGACTGGGTTCCCGCTCTGCTCAGATGAACTGCAGCCGTCGCATTATCGTGCAGTTCCTATCAAGATCGCATAGGGACAAAATCTGGAGGGATGCTAGATCAGCAGCCATACTCAAGGAAAACAAAATAAAACTATATGAAGATCTGACTCAGGAGTCCAAGGACATCAGAAACAAACTGTGGCCGTTGGTTGAACGAGCGAGGAAGGAGGGGAAGAAAGCAGGCTTCAAAGGGTCCTTTGCGTACATTGATGGTAAAAAAGTCACAGCTAATCATTTGTGAATGAAGGTTGTTTTACTGCCACTAGGCTGTAATTTTTGCTGGTGCTGTCCGAAATTTTATTTGGTCCAGTCTTAAATGGGTAATGATGAAGTTATTAATATTCTCATAGATAGACATAGAATTGTGTTCTTTCATGCGCGAATCTCGTAGGCCACTACCGTTATTCGCCAGAAGATGGCGCTTATGTTTTGTGATTCGCAGAGTCGTATATGGTGATTCGATATCACTAACTACTTTTTTTATTATTATTATTTTATTATTATCTTTATTTTAGGTAAAGAAGGGGTTTACGTTGTTAAAGTACCCTTGTGTGGAATTCAATAGGTTCTTTTTTGGTGCTCATTCAGCACGTATATTGAACAGGTTGGAAAATATGCCCTCGTTATCTTAACTACAGGTTTTGTTCCTCTGCTGCAGAGTTAGTCTGCGATTAAGTGTTCATAGAGGGAAGTATTGTAATTTTCTCTAGTTATCTGTGTTTAATTCACAGTATTGTTCTATGTCTTTGTCTTTATTGTCAATTAATGTTAGGGGTCTGAAAGATAATGTGAAACGCAAGGCTTTTTTTTTGTTTGCAAAGAAATACAAGGCAGATTTTTATTTTTTTCAAGAATGTCACTCAACTCCAAATGACACTAACTTTTGGAAATCACAATGGGGGAACAACATATGGTTAGCACACGGATCTGAACATTCAGCTGGAGTAGGGATTTTCAAACACAACTTTAAGGGAAATGTTATACAGATGTTTCAGGTCACTTTGTCAGTATGATTATAGCCATAAACAGTCTTACTATTATTGTAATTAACATTTATGGATACCAATCATCCCTGGAGAATAGTACACTGTTTGATACTTTGGAAGATAAGGTCTCTTACTGGTTAACTAAATATCCTAATGCTTCTTTAATCTTAGGTGGAGACTTTAATATAGCCTTAAATAACAACATAGACCGATACCCCCCAAGGAATTCAGCATCTCTAAACTCAACTCTAAAATGTTTTATGGAGAAGTTTGAACTAGTTGATGTCTGGAGGAAATTGTTTCCATTTGAGCGACAATATACTTGGTCTAATAAGGACAGTTCAAGACAGTCTAGAATTGATTATTGGCTAGTTTCCAAATGCCTGATAAACGATAAAATTTCAGTTCATATTTGTAATACTCCGTTGACTGATCATGAAGCAATCTATCTATCAATATCCTTGCCTGGAAGTCATACAGGCCCAATAGCAACTTTCTGGAAATTAAATAGTTCTCTTTTGAATTACTCACAAGTTAAAGAAAAAGTTAAAGATCTAATAATAACATACTGGAACCTTGCAGAAACCCAGAAATCTTAAGGGAGGAATTGGGAACTGTTAAAATATGAGCTAGGGAAGTTTTTTAGGAAGTTTGGTGCTGATCTGGCTAAACAAAAAAGAGCAAGTGAAGACGAGATTACCATGCAGCTGGCGTCTCTTTTTCAAAAGGAGCCCTTATCTGAATTGGAGAGGACTGAATATATGCACTTACAAAATAAACTGGATGAATTATATATAGAAAAAGCTAAGGGTGCATACATTCGATCTAGATCCAAATGGTTAGAGGAGGGCGAGCAAAACTCAGCCTACTTTTTTAGATTGGAAAAAAATAGATCTCTTCTTGCTACGATCGACAAACTAAAAATAGATGACCAGATAGTTGATAATCCCAAAGATATTTCTACCTTTTGCCACCGTTTTTACAGCAATCTATATACCTCTAAATACTGTGAAGTGACCGCTAACTCATTTATAGACTCAATTAACCATTGTAGAGTCATTTCCGCAGAGGATAGGGATGCATGTGATTATAATATCTCTAATGATGAGGTATTGAAAGCGATTGATAGTCTTAAAAATAATAAAAGCCCAGGGTGTGATGGTATTACCTCTGAGTTCTATAAAATGTTTGACAAATAACTATCTCCCTTTTTGCTAAATGTTTTCTCAGAAAGTATTCATAGTGAAGCTCTTCCAACAAGTATGACTCAAGGTAACATCATCCTGATTCCCAAACCAAATAAAGATAAGGAAAATTTAGAGAACTGGCGTCCAATCACACTGCTAAATAATGATTATAAAGTGTTGGCTATCATATTAGCTAATAGATTGAAATACGTTCTGGACTCTATCATTGATGAGTCACAATCTGGGTTCATGAGGAAACTTGTCATATTGCTAACAATGTTAGACTGATTTTGGATGTGCTAGACTATAACGATCTTATTAATGATAATAGTTTTCTTATGTTTCTTGATTTTTATAAACCTTTTGACTCTCTTGAACATGGCTTCATTTTGAAAGCTCTTGATAAGTTTGGTTTTGGTCATTTTTTTTGTAAAACTATTAGAACCCTGTATACGAATGGCAATAGTGCAGTAAAATTAAATCTTGGTACATCGCCAAGGTTTAATGTGTCTCATGGGATCAAGCAAGGTTGTCCTATCTCACCCTACTTGTTCCTAATAGCTTCTCAAATCCTGGCTCTTTATATTTCAAACAGTGCCTTGCAAGGAATCTTAATTGCTGATAGGCAGATTAAAATCAGTCAACTTGCTGATGACACCACACTCTTCCTGAAGGACGCCTCCCAAATTCCTCTATCGTTAGACTTAATTAATGGTTTCTCAAAAGCTTCTGGTCTTCACTTGAACTTAAAAAAATGTGAACTTATGGCCGTAAAAGATTGCTTGGTGCCCTCTATACATAACATCCCTGTGAGAGATCAGGTCACTTATCTAGGAATTATCATAACCAAAGACCAATCTACAAGGTGCTCTTTAAACTTTAGTCCTACCTTTCAGAAAACACAAAGGAAACTGAATTCATGGTTGCAAAGAGACTTATCTTTCGGAGGTAAAATCTTACTCTCAAAAGCTGATGGTATATCCAGACTTACTTATGGTGCTCTCTCTTTAGCGGTAGATAGTAGCTTGTCCAAAAAAATTTATTCTATGTTGTTTAACTTTATATGGAAAAAAAGAATACATTATATTAAAAAGTCTGTTATAATGAACTCTAATCAATCGGGGGGGGGGACTTTTTAGACTTCACAACCTTAAATAACACTTTCAAAATTGATGTGCAATTATAAAATTAGTAAAATCCCTATCAAATTGTCTTTCCCAAGCAAATGCTTTTGGCATGGCAAATGCTTTTGGCATGGTCTCTCATATATAAGCATAACTTCTCACCTCACAAATGTTACATTTGGAATAACGAGAATATTCTCTACAAAAACAAATCTCTTTTTTTTTAAAACTGGTTTAACAATAACATTACACTTGTTAGTCAACTTTTTGATTTGAATGGTAAACTATACAAATACTCAGAATTCCTAAGAATTTATCAAATTCCAGTAACTGTAAAGGAATATGCTATTGTTTTTGATGCAATTCCCACTGGGATTATAATGTTGTTAAAGGGTAATACTCTCCCACAACCACTTACTCATCTAAACAACTTACTTGATACTACTGTGGGTCGTCTATGCTTTTCAGTAGAAAATCACAGTATCAATAGGAAGATCAGAGCGTTATTCCAGACTGAAATTGTTACTATTCCCTATGTTATTCCATACTGGAATGGTATAGTAGAGAATATCCCTTGGAAGAAAGTGTGGTCCTTGCCTTTCAAATACATTGTCACTAATAAAGTGAGAGAGATTTCATTTAAACTAATACACAGGTTTTATCCAGCAAAATCCTTCCTTAAAAGATACAAGCAGGATATTGAGTCCAGCTGCTCATTTTGTAATAGCACTGATGAAAACGTGTCACATCTTTTTTGGAGCTGTACCCACACAGTGAAATTCTGGTCAGAATTCCTAAAGTTCATTCATACAGTATTAATCCCAGATTTTTCATTTTGTTTTAAGGATATTTTTTTTGGTATGTTTGACTTTGAAGCTGAATATGAAGGTAAACACTTCATTATAAATCTTTTATTTCTATATGCTAAATACCACATCCAGAGGAGCAAATTCAGTGGTTCTAAACCATTTTTTTTCTGTTTTTTTTTATTGAGTTTAGACATTACATTGATTCAATTAGGTACTCAAAAAATACTAAGGCCATGAGAACTCTGATTCTGTATGAGTCGTATGTGACCTCAAAGGGTTATTAATGTGTTTTTTTTTCTTTTTTTTTCTGCCTACCTGCCTGTCTACCTTGGCCTAATGTGACTGTGGCTGTACCCCTGTATGTTGTGTATTTAATGTAATATTGTATGTATTTTGTTCTGTCTATTTTGTGTTGTATTTGACTACAATGAAATAAGTAAATAAAATAAAAATAAATAAACAAATAAAAAAGACACGACAAAATGAAGTGTCGTGCAAGTGGATCGGTACCGTAAGACTGAATCAGGCCCGGCGTGGGTAATCGGGAGAATTCCCGGTGGGCCGCTTCACTTTTGGGCCGGTCGAGGAAAAAATATTGACATTTGTCACGTTAGTCTATCTTTTCTTAAAGTAGGACACGTTCCGAATTCTGTACATGACACCAATGCAATGCTTCTGCATGGGTTGTAGCCTACGTGAGGGAGTTCTCCCCTCCCAAAAATAGTTGGTTGGGTCCATATAGCTCGTCTTTTCCAAAAAAGTTTTCTCAGATATGATAGCTACGGAGCCCTAGAGGGGTCATCGCAAAATGTTTTGCATGTTGAGAGAATGTCGCTCGTTTTACTACATTGTGCACACTTTTACTAAATCGTACGCTCGTTTTACTAAATTGTGCGCTCGGTTTACTAAATCGTGTGCACAATTTACTATATTGTGCTCTCGTTTTACTATAGTGTGAGCTCATTTTACTAAATTGAGCTCTCATTTTAAGCATAGTAAAACGAGGGCACAATTTATTAAAACGAGAGCACAATTTGTGAACATGGTTATAGAACATTGTGTGCACGATCTACTTAAACGTGGCCACAATTTGTAAAACGTGCACTCAATATTGTCTTGACACATGTAAACATGAGCACGTTATGACACCTGTCGGGCTGTGGCTAGTAATTTAGCATGCTAATTCAGGTTGATATCTCTGCAGCACTATACCTTGTCATTTTTTAATGACATCATCGCCCTTATTTCTTCTCATTCTTTTGATACGTGTAGCTCATTTATTGGATATTTTTACCTCAATTCTTACAAATGGCACCTTTAGGCTACTAAATAGCGATCCATGCTGGTACTGACTAGCTAACTTCACCTTAGTTATAAATGTTAGTTAACAGCTCCACTCCTCCAAATTTCACCAAACTATTAAGCTTATTTTCAACGAAACCTAACGTGAACTCCACGCCCCCTCCCCCCTGATCGAAGTACATGAAAGTCCTACGTCTGCTTGAACTACTCGTGGCACCACGCCCCCCTCCCCCCGATCAACAGGCACCCTCCCCATGTCCCATCGACCCAGCTTCATGAGAGAGCACAAATTCCATTATTTCAAACACACTGTTTTATTTATTCTAGAACCCTATAGTAAATAATAATAAATAATAATAACATAAATTATAATAATAATTTCACCAATTACAGCAGTGGCTCATTCTGCTCTAAACAAACAGAAAACAATCAAATGAGAAAAAGCACATTTAGCCCCAAAATGGTCTCTTGAACAGTGGTGGTTCTGTCCGTGTGTGTGTGTGTGTGTTTAAGAGTGATGTTGTGTGTTGTAAGTGTTTGTGGCAGATTTTGATGCCTTGATGACTGATACTGGGGGCTCCCATTTAAAGCACTGTGGTTCAATGTCAGCCATTTTCACAGTCATGAGGCCATCCTTAAAAATATTCTTGTTTGCAGTAACAGCAAAAAAAATTAAAAAAAATGGGTCGGTAGGTACTGTAGGTCAATTTTTTTTTTTTCAAAATTCAAAGTAAAAAAAAAAGTACAATTTTGGTCATGGTGATTACGTAGGTATGAATTTAAACAAATGTGCATATTGTGACGTAACTGACTGGGTCCTCAACCCGTGCCTTCAGGCGCATCACTGCAAACCTCAATCTGATGCAGGTTATGTAGACCAGCCTTTCTCAAACTTCTTTGACCTGAGGCCCAGTCATGGCAGACTTTGTGGTCATAGGGCCATCTACACGTACCCAACCCCACTCCCTCCAAATCAAATTATCATTATCACAATCATTATTATGCCTATATTGTTATACATGCACTTTCACTTAAATGTTTTGTGACATGCACATCAGAGGACTGCTTTACTAATGTAAGATATGATTAGTTTCATTGCTTTTGCATGGTTGCATGATGCTTGCATAAGAAAATAAATACTTCTCAAAACAGCAACAATTATATGGGTGCTATTGTTTTGGGATGTTTCCCTCATGCAAGCATATTACATTGGTAGGAAATGGAGAAAAAATACGTTTTTTTAATTAAGTTTAATTTGAATGCCTGAATGTAAGGATTCAGGAAACACAATACCAGCTTTTTTGGCGAGCAGATAGGCATAAATCACTGATCTGTTGATCTTTAACAGATAGAAAGAAGGCTACAATAGCTTTTGGCCACGTTATATTCAAATTTGACTATACAATACTCAGTTCTATCAAAGAGTATAGAAGTAACTATACTCTTTGGTTCTATACAGTGTATTATACAGTATCTGCTCTGTTTCTATGGAAGTTCCAAAAATCAACGTTCTATTTGTCGTTAAACAATTAGCCTAAATAGCATTCAACAGGTTAAAGCGGAGCTTTGATACCAACGTTATCGATAGTTTCAGTTTCTCTCGCGCAGACGCCTGCATTGAATGAACGCTCATACTACCACTTTATTGTATGGCTCCTTGTTTAATGACATCGATAGCAGAAACGTTTGTTTTCGGTCCGCGGTATCTTGATCAACTGCGCAGCAAATTATCAGACGAAGCACCGGGGCTAATTTCACTCCACGACTCCGCGGACCAGCAGTCTCCACGTTATGGACCCACGTTAAAACAAAACTATTTCCTGATTGGTTGAGAAATCCTATTTTCTGATTGGCCAATAGGTTAGTAACTGAACAGCAGCTCTCTGAGCTGAATGATCGCACAGACAGCAACGTTATGTGACACGTTTGTAAAATATATCCCATAGAAATTTCTGTGCGGGCAAGTTAATAATTTCTGTGTGAGCGAGTGAGAAATGCCATGTGTGGCGTGTGAGCGTGTGAAGTCATTGAAATGCGTGTGTCTCACGCTCAATGCGTGAGACTTGAGAGGTCTGGACTGTAGCCTACCTTATGAATGTGCGTGTGTGACGTTGGGGACGCAAAACACACCATTAGCAAAGCACAGGATAGACCTATAGGCCTACAAGCTAGCATATCCTGTGTCAGTTTGAATCTCATCTCCTCTATAGTATTTTAGATATTTTCAATAAGTTCAGTATTCACACCAATGCGCAAAAATTCTGGAAATGGTTTGGAAAAATTAATGACGGAAAAAAATGGTTTATTGTGAAATTACGCAGAATGCCACCTGCAATGACCCCGCGGACCACCAGGGGGCCGCGGACCACCGGTTGAAAACCCCTGAATAGCCTACCCATGCAAAAAACATGTAGCCTAAACATTAGTTCAATATGCCTCTTTGTGGAAGCGTGGGATAGGCTACATTTCAAAGGCTTTCTTTCTTTCTTTCTTTCTTTCTTTCTATCTTTCTTTCTGTTTTTTTTAACTTGTGGAATAGTGGAACATTTTTTGTTAACTTCTCAGTTGAAGTGAATTATTATATAACCTTTACACATTTGTGAACCATGGTACTAATAAAAACTACAGGATAGTAAGAGCTAAAATGTTTCTTCATTTATCCAATTTCCACCACTATGGAAAACGTGGGCCGGAACAGGTGTTACATGGCAACTGGCACCCATGTTAACTGGCCACGAACCAGCTGATAAGTCATAGTGAAATTTATTTAACTTAGTCTATACAATTAGAAGAAGTCAGCTGATGATTGTAGCAAGTTAACACGGCTGATGGTGTTGTCTTGCTACAGCAGTTGCCCAAGCCAGTAGGTCTTCAAAGTATCATGGTTAACTTTTCAAACATTTCACTGACTGCTGGTCAGGCTCTCTGTGTCCACCTAGTCTATCTGTAGCCTAAATTGAGGAAGCGTTGCTGGTCTAAAAATAAATAAATAATAATAATAAAACGTGTGATGGGGAGGATTGAACCCATGTCGACTGCGTGAAAAAGCAATTTACAGGCATGAACCTGTTGCCCCACAGGAGAAGCATCAGCTTACAAATTGGAAAAACAATAAATTATTGTACAAATTATAAAAAAAACAAGTGGACAGACGTCTGATTACCAAGCAAACAAGTCAATTTATTCATGGTTCGATCCCCACATAGTGTTTATTTATGCTATTTAGATGTTTGTTTTTTGGGTGGCATATTCATGGTCCAGTGCATGTAGTACTACATACAATTTTGACTTTTAAACATGTCATGCATATTTGTGTGCGTCTCTAGTATATCAGAAAGTGACAAATCTGCAAGCGGCCACATCTGTCTAATGGTGCATTCAGAGCACCTCGGAATGACAAGGACCGCCCCCATGGCTACTTTGTTTTTCCGATAGCAAGTGTTCATGTGCTTTGCTATCAGAATGTGTGACAAACACGGATGCCACAACAAAGGTTAAAACATACACTCACTTATCCTAAACAAACAACTGTATTTGCTTAAAATATAGTGTAAGATGCTCGTGAAAGAAAGATATGCAGCTTTCAAGTGATAAAAAGGGCAAATTCCCAAGTTCACATTAAAACTGTTGGACATGAAAGGCCACATGGACTACAAACGAACTACAACATGACGACAAAAGTGATGACAAGCCCCTAACTGGGCAACTCTGTTAGCAAAATCTAGCCCCAGTTTCCGACCTCTGACTCACACATTAAGTGACGTGAATGACGCGGAATTATGATGTTTTCACTCGGAGAAAGGTTTTTCCGAAGCCCATGAACGCTAGGAAAGACTCGTCATCAATCATGAAACGTCATCAACGCAGCCAGTTAACATGGGAGCCAGTTGCCATGTAACACCGGTCTTGGGCCTGAAACTCCCGGGCACTAGCTTAGAAATCTAGACGCACCCATAGCGGCAGCAAATTACATTTTAATGTGGGTCTGGCTCGTCAGGCTACCCGGGCACTGAATTCTGGCAACTTTGAAAACCAGCTTCTTTTAAAGATGAACAGACACCTTTTCAGTTTCAACTAATGACTGGCATATTAGTAGCTGCTGGACATACAGTAGGTGGCCTGTGTGTGTGTGTGTGTGTGTGTGTGTGTGAGAGAGAGAGAGTGAGATGGTGACCTGGGGAGTAAGCCCTAGAAATGCTACCAGCAGGTCATTTTTTTTTAAAGAAATAAGTTATTTATTTTTCATTTTTACCTGAAGTTCATACAAAAGTGAAATTTCTGTTTCTGTTTTTTTCTTTGATGTCAGCTCTAAAAATATGCTGTTTGTTCTTTGAACTTAAGAGAATTGAAGTCCTAGAAAAGAATGTGATTTTGATTTGATGAGTGAGATTAAGAAGATATGGGAACCCTGAATATGCTTTATGCGTTACTATAAGAAAGCCAAAATAAAGTTCACAATAAAAGTTAAAAATAAAACCGCTTGCTTTTTACGTTTTACTTTTACTTCAAATACTTAAGTACATTAAATATCAGAAAATTACTTTTGATACTTAAGTACAGTATATATCAGATACTTTAAGACTTGTACTTAAGTAATATTCACTTAGGTAACTTTCACTTCTACCAAAGTCTTTTTCTAGTACGATACTTGTACTTTTACTCAAGTATTGCTTTCTAGTACTTTATACAACACTCTGCACAGTCATGCCAATAAAGCTCATTGCATTTAATTGAATTGAGAGAGAGAGAGAGAGAGAGAGAGAGAGAATGTGCGTGTGAGAGAGAGAGACTTTGTAAGCCCACACAAACACATGCAGATGAAAGTTCTCGCGCTGAAGTCGGGTCGGCTGAGATTGTGGAGAACAAGAGAGCGTGTCGAGTTACCCTTTCGCTCCTCCCTCGCGCCAGGCTAGAGGCCAGGAACGTTTCAACACTGCCCGCGTGCAAACGGGACCTCTCCTGTGACAGCCGTCGACAACTAGAAATGATAGTCCTGCACCGCGCGTCTGAGTGCTTCCTCCTCTCGTGCGCGGGCTAGAGAGGTCCTGGTCTTTCCTGAATCTCTGTCAGCGGTGCCATCTGTTCGACAATGCGCGAGATGGAAGCGGAGAGACCGCCTGAGATCAAGCGCAGCAGGAAACCCGCGCGCCCCGTCAAACGGGAACTCAATTCGGAGATGAAGGTAAGGGTCTTTTCTCACTAAACGGAGAGAGCGTCTAAAATATCAGTGTTTTTGCCATTAATGAGTTTGGAAATGAAGTACAGGCAGTCAGGCATGCTTTAGCGTCATGTCCTCTTTATGTATAGGCCTAACCTATGTGCTTCCAGATGTGCAGGCTACCTTAGGTATGGTGAAGCTTCCAGATGTGCTTATCCGCGATATGCCTCCGACGAGTTGGTTGCAACTGCAAAATAATATTGATATTAATATGATAATGATAATAATAATACATAATAATATTAATAATAATAATACATACATACATACAATTGCCTCAGTGTAAGCCAGTATGGAGCTATATTGTGAATCAAATTGTTTTCTTTCTGCATTCATGCAACATGCTGAATATATTTAGTTTATAAATGAGGCTGTGTGTGCGTTGGATCAAAGTAAGTGACACTGACTGATGTGCCAAATACTAGGCTATACTGACTGTTCCGACAGGAAGGCTGTGGTGTGGAACTGATGCAGAAGTATAACTCATAGTCAGGTCTGCTGTTGATTCTCACAGCAGCTCAATATCGTCATATAAAGGTCCCAAAGCAGTGAGGCCTCGGTCAGGGGAGGAGTGGGGAGTTCTGTATTCGTGAGAAAGGAAATGTATTCTTTGAGTGCGCTAGACAGAGTGGCTTGTGGAGCAGAAGAATATAATATTCACAAGGGGGGTCGAGTTACAAGTTAAC